>NW_005354551.1:524342-563223 GCF_000412655.1 Myotis brandtii
CCCCTCTCTCTCTCTCTCTCCTCCCCCCCCCCCCTCTCTCCTCCCCTCCCTCCCTCCCTTTCTCCCTATCTTTCCAAAATCAATAAACATATCCTTAGGTAAGGATAGAAAAAAAGCTGTAAAGCTGTAACGTACCTTGAGCTCCAACATCCTAGTTTTTAAATACTAAATGTGTACTCCTGTAATTACTAAAATACAAAATCCCCAATATACACCCAGTGGCATGTGACAAAGATATATATAAGTAAATAATTCCTCATACATAACCTAAATTCTTTCCATTGCAATGCAAATCTTGTAGCTGTTAATATTTGCATAGCACTTCTGTGTTTACAGAACATATTCACATATATGACCTCATTTAATCCTCATGCTCAACCCTAAGGTGTAGATATTATTATTCCTAACTTACAGATGAAGCAAAAGATCAGGGACATTCACTGTTTATCCAAAGTCACACAGCTAGTAAGGCCAGAAAAGAAACTCAAGGTCTATTATTTCCCTACAGCAGACATCATCTTGGATTTATTTTTTTTTTAATGCCTATGAATTCTCAGACTGACTCTTCACCTCTCCTAAAGAATCCATAAGTCTCCCTAGTCCACCAGTACATTTACTCAACCTTATTTCCTTTCTTCGTCATCACCTTCTCCTCTCCCTTCAGACATTTATCAAGACCCCATAAGAAGTGGTGTCCAGAAATTAGGTACCCTCGGTTCAACAACCAGAATTTTAGCAAATTCACCACTAGGTGGAGCTCATCTCAATAATCCAAGAAGCCAACAGGCAAGCTCACTGGGAAAGAGAAAACAGAGGAGCCTGAGTTAAAGTAGCTCAATACATTGTTTAAAAGAAACAAGAAATAGATATCCCGGCAGTGGCACGAGCTTTCCCATCTTCATCCCAATAGCCCATGATCAGAGAGTTAAGAAAGAACTTCAGTCCAAGGCTTAGGGTCAGAAACAAATACTAGCTAGTATTTGCAAACCCACACAGGTACCTCTCCAGTTCCTGCTTCTGAGAAGGCTGGCTACTGGACTTTGCATCAAATTACAGCTAACCCAGCCCTAGTTGATTTGGCTCAGAGCATAGAGCATCAGCCTGTGGACCAAAGGGTGCTGGGTTTAATTCCGGTCAAGGGCAGTTACCTTGGTTGCAGGCTCCTTCCCGACCTGGGCCCTGGCATAGCTGTTGAGAGAAATAAATGTGCTAATACTGTGGGTTTAACACAGTCCAAAGCACAGGAAGTGCTTAATAAACAGCTCTTCTTTCACCAAAGGTTATGTTCCATTTCTTTTATGATCCTAGGCAATTAGAACAGTCCTCCACCAGTATGATTAATGTTCCCTCTTTAATTCACTCATTGGTTCCTGGGGGCCCTTGAGAGCTAGCTTTCTACCTACTACACCTATCCCTAAGGAGGTGACTACGTCCCAAACATGCCAGGTGTCCCCCATCTTTGTTCACATTCCTCCCTTCCAGAAAGCTATACTCACCCACCTGCCTCCACCCCCACCCCATATAGCTCCTCATTTCCAAGTCAGACCCATCTTTTAAGTACATCTAAAGTGTCACCTTTTTCCTGATTTCTTTCCACTCCTCACTCCATCATCCCCCAACAATATACACACACAACTGTACTTTCTCTTCTTTTCCTGGTATATTAAATTACCCTCTCTTACTCTCATTCTTACTAGAACCATCTTCATCCACCATGCTATCTAACAGAGGGCCTCTTGGTACTAAATAAATACCTGTTAAATTGACTACACAAAACAAAAGCTTTGGGGAGATTTGTAGTTTTTAATATAATAACATCTTCTGAACGTTTCTTATCCCTTGATGTTCATAAACTAGCTTGGTCCAGAAAGATCCTCATGCTAGCCTCAGAGGTTTGGCCAACCTAAGGCAACCAGTCCTGGTAACTCTGGGACACTGGGAAAACTGTACAACTAACCTGATCTGCAGAGGTTTTTGTTTTCCTGCCTTCCAGGGGCCCTAAAAACAAAGGTAAAGTATCTAGAGCTCTTTAGATACAATTTAGTGTGTATATGAAATACTTCCACAAAATTAAAATCTAGGAGAAAACTCCATCTCTAGGTCTTAGCTTCTTCTTAAAGAAAGCTCTAGCCCTAGCTGGGTTGCTCAGTTGGTTGGAGCATCGTCCTGTACACCAAAAAGGTTGTTTGGTCCCTAGTCAAGGCACACACCTAGGCTGCAAGTTCAATCCCCAGTCGGGAAGCAACCGACAAATGTGAGGGTCTCAGACCCTTGGGTTTGGGCCCTGGTTCCACGACGGGGAACACTGATGTGGAAAGCGGTATCACACATCCCGTGACCGGTGAGGGTGCCCGCCCAACTGCAGTCTTTTTTTTTTTTAATACATTTTTATTGACTTCAGAGAGGAAGGGAGAGGGAGAGATAGAAACATCGATGAGAGAGAATCACTGATTGGCTACCTCCTGCACAACCCACTGGGGATTGAGTCCGCAACCTGGGCATATGCCCTGACCGGGAATTGAACCGTGACCTCTGATTCATAAGCTGATGCTCAACCACTGAGCCATGCCAGCAGGGAGGGCATATGCATGCACTTTCCATCACAATGCCAGGTTGTTTAACCTCAGTCTTGCCATCTATCCTGCCTCCCTCACAGGGCTGTATTGAAGGTGAGTGAAATCACTAATACAAAGGTGATTTGAAGTTTGAATTTACTACCTAAATTCAAAACAGTGTGAGGACTCCTGAGCTTTGTGAAGATGTAGCTCCAGAATCCCAATCACCTCCCTTATTTGAGTCCAGCTAATGAGCTTATTCCCAGTAACAGGGTTCCTTCCTCCTGATGAGGACTGCATTAGATATGTGGAAACGATGGTGCGGTTCTAGCCTTTATGTGGCATGGTAAAGAGAAAGGGATGCTCCCACCATCCCCCTGGCCTTGTAATCAGTAAGGCCCGGCTTTCTCACAAACCCTGCTCTGCCAACACACAGGCTGCTCTAATGACTCTAGGGGCTCGCTACCCAAATGCAAAGGCATCTCATACAAAAGACAAAGGCTATCTTTCTCTCATGCTACAATTAAGTCACCTTCCCTTTAACGCTCCTACCCAATCTGCCACTGTAGATGCTTTTATATCACTATGCTTGCCCTGGCATTAAGGATGCTTGAACTGCAATTTTCAGCTTTGTAATTAGTCATATGTTATTTTCATAAGATACATATGGTTAAACATACAGGCTCCAGAATCAGACCCGAGTTCCAACTCTGGCTGGAGGTATAGTGTCTAGGAGTCCTTATCTATAAAATGAAGATACTTGTAGTATCAATGTCATATAGCTGTTGAGAGAAATAAATGTGGTAATACTGTGGGTTTAACACAGTCCAAAGCACAGCAAGTGCTTAATAAACAGCTCTTCTTTCACCAAAGGGTATGTTCCATTTCTTTTATGATCCTAGGCAATTAGAACAGTCCTCCACCAGTATGATTAATGTTCCCTCTTTAATTCACTCATTGGTTATAACTCATTCACTGGGGGCCCTTGAGAGCTAGCTTTCTACCTACTACACCTATCCCTAAGCAGGTGACTACATCCCAAACATGCCAGGTGTCCCCCATCTTTGTTCACATTCCTCCCTTCCAGAAAGCTATACTCACCCACCTGCCTCCACCCCCACCCCATATAGCTCCTCATTTCCAAGTCAGACCCATCTTTTAAGTACATCTAAAGTGTCACCTTTTTCCTGATTTCTTTCCACTCCTCACTCCATCATCCCCCAACAATATACACACACAACTGTACTTTCTCTTCTTTTCCTGGTATATTAAATTACCCTCTCTTACTCTCATTCTTACTAGAACCATCTTCATCCACCATGCTATCTAACAGAGGGCCTCTTGGTACTAAATAAATACCTGTTAAATTGACTACACAAAACAAAAGCTTTGGGGAGATTTGTAGTTTTTAATATAATAACATCTTCTGAACGTTTCTTATCCCTTGATGTTCATAAACTAGCTTGGTCCAGAAAGATCCTCATGCTAGCCTCAGAGGTTTGGCCAACCTAAGGCAACCAGTCCTGGTAACTCTGGGACACTGGGAAAACTGTACAACTAACCTGATCTGCAGAGGTTTTTGTTTTCCTGCCTTCCAGGGGCCCTAAAAACAAAGGTAAAGTATCTAGAGCTCTTTAGATACAATTTAGTGTGTATATGAAATACTTCCACAAAATTAAAATCTAGGAGAAAACTCCATCTCTAGGTCTTAGCTTCTTCTTAAAGAAAGCTCTAGCCCTAGCTGGGTTGCTCAGTTGGTTGGAGCATCGTCCTGTACACCAAAAAGGTTGTTTGGTCCCTAGTCAAGGCACACACCTAGGCTGCAAGTTCAATCCCCAGTCGGGAAGCAACCGACAAATGTCTTTCCAAAATCAATAAACATATCCTTAGGTAAGGATAGAAAAAAAGCTGTAAAGCTGTAACGTACCTTGAGCTCCAACATCCTAGTTTTTAAATACTAAATGTGTACTCCTGTAATTACTAAAATACAAAATCCCCAATATACACCCAGTGGCATGTGACAAAGATATATATAAGTAAATAATTCCTCATACATAATCTAAATTCTTTCCATTGCAATGCAAATCTTGTAGCTGTTAATATTTGCATAGCACTTCTGTGTTTACAGAACATATTCACATATATGACCTCATTTAATCCTCATGCTCAACCCTAAGGTGTAGATATTATTATTCCTAACTTACAGATGAAGCAAAAGATCAGGGACATTCACTGTTTATCCAAAGTCACACAGCTAGTAAGGCCAGAAAAGAAACTCAAGGTCTATTATTTCCCTACAGCAGACATCATCTTGGATTTATTTTTTTTTTAATGCCTATGAATTCTCAGACTGACTCTTCACCTCTCCTAAAGAATCCATAAGTCTCCCTAGTCCACCAGTACATTTACTCAACCTTATTTCCTTTCTTCGTCATCACCTTCTCCTCTCCCTTCAGACATTTATCAAGACCCCATAAGAAGTGGTGTCCAGAAATTAGGTACCCTCGGTTCAACAACCAGAATTTTAGCAAATTCACCACTAGGTGGAGCTCATCTCAATAATCCAAGAAGCCAACAGGCAAGCTCACTGGGAAAGAGAAAACAGAGGAGCCTGAGTTAAAGTAGCTCAATACATTGTTTAAAAGAAACAAGAAATAGATATCCCGGCAGTGGCACGAGCTTTCCCATCTTCATCCCAATAGCCCATGATCAGAGAGTTAAGAAAGAACTTCAGTCCAAGGCTTAGGGTCAGAAACAAATACTAGCTAGTATTTGCAAACCCACACAGGTACCTCTCCAGTTCCTGCTTCTGAGAAGGCTGGCTACTGGACTTTGCATCAAATTACAGCTAACCCAGCCCTAGTTGATTTGGCTCAGAGCATAGAGCATCAGCCTGTGGACCAAAGGGTGCTGGGTTTAATTCCGGTCAAGGGCAGTTACCTTGGTTGCAGGCTCCTTCCCGACCTGGGCCCTGGTCAGGATGCATACAGGAGGCAACCAATTGATGTGTTTCTCTCACATTGATGTTTCTGTCTTTTCCTCTCTCTTCTACTCTCTCTAAAAATCAATGGAAAAATGTCCTTGGGTGAGAATTTAAAAAAAAGAAATTACAGCTAAATTATAAATCAAGACACAGAAACTAAGATCCTATCCAATTAAATATCAATTCACAGTATAAGGCTAATACACAGAGGAAGCTGATACCTGTTTAATCACTCAGATGTTAAAAAAAAAATTAAGAAAATCAATCCACCTGGAACTAAATATTCACTGACAAGAGGGGGAAATAGCCCTAACCAGTTTGGCTCAGTGGATAGAGCATCGGCCTGCGGACTGAAAGGTCCTGGGTTCGATTCCGGTCAAGGGCATGGACCTTGGTTGCGGGCACATCCCCAGTAGAGGGCGTGCAGGAGGCAGCTAATCGATGTTTCTAACTCTCTATCCCTCTCCCTTCCTGTCTGTAAAAAAATCAATAAAATATATTTTTTTAAAAAAGAGGGGGAAATAAAGCCACTTAACACTGGTCCACACCCCGCCCAAAGGTCTGACAAATAATGGGGGTCGGGGGGAGGGCAATCTGCAGCAGAGGAATAAAATGATAAAATAATGGTGTTTTTGAAGATTTTTTAACTGATTTTTAGAGTGAGGAAAGGGAGAGATAGAAACATTGATGTGAGAGTGAAACATCGATCAGCTGCCTCCTGCACGCCTCCTACCAGGGATGGAGCCCGAAACCCAGGCATGTGCCCTGACCAGGAATTGAACCAGCAACCTTCCAGTGCATGGGACAATAACCAACTGAGCCACACAGGCCAGGATAAAATGATGGTGTTTTTAACTTAGCAAGAGACTTCACATCATAGAAGACCAATTTAGTCCTGGAATAACTTCAATTTCATACTCATTTCTAGCAATAACTTACACTATTTAGAATTTGGTCCTATGTACTCTCAGCAGATGAATTAGAATATACTAAGTGAAAAAGATATCCATCTCCATCCAGTGAGACGTGTAGAGCACACTTGTCTTGAAGTTATCAGGGAAATACAGCCTTCCTCTACATTCCAGCTTTGACTTAGAAAACCTTAGTTGATCTCTACAACTCAAATACTTACCTTCTTAATTTACTTAGGAATCTGCCCAAAATATCTGTGCCAGTCTACCAGTAAGATTATTATACGAACTTTGTTAACCTAATATTTCTAAATAAGGAGTCAAGAACTGAGTGTTAGTTTGGGACCACAAGTTTGGAAAACCTCTTTCCTAAAAGAACAAATAAAACTGTAAAGACATGTAGCCCAAACTTACTCTAAAACTCATGTCAAGTGTAAATGAAACCTTAAGAAATCATCTAATGTCATGATTCTCAAACCTGGTTGGCCTATTAAAATAATCTGGTGAGCTTTAATGAAGTGATGCCACTAAAAAAAAAATAATAATTTGAAAAACCAGACTCTATCTCCAGGGATTGATTTGAAATGGCACAGGCAGTATTGACCTCTCTTATAAATGAGCTCTGAAGGTGACAGTCACACAGCCGAAGTTACGAATCACTGAGGTGTGCACTAATCCCCATGCGTAGCTCATCAACCAGGTAAATACTACTTGGGGAGCCTGGCTCGAGTGGCTCAGTGGTTGAGCATCAACCTATGTGTCTATGTCTCTCTCCCTCTCCCTTCCTCTCTGAAATCAATAAAAATATCTTTTAAATCCTACCTGAGGTGCTTTTAAGAACTAGCAGGTCCCACTCTACGGGGAATTTTTTAAGCTTCCCATTAACTGAACCAGGCACCTGACTTGCATCTGAGACCTCAACAATGATAAAGCACTAATTATTTTACAGATAGAGGCCAAGAGAGTGAAAGTTACCTACCAAAGGATACGCTGAGTTAGGGCTGTCCTTCCCCAGGTCTCCAGTGCCCAGTATGGAACAAGTGCTCTGACCAATAAATGTATGGCATGTGCATGCACAGATAAGATTTTTAAGATTTTTACTTTTTGTTCTTTTCTGGTTTTTACTCTCTTGAGAACCACTCTAAAAATGGGATGAGACCACACGGCTATTCAAGAGGAAGCAGCTATCAAAATTTTAAGAAAAATTCCAGCCTGGCCAATATGGCTCAGTGGTCAATCATCAACCTATGAACCAGGAGGTCACAATTCGGTTCCCAATCAGGGCACATGCTGGGGTTGTGGGTTCAATCCTAGGGGTGGGGAGGTGGGGGGGGGGGGGGGGGTGATTCTCTCTCATCATTAATGTTTCTATCCCTCACTCCCTCTCCTTCCTCTCTCTGAAATCAATAAAAGCATATTTTTTTAAAAATCCAACTACAAGTCAGGAGCCCACATTTTTAGTTATATTCTTAGAGTCTTAGTAAATGCTTTTTAAAAAACCCTATTTTTGATTTACTAAATATGAATTTTGAATGAATAAGTGGCACAAACTTTGGGGTTGGGTATATGGAATCCTCTGGGTAATGGAACATGAGAAATTTTAAATGTGCTTGACCTCACACCCCTTTGGCTCACCATGAGAAAGAAGTCAACTCTCAGGTTGCCTGTTTTCTGGAGCCAGGCTCCAGAATAAAAAACATGGAGCCAACCTGAGCCCAATCTGAAGCCTGGAGGCAAAACCCAACTGACCCATGCATAAAAAACATAAGTGCTTATTGTAGCAAGCCACTGTTAGGATGGCTTATAATGCAATATTATTGTAGCAATATCTAATAAAAGAAACTTTAAAAAAAAAAAACACGTAGGGGCACTTTGGAAAAAACTCAAAGTAATATATAAACTGAAAGGTATTTAAATAGCCCTGGAAAGCAAATAGTAAGGTGAGGCCTTCTGTTGGTCTAAGTAGTTAAATCACCATGCTCTGAGTTGGGAGGACTTGGGGTAAGGCCAAGGAGAGCTAAACTAGAACAGTGACTTAAAGCTACTTCTCTCACATTATCAAGCAGTGATACCCTAACCACTGAAGAGCTCAGCCCTTCCTGAAAGTACTAGAGTTGCTACTTCCTGGTGAAATGTTGTGTCTCTCCCACACTGTTAAATTTCCAACGTATGTTAGCTGTACCAATCCTTCTCAAGAAGCAGTGCCCTTATATACCAGAGTTTCTTGGCACTCAGCAACCAAGTAACCAACATCAAAATGGGAGAAAATAGCCCAAACCTAACAATGAGGAAAAAGAAATACCTTTATCCATTTATGAAGACAAAAATTATAAGACACTACTGATTTAATGACAGCTCTTCGAACAAAAAAAAATGTACTCTACATTAAATGTACACAGAAATTTTAAGCGGTATTCTGATTATAATATAAAAATGTGAGAAAAAATACATCTTAGAATAAGGAAATACTGCAATTACTCCTTTCATAACACAACCCTTTCTTCCCATTAGAATATACTTCCCTTCTGGCATAAAATCCAGCTCTAAGGATGCAACTGTAACAAACTACAGAACCTATTACTAAGACCTTCAGTAAAACATTATTTTAGAAAACCAGTGATGTATTAGCCTAAATAATGTAAATTTTGTCACATGCTAAGTCTGCTAAGGACTGTTTAAAATAACCCTTTTCCAAACTGGGCAGTATCATTCACTATGCCAAGATTACAGACAAGTTTCTTAAGTCAAATAGAAAACAATATTTAAGTAGAAAATAATGTTAGCTTCATCTATTTGCCACCCATATTCTTCTGATATATGAAAGTGAAATTGAAACTTTAATTAGAAAACAATGCTAGCATCAATCTTCTGTCACTATTGTTTTTCTGATGTGTGCATAATTCGACACAATCATGTGACCTGCCTTATTTCATTTATTCATTCTTGATATCATGTACCCATCTCATATGTCAAGCACTGCTCTAGGCCAGGGATATAGCAATAATCAGAATGGACCTATATGCCACTGTACTAAAAACTAGGGATACGTAGTACCTGCTTCACAGAGTCTCAATCCAGGTACCTCTCCTAGTACTGTCAACAAAAATCTATATAATAAAAACCCAGTGGTCATAATGCTATATAACGACCAAAGACCGGTCACCAGGAGGCTGCGTGCGCAGCGAGGCACGTGCCAGGTTGGCGGGGCTGCGTGCGTGGCGAGCTGCGGTGCGCCGGGACTTGGGGGGTCCCGGGTCTCGCACAATTTCACGCACTAGGTTACTAGTAAGTAATAAGACATCTTGGTAAAATAGTAAAGCTTAGATCTGCCTCTTCCTAACCCCTTCCCAACCAACCCAGCTTGGTTCTAGTACAGTATGGAATCAAGCCAAACATGACTCTCTGTAAAAAACTATCAAAATGAGCTACACTATATCAACCTTATTAACTGGATTAACAGTTCTTAGTTTCTAAAATTCTCAGACAGATCAGTATTATACTCTTGAGGTAAATGAATCATTCTGGCCACCTAAAGAAAATGTGTCCCATATTCAGATTCACAGCACAGAATCTAGAATCTGAGAGAAGCAGTTTGGGTTAACCACCCAGCAACAGCAGTTCTCAAACTTGGCTGCCATTTTGGAAATACCTGGAAAACTTTTAAATACCCCATTGCTCAAGTGGCACTCTAGTAAGCCGCCAAGTTTGAAAACCACAGATACAGGAAACTTGGAGGAACTGGCTGCTTCCCAACTAACCCATGGATTAGAGGTATGCTTCCTTCCAACATGAGCGGTGCGCTTCCTAAACACTCTTCACAAAGACCTGTTAAGAACCTACTTGGTATTGAATAGGAGTTTGCAGGCTACATGCCAAACTTAGGGGAGAAGGCACAAACCTGAATACATGGAGTAAAAAGCATTATCTCAAACTGAATGCCAAAAATGAAATAAATAAAGCTTTTAAAATCTTATCCCAAAATTTGTTAGAAATTGATGTTAATAAGAGCCCAGTTAAGTTCCCATTGCTAAATATCTAAAAAAGAGGCGGAGGGAAAATAACAACCCCCAGGCTGGCTTGTGAAGGGTTTTTTTGTTTGTTTAATACATCTGAAAAGAATGCATATACAAAGAATTGAGACATGAGAAAGCATTGGTTCAACACTAATGAAACTACAAGAATTAGGATTTGGGGAAGGTGGAGAATATTACCTAAACATTTTTAAAAATGTTGGAAACTGCAACCAAAATAAACTGATAAAATCCCTATTAACACTTATGAAGAGTCTTCATAAGACTCTCTCCATGGTTTTTATTAAACTAGAGAGCCTCAACTGGCTGCTCTAGGGTTCCTCATGCAAAACAGAAAGAAGGGGATTCCCCTGACTGGTCCCCATGTTGTTAAATGTTCTCCCCACCCCCACCCCACCCCTAGCTTCTTAATGAAGCAGGACTCCATCCTCATAACTTGAAGAGGATGTGAACATTCCACAGACATCTGTCTTCTAGCACCCCTCATATATACCAGGTCTTCGGCTGTGTTCTAGGAACACCATATCATACACTATTAAGCTGCACATCTATGCTAAGCATATAAAACAATGACTGACAAGGAAAAAATGTTTTTTTAATTGTGTACTTAATCTATTTGGTATATTTCAAAAGGTGCAATATTTTCTTCATTTATCAGTGAAAGAAGTTAGACATTAACTTCACACACAAAAAATTAGCAAACGGCTAACAAATTTCCTTGAAAGTCAGTCACGTATATAGTGCATCCTAGAAAAGAGGAGGGGCAAGACAGGTGCCACCCACTTTCATGAGTTTCATCAAATACTGAACCTACTCAAGGGTGGAGAGAAAAGGCAACTTTCAAAAAGGAGTATGTTATTAAATGAGGCGTTTACTATACTCCTTCCTAAGAGCACCGGTGGGGAACATGTTTTCTAAACTAGATCTAGGAAGTGGAATGTGGAATCACTCCATCCTCCTCACCTAAAGGGTTGTCCAATGGTTAACAAATTTTTTAAAAATGACTAAATAAAAACAAACTCCACACACACACCCCTCCCCTCCCACCGCAAAAAAAAAAAAAAAAAAATACTAGATGTCTCAGATCACTCTCCAGAGTGGAACCCGGGAGCAGCTTCAACAACCCGAATTAGTCTGTTACAGAGTCATCACAAGCATGCCTTGCTTTTAAACAAAACAAAAAACAAAACAAACACTAGTACTGATCACTTTTCTGACAATACACAATTACTCAAAATTAACTAGTATTGAGAGGGAGAAAGGGGCCATATCTATGGGCCTTGTTTCACACGAGTGCATGTGGGTAGGTGCAGGGCATTTGTCATTATTGCAAAAACGAATTTTAATTTTTAATCTTTAGTTTGATTTAAACATTGCTTTTAGTATGATGCCGAAACCAGCTGTGCAGAAAGGGCTCTGGAGAGATGTTCATAGCAGCACACACCTGCGGCTCTTCTTCGGTTCTGGAGGCTCCAGGGCAGCCGATATTGCTTCGTCAAATACATTCTTTAGGCCTTTCTGAAAGGGGTAGAAAGAAAAAAAATGGGCAGTCTGATTTTCAGTATAAGAAAGTTGAAGTTCGAATTAAAAACATTCAAATCCCAAAAGTTGGCAAAGAACAAAACATTAAAAACAATCCTGAATCGCAACACAATCATCTCACTTCACCAAGTTTTGTCCAGGCAGGGCCCTGGAAGGATCCAGCAATTCAGAGGAGCAGATATTCATGAGTGAGACAGTGGTCCTTTGAGAAAGCTTTTTGCAGACCAATGTATGTCACAAGAAGCAAACAAGCACATGTGTCATTTGCTCATTCAATATGCGTTTTGTAATGTGCTGCTGAAACATTTTACATAAAAACAAGTGAAGCAGCTCTGCATTCAAATGAAACAGCTGGATATGGGAGGATGGGCACCAGGCAGTGGCATCCTTATTACATGAAGGCACAGGCAAAGATGGAGAGAGCGATTACAGTGGCTGCAAAGATATTCACTCTGAACTCCCTTTATCCCACCAATTACACAGAGCCAAGGGGATTTAAGGAAGCAAAAATGTGGGTACCTGATACATACATAAAACTAGAGCCAGTCAGTGCAACAGGAATAAAGCTTCATCAGGCATTTATACAAACAACTGTATATTTTTAATTTCAAAATGTGAAGGTAACCACAATTGTATGTTTCCCTCACAAGGACAAAATCAGAAGAAAATATAAAGGTGGCAGCTTTACATCCAAACATAAACAAACCGTAAGTCAACTGTTAAAATGGATGCTATTCTTAAAAGATAATGTAACAAATAATCTCATAAAGCAGTAGCAGATACATCAATATCTTTCCCACCCCGGACTGACAAATACTCCACTGCAGCACAGACAGCCAAAGCAATAGCAACACAAAGTTTCACTGCACAAAGGAAAACCAGGAAAAAATCGTCCCTTCCCCATTACACTCTACTAGCAAGTCACCCTTTTTCCATTAAGTTTGTCATGCAATTACAATTAACAATTGATCATAAGAATAAAATGATGTTTGTGTTATTTTCTCCATCTAGACTAAGATCTAGAAGTGTTAAACTCTTATTTTCTCCAAGAGGACATTCTTAATGCTAGACCAAGTTCCCTTTTGCAATAGTAATCCGAACCAAAAAAGCTCTGAGCATCAGGCAACTCAAGCAGCAACTTGACTACTGATCACACAAAATATTCTATAAGATATTGCATTCTTGATCAAAAACTAATACAGAGGTTGCTCTAAGGTGGTGAGTAAAAAGACACAGAGGCTTTCAAACAGGATGGTTTTATTCCTTTGTTTTTAAATGATCTTTCTACAGTAGTGGGACAGGAAGCAGCAGCAAAGAGGGGAAGGAGAAACAGTTTAGAATATACAGCACTTCCTTTTGGGTTGAGTTTCCGGAGGCTCGAGGGCAGCTAGGATAGCCTCATCAAACACATTCTTCAGACCTCTCTACAAGACAGAGGGGAGGAGAGAGAATAGCAGCCAGGTTAGAGGTTAGAAAGACTAGCAGATACAATAGCAGTCTGGATTAAATGGGCTGGATTCACAGAAGCAATGTGCCTTAAGAAAATTAATGCCAGAATGTAAGACTTAAGCCCATTACTGGGAAAGTACGTAACTGAACAGAAATTTCTGACTTCAAAAAGGTTAACTGAACAAGAAAGAAATTTTTATGAAAATGTCATATGTTGACTTCTAAAACAATCACACTTGGAAATCTAATATTACATTTTAATGAAAATAATGCCAGGAGAGGAAAATAGATATGCAAACACAAGAGCTGCATTGTGTAATTAAGCCTTGTAAATTCCCCAGTATTTCTAATGATAAGAATGGCGCACACATTTTGAAATCTATTAAATTTCAGAATTCTGTGAATTCAGCCCCTGAATAACTGAAGTACACAAATAGCAGACTAACAGGCATGCTACATGTTTCTAGATTCAATGACATAGCTGGATGGAATTAATCAGGATCTCCAAGTCAGTTTCCCAGAACAAAAAGGTTCAGACATTTAGAAAGAGTGTTAACTGTTCAACAGTACCAACTGGGAAAAGTTTAAAGAACAGACTCTAGAAACAGCAAACACTTCAGTTATTCAGTAATGTTATCAGAGCAAGTAACCACCACCCAAGTTATAGGAAAACAAAGAATGGGATCCTAGAATGAGTTTTAGCAAGCAGTCCAATGCTTTAAGGTGTCTGCATGGGTATCAGAGCATAAAAGCATGAAGTGAAAACAAAGAATATTCTCAGATCTACAGGGATTAAGATGCATAAATACACTTACACCTCAGGCAGAACTCCAACGTGACAGTGATTCAGTAGTACTGGTACCTTGGGCCCAGGTCTACAGACTCACCTAAACTCACCTAAATCTGAAGCCACAGGTTTACCACCCAAAGAAGTTTCACATGTTCTTTATGTCAGTTTGATCCCAAATAAAAAATTTGCAAAAGTTCCAGAATACAGTTCCAATAACAAGTACCAGCCCCAGACTACCCCAGATATTCCCACCCCTACCCTATTCCCACCACAGCCCCACCAATGCATCCCAGAGGACTGGCACTTACGCATTCTATTAGGTACAAAATAAATCAGAAATAACAATAAGTACTTAAAAAGAAGCAAAGCGGTTAAAACGTTTTCTTCTTTCCATATCTTTTACAAAGTAGAAATGCTAAACAAAAATTAAAGATCTTCTGAAATTCTTTCTACACATGTAGGAGCAAGTTCTAGTAGTCAAATATAAAAGGAAGAAGGGAGAATGGAAAGGGAAATACATTCTATAAGGGAAAAAAGTGGAGAACAGCTATTAGAAACTAGAGCATTCCTTAATAAGAAGGAAATCTTTTCTTGTTTATTGGCAAAGATCAACTAATTCCCTACAAAACAAAACTAATCTTCACTTTTACCCACAAACTATCTGATTATATAGTTTACTTTTAGAGAAACCAACAAACAGAATTTGTAATCCTAAAAGTTCTAGCTCCCAAACATAACCATGGACCTTATTTTCTATCTTCTCTTTTGACTTCTCCAACATAAAAATCTGGTAAGAAAAACACAGTTGCTAAGACCTTTTCAAATTCTTATTCTCTGCAAAATGACTTACTATATAAACCTGTTCATACTGTTTAAAAAAAAAAAAAGTCATATATGGAAGCATCCAATTCTTTAAAATAAGCTTCATCAGTGACCTAAAATTGGGTCCACTTGTCCTACTTGCCCCCACCCCCAAAACAACCCATATTTAGAGAAAAGGGGTATGCAAAAGATGCATATAATTAATTATAATCTGACACACACGTTCCACACATATCTTTCCCCAACAAACACACGAACACTTTTCTGAGTATGGTATCAAAATACAGAAGCATCAGGCATTTTTTTTTAAATCTCAGTAAGTGCTGTGTGTGATAAGATGTAAAATCTTATTTAGTTTTAAATATCTGCTTTTACAATACAACTAAATTGCCAAGGAAAACTGGGTTTGGGAGAATATTAGGCCTTGAAATTATCCTGTGTAATATCCAGATAAACATGAAAATTTTATCTTTATCCAACCTAGTGCTAAACTGAAGATTACTGAATTATGTCTAGGCCCCACATACTAAATACCTAATATATGCATAATATGCAACTATATAAGCCATTTATCTTACTATACATATAATCAAGATTAATGTAACTGAAAAAAATCTCTTCCCTTCAAACCTGCCCTAATTTACTTGGGCATGTTTTTGTTCATTGTTCAAAAGTCAAAGCCACCAGTAACTAGTAAAATAAAAGAGTTCTGCACGAATTAGTTCCATAATTCTTTCCTTTGCCCCAGACAAGAGAATCAAATGGGGGAATGAGTTGCAATAACCATGAAAGTCAAGAAAATGAAACCGCAGGTCAGTTACAACTCTCAGTCTACACACTCTAGCGCTGCTCCCTGTCCTCAGAATCTGACATTTCCCATTAAGCTATGAGAAGAGTTCCAATTAAATCATTCAGAAAGAGACAGAGGAAAGAGGGCCACATAAAGAAGGAATGCCTCCCAAAACTGTAGAGACACTATACGTATAAGCATACTTAAGAAACAGCCATGGCAACTTTTTCTGACATGAAAGTCTCTATTATGACTAACTCCCTATCCCAGAAACAGTATAGCATCAATTGTCAGAATAGAATAGACAAGAAAAGGTCAGTACTATTTAGATGAAAATTTAAGGTGTATGTGGGGGGGAGGGGGATATTGTAAATTTGTGCTTACCTGGACCTTTCCTGCAATTTTTTTTAAAACACAATCCCTGACCACTACAAATGACTCAACACAACATGGAAGCTCACCAACACAAGAGCTTTACTTAGAGACTAGTAATTTCTCCATAATACAGACATCCAGAAAAAGATATATAAACTATGAAGCTGATCATAGTCTTACTAGGCAGCTTTCTTGACCACTGTTAGAAACAGCCCCTGAATCCTAATGCTCGAACAAACTATTCAGCTGTAAATAAAAATCGGGTTCCGCACAGTCCTCACCTGTGTGAGTGCAGAACACTCCACATACTTGACAGCCTTCAGGTCACGGGCCAGCTTTTCAGCAGTCTCTGGAGTGATAGGTTTCTGTTTGTTCTTGGCAAGTTTCTCAATCGTAGAGGGATCATCTCTGAGATCAATTTGGGTCCCAACAAGCAAGAAAGGAGTCTTTGGACAGTGGTGAGTTATCTCAGGCACCCACTAGGGAAAAGGTATTTTAAAAATTACACTTTCATTAACCCACAAGCCTCTAGATCTATTTTCAAGTCAATAGAAGTTCTGTGACAACATTTTTCAGGACAAGAATACCTGACCAACTCACCTTTTCTTTCACATTTTCAAATGAGGATGGAGAGACCACTGAAAAACAGACCTAGAAATACATCTGTTTGTGGATAACTCAGCGGTCGTAATCTGTCATAATCCTCTTGCCCTAGGAAGGAAAAAAATTGGAGAAATCAACTCAATGTTGGTATCCTCATAGTATTAAAATTACCAGTCAACAAATTAAGTAGGCAGCTAACAGCACAATGATCGTTAACGAGAAAGCAACTTATCTAATAAAATGTATGGCTTTATATAATACTAGTGCCCCGGTGCACGGATTCATGCACACTGAAATTAATTAGAATGTGGCCAGCAGGGTGGGACTGGTGAGATGGGTCAGACATGCCCTGGAGCTAACCCCTCTCCCCCTCCGCAGTCCCTCCCTGGCTGGCCGCACCTGGGGCAGCGCAGTGGCTCACAGGGCATCTGCAGAGTGAGCGGGGTCCCTCTGACAGGCGGGGTCCCTCAGCCTGGCCTGCAGGGATTGAGCCAAAACTGGCTCTCTGACATCCCCCAAGGAGTCCCAGATTGCAAGAGGTGGTTATCGGATGACGCACCCTGGAATCGGGCTCCCTCCTCTGGTTCTGGGGTGTGTCACCCGAGAACCACTGCTGCCAAGTCACCACAGCTCAGCCGCTCCTGTGCTGAGCATCTGCCCCCTGGTGGTCAGTGCGCATCATAGCTACCGATCGTATGGTCAGATGGTCCCTTAGGCTTTTATATATATATAAATAATATTTGAGAAAATTCTCACTGTGCTAATTCTACTTAATATTTTAAGCCATTAGAATACAATAAATGGTATGTATTATTTGTTTAATACCAGTTTGAAGTTTTCAATCTTTGTGTCCATTAGCAATCCAACAACAGTGTACTAAATACATTGAACTGTTGCTACAGAAATGGTTAAAAATTAACTCAGATCTGCTTAAGAAATGATTACACTGAAACCATCTAAGGAAACAAAAATCTCAGTGAAACCCAACTTACAATATTCATTGCCCATTCATGACTACCAAAGCAGGTTCACATTAGTTAATGTGTGCAAATAAAACCAGTATCTGAAACTGAGAATGCCTAGAAAAAAATATAATTCAACAATACTCAATGGATGCTAAATCCATGGGGAGAAATTCTGGTGAAAATAATAATATCTGCATGGTCTAAAAGATTATTTTAAGCCACAGAGGGGGGGAAATGTAAACTAATTGTGAAGAAACCAGACATCATCTTGATGAAAATGACCATCACCAGTGAGTGGTACATGAATATCAACAGCAATGAGTGACAGATGAAGATCATGCGCCTCCAGATTTATATCTTAAAGAAGACATCACTAAAGTGATAGTCCAAACAAGTAGCATAGTTTGGTCTGTGTTTCCTCATGAGTCTAATCACGAGGAAACACAGACCAAACTCAAAATGAGGAACATTTTATAAGGGGAGGAGGAAGAGAGGATAGACCTGTATTAAAATAATGTCATTTTAAAAATGTCATAAAAGAGCCCAGCCAGCTGGCGTGGCTCAGTGGTTGAATGTTGACCTACGAACCAGGGGGTCACAGTTCAATTCCCAGTCAAAGCCCATGCCCGGGTTTCAGGCTCAATCTCTAGTAGGGGGTGTGCAGGAGGGAGTCAATCAATTATTCTATCTTATCATTGATGTTTCTCTCTCTCTCTCTCTCTCTCTCTCTCTCTCTCCCCCCCCTCCCATTCCTCTCTGAAATCAACAAAAAAAAATATTTTTTTTTAAGAAGAATAGTAAAGCAAATAGGGCAAAATGTTAACAACTGGTAAATTTGGTTAAAGGGCCTATGGGCGCTCCTGGAACTATTCTTGCGACTATTCTGTAGGCTTGCAATTTATTTTCAGATAATATGATTTTTTAAAGCCCTAACCAGTTTGGCTCAGTGGATAGAGCACTGGCCTGCGGACTCAAGGGTCCCGAGTTCGATTCTGGTCAAGGGCATGTACCTTGGTTGTGGGTGTGCAGGAGGGTGTGTGCAGGAGGCAGCTGATGGATGTTTCTCTCTCATCGATGTTTCTAACTCTCTATCCCTCTCCCTTCCTCTCAGTAAAAAATCAATAAAATATATATTTTTAAATGATTTCTTAAATAGCCACACACACTTCCAAACTGTGAGAAGGGAGGAGTCACAGGGGAAGGATTTAATACTCTAATTTCAAAACTGAGCTACAGCAATCCTATGTATTAAAGAGAAATATTTAATGACACTGAACTCTACACTTAATAAAAAAATTTTAAAGGGCAGGAAAGACAAGTTAAATATTTTGTATGCCAATAATTTTTTTTTTTTTTTTTTTTTTCTTTTTTGCCCACCATTGAGAGAAAATATAAGAATTTAGAGGAGCTATCAAAACATGATAATTAGGCCCTGGCTGGTTTGGCTTGGTGGATAGAACGTCAGCCTGCGGACTGAAAGGTCCCAGGTTCGATTCCGGTCAGGGGCATGTACCTTGGTTGCGGGCACATCCCCGGTGGGGGGTGTGCAGGAGGCAGCTGATCAATGTAAACATTGATGTTTTGTTTCTAACTCTCTATCCCTCTCCCTTCCTCTCTGTAAAAAATCAATAAAATATATTTTTAAAAAAAAAACAAACATGATAATTAGCCCAGCTGATGTGGCTCAGTGGTTGAGTGTCGACCCAGGAACCAGGAGGTCACAATTAGATTCCCAGTCAGGGCACATGCCCAGGTTGCAGGCTTGATCCCCAGTGTGGGGTGTGCAGGAGGCAGCCAATCAATGATTCTCTCTCATTATTGATATTTCTATCTCTCTCTCCCTCTCCCTTCCTCTCTCTGAAATCAATGAAAAATAATAACAATTAAATTTTGACATACAAAGCAATTGGCTTTGGGGTAATGATTCTACAGCATGGGAAAAAGTCTATGTTAAATAAACATGTTAAATTTAAAAAGCTAAATATAAAAATATATACACAGCAGTAAATCATTTGCAGAAACAAAAAACACAATAATTGTGGGGAACTCACTAGCAAGAATTTACTGTTGTGATCAAAAGCAGAAATAGAAATAAGGCCTTAACAGAGGGAGAAGCCTATCTCTGGGCTTAATAGTTTTATTTAACTATAACCATAATAGTTGCAGCCAAACATGAGGTAGGAAGGCTATAAAAAGAATTCAAAACAAAATGACACAGTCAACAGATTAAATGCAACCAAACAGTTAAAGTCAGCCGCCATCTCAATGGGGATGAAAGCTTTAGAAGAAAACTGAGTTAATGTCATGACTTGAACAAGGAAAAGGGACTCTGAGATTAAGGCCTTGAAGAAGGAAATGGAGTCTCCTCAAGTGTGTCAAAGAGAGGAAACTCACCCTGGACACCTCAGCCTCAGGTCTCCAGAGCTTCTCAAAAAAGGCCTCTGGGACCTATAGTGACCTCAACCAGTTGAGATGGAAGCCCCTGCCCCTACCTTGCCTGGGATGGTAAAATTATTTCTTAATGCATGTCTTTTTACTCCCAGAAAGATTCAGAATCTAATATAGAGGTAAAATAAATCAAATACTGTTATTGTTAACTTTCAGTTACATTTAGGAATAACCTAGCCTTATTTATATTTAACTCTCATGTCTATAACATTTTAAATAACATGCCATACTGAACATGATTCTGATCCCAGTTTAAAATGTGTAATTGAGTAACTGATCTTAAACTTGGGATTTCTTTGTTGAAAATGTTAAGAATTTTATGAAAGCTATAAAGAAAACAGTTTAAGATAAATTAGTACAGGAAACCGCAAGTTACCAGGTTTATTAAAGTTCTGTATGTAAAAGCTTGGTAATGTTTCACTTGTCAAGTCAGGCACTCTAAATTATTTAAAATAGGAAACTGAATACATTAAATTTATAAATGCCGTTTAAAATGAGGCTGATTAGAATTAAAGTCTTGTCAACCTAAGTTAAACAGTCAATATTAATCAAAGTACTAAAGGCTTATCCACTCCAAGCTATTTACTGAAGAGATATAAAATATGTCAATACAAATGTTCATAGCACCATTATTCGTAATAGCTTAAAAGTGGAACCCAAGTATCAATCAACTCATAAATGATAAACTTTACTATATTCATAGATTGAAATACTACTCACCAATAAAAATAAGCTACTGATATACAGCACAGATAAAACTCAAAAACATTATGTTAAGTGAAAGAAATCAAACAGAAAAGACTACATATTGTATGATTCCATTCATATGAAACTTGAGAAAAGCAAAACTACAGTGACAGAAAGCAGATCTGTAATTTCCAGGGAAAAGGCACAAGGAAATTTCTAAGGTGATATATCTTGATTATGGTAGAGGTTACACAACTCTATAATCAGCAAAATTATCAAACTGAATACTTAAAATTAGTGAATTCTATTGTATTATACTTCAATATAGCTAAAAAATAAATACTGATTAAAAATTAAAGGCTTATAAAAATACGCTTTGAAATTTTAAAATAAAATTTTAAATTATCTTTTTTTTTTTTTGCATATATAGATTGCTTCCAAGGGCACACATAAAACAAAATCCCTTACATATCATGAGATATAGGTCATTATTTTATTTTCTCTATTTTCCAAGGTTCCTCTAATATACCATTACTCACATAATTTTTAATTCACAAAAATGTTAAAAGGTCTAAAACACTATTAAAAGCTACTGATCTCTAAACTTAACTGCTTACTATTGTTTCTCCGTTTCACCCTCCCAATTGAATCTAGACAGTTCCTCGCATTGGGCAGTATAATACACTCCATAAAAGCATTATGTCAGCCGGAAGGCAGTGAGAGGTAATTCGTAAAAAGTGAAAGATTTAGAATTCCTACATACTAAAAGGACAACACTGAAATTTCCCTTTGGCTAACTGAACTGGAAATTTGTGAGAAGTCAGAAATTAAGATGTGCAGCCACTGTTAAAATAAGAAATAACACTGAATAATCAGTTACAGTTAAAAAAGAAAAAAATTTGTTCCTTTAATTTGAAAAGTTGACCACAAATGTCAATACTATAAGTTAGACATTGGATAACCCTCAAAATATTTTCAAATGTAGTTATAAAATAACAAGCTATCTCTATGAAGCTAACTGTACACATTTCAGGGAGTGATAATACATCTTGTCTATGTACTAGTACTCTGCTCTCACCCTACTTTATCTCTTTCCACACCATCCACCCAGGATCCTCCAAACTCCTATTTGCCATTCCAGGTCTGGGATTGCCTCTTGGTCAAGCAAAAACCATCATGATATTCAATTCTGCTAACTATTACAAAAATGGCAAGTGGTTTGCTAATATGCTAGTTTCCCAAAAATGTCCAAAAAAAGACAACCGGCAACTGTCATAGTTACAGACCCAAACATTAGAAAAGATATCAAGTTTTCACCTGCAGTATCAAAAAGTCCAAGAGTATATGGCTCTCCCAATCATAACTGTGACTGCATAGTTGTCAAAAACCTAGAAACATAAAAATACACTGTTAGTGTGCAAGGCGGTGGTCAAAATGAGATAGGACAACTCTTAAACTAAGGCGATGTTTCCTTCCTAAGACTTATTCCTCTCTTAGCCCATCTTCTTTATATATAAACAACGTTGTCAACCAAGCCCTTTGCATGAGCTAAATGGTTATTGGGAAAAATTACAGGGAGTGTTCTGAAATGTCTGCTCTACCCCAGCAGTCTGGACAAAAGGGTTAGAGATGTCACAGTAGCAGAGTCCCTAGCTATACAAAATGACCATGTTTAAGTTTGAAAATTTTGAGACAATAGTTTTAAAGTTTACCTCAATGTTCAATCTGACTTCTGAGAAATTATTTCTTCATAGACCATTTCCTTTTAATCTAGAATTAAAATCTCCTAGGACGGTCCATGATAATCTTTTTCCCTTCAGGGTTCAAGATAAGAAGAGCCTTGTTGCCAACAGGCCCATTAGAAAGAAATAAAGGTTCCCTCAAGATAATCAAGGTAAGTGTCCAACTAAAGGCTAGAAGACTATTTGCTGGGATTTCATGAATAAAGTTTATGTTACTGGGTACAAACCACATGACCTAAGATACCTTCTTTGATCTAGATGCTTTATTCGCAAATAGACTGTAAAACCCATGACAAACTCAATATACATTAATATGGCTGTACTAAGTTATTTGTAAAAATGGGAGATAATGGTGCTAAGTGGATAAAGACCCAACACTAATTCATGGATGCCTTTTAATTAATTTACAATTAAAAAGCAATGCTTTCCAACTAGTAGGAGGATGTTACATTTCAAGACACCTTTTAGCTATCTAACACTAATTTTCTGATTCATGTTTTAACAGGTTAGGAGCTTGCTTAGCCCTAGCTGGTTTGGCTCAGTGGATAGGATCCCCAGTGTAGGGGGCGTGCAGGAGGCAGCTGATCAATGATTCTCTCTCATCATTGATGTTTCTATCTCTCTCTTCCTCTCCCTTCCTCTCTGAAATCAATAAAAATATTTAAATAAATAAAATAAATGTAAACAAGAGTGGAAGCAAGGGCATGGGGGAGGTGGTAGTTAAAGGAAAAGTCAGTTCTTACTAACAAGAACAAGGAAATGTAACTAATGTGGTTAAGCTCTCAAACCATATTGGTTATTTTCTTAACTCATACCTAACCCTTTCCCAGAGATCCACATACAACCACATAGAGCACCCACAAGCCCACCTTAAACAGTCATAAAACAATCAGAAATGTTTACAAGAAAATAATGTTAATGGAAACTGAAACACAAAAATTCTGATAGTTGCCCTCACTATGAAACAAGATCCATGTTATCTCTAAAAGTCCCCTTCAATCTCAGAATTTCTTTCACTTATAATGTCCCCAAAGGGGCCAACACAAAAAAAATGATTTTTTTAATTTAATTATACATTTAAATTCTCCCCCTCCAAGAAACCTAATTTTGGTCTACCTCATTCACTTTACCCGCCTTGGGGTATTATACACTGTCAATTCCAAGTAAACATAATTACCAACATTTTAACAATTCACCCTCTTAACAGTGCTCATGTCTCTGAAGATTAACCTAAAGTACTCATATATTTTCTTCCTTTTTACTTACAAACAATATTAATCCACATAGGTGCTCCATAATCCCTAAAACAGCTCACTTAACAGAGGTGGATGTTGCCAAGCCAGGCCAACCCTACTCCCCTCACACCACTGACTGCACATCTATGTTTAACATAATTATACCACTGGGTTGGTCCAACAACTTGGGACAAACAATGAATCCCCAAACACATTCTTTCACAAGTGTTACCCTAAATAACTCTGTCTCCCTGTCTCTGTCTCTGTCTCTGTCTGTCTGTCTCTCTCTCTTTCTCTCTCTCTCTCTCTCTCTTCATTATCTTGGTAATTCCCATTTTCCCTCTATTCTTCCAAGAAGCTAATAAAAAGATTTGTGGGAGAGGACCCCCAAAGGCTTCTGTTGGTATTCTCATAACAAAAGCAGAGGTCTTCTCCACCCCTAAAAACCACTTTGGAGCTCCATTAGCGCCAAGACAACAGCTCCGTAAGATTCTCTTCTACTCCCTCAGGAGAATAAGTGTAGACATACTACTTTCTCTGAAGTTATAAGACCCCAAAAAGCATTCCAAAAGACCTCCAAGCACCGATTAATCATTGGCCAAGATGTCAAAAATAAAAAAGTCACCTCATTCCAAGATGTAGGGCATACTTCTCCAAACCGAGAACACCACTCTTTAGAATCTTGTCTACTGGAGTTTTGCCTCCCAGCACTTCTTGCAAACCCTTGTGTCACCCCTTTTGACTTTCCACTGATTTTTCAGCTGTTTAATTTTAAAGTGTATATAATTTACCCATGAGAAGTCAAGATCTTTAAAAACAGGAAACAAAGGCAGACAACAGAAATATTTCAGTACACTCAGAGAAAGAATTTTCAAAAGGATATCAAATTATAATATGTTTAACTAACAGATGAAAGCCTTTATACTTACAGTCGGTACATACTCAGATGGAAATTTGTTTGTTGTGTAGGATATCAGAAGACATGTTTTACCAACAGCACCATCGCCCACAACAACGCACTTAATTGTCTGCATTGCTGAAACCGTTTTATATTCACTTTAAATATTTCAAATCCAATGATGACCTACAAAAAGATTAAGAATATTTGTTTTATTTATTAGTACTTATATATGTATTATTTTCTTCACCTAGCAACAGGTTCATTCAGAGCAAAAACAGAACTAGTACCCCAACTACTATCACTGAAAGAACCTAACGAGAAATAGTGACTTGCTCAAAGTCACAATAATACGTAAGAGTCAAGTTTCTAATGCCTGGATATTTCTACTTAAATGGTGTTTTTAAAAAAGTTCAAATTTGTGTAAAAAGCAACATATTCTTACTATAGTGAAAGAGAAGAGGCCAATTGTATTTCAGAATGAATCCCATTTAGTATTCCAAATATTCTGTGAAACTTTTCCTTCAGTTGTATGTGCACACCCATGTGTGTATACATGTATGTGTATTACACTGCAATATAAAGGCCACTTCTTTAAAGAATGGTCCATATATCCAACCTTAGAGCTACAGTTACTCGGACTATAACCAACAAGCAGCAGAGCACCACCATTCCCTTGTAAGAGATGAGCAACATGAGAAACCAGACCGAGACCAGGGTAATCCCTCGTTCTCAGCAGCTGTTTTAGCATCGGGTTGCCTAGTTACTAATTCAATATCTGTGGCATAAAGAAGCCAAAATCTACATTTTTTAAAATATATTTTTATTGACTTCAGAGAGGAAGAGAGAGGGAGAGAGAGAAACATCATTAAGAGAGAATCATCGATCAGCTGCCTCCTACTGGGGATCGAGCCCAAAACCTGGGCATATGCCCTGACTGGGAGTTGAACCGGTGACCTCTTGGTACCCGAGTCCATGCTCAACCACTGAGCCACACTGGCCAGGCTCTTAATCTCTTTTTGCCTGTTTTCTCATCTGTAAAACAGAACTAATTATATCAAAACCTCACACAGTTGTTATGACGATTAAATAATATAAACAAGGCCTTACCCTGCCCATTGTGGCTCCGTGGTTTGAGCATCAGCCCTCACACTGAAGGGTCTTGGGCACATAACTGGGTTGTAGGTTTAATCCCCAGCCCTGGTAGGGGTGCATGCTGGAGGCAATCAATTGATGTGTCTCTCTCACACTGATGTTTCTCTCTTTCTCTCAACCTCTCCTTCCCTTCTTCCCTCTCTCTAAAATCAATGGAGAAAATATCCTATGGTGAGGATTAACAAAACAAAAAAAGATTTGGCTTGTAGCTCATACTCAATATGCAAGAATTTCTCTACCTAGTGTGTCAAATAAATCAATTATATCACATTTTACTTTCATCCAATGAGTCAAAACTTACAATGTAGCCCTGGCCAGGTGACTCAGTTGGTTGGAGCTTCATCCTGTACACCAAAAAGGTTGCAGGTTCAATCCCCAGTCAGGGCAAGCATGGGAGGCAACCATTCGATGTTTCTCTCTCACATCAATTTCTCTCTTTCTCTCTCTCTCTCTCTCTAAAAATCAATAAAAACATATCCTTGGGTGAGGATTTTAAAAAAAAAAAAGCTTACAGTGTATTTCCTTCTCTCTTTGGTGAACTATCTAATCAAAGTTTTCATGCTTTGCACATACCAGGCACAACAAAAACAGAGGTTAAAATGAACTGACTATATCTGCTGCTACTTAATACATGCACACGCACACACCACACACACACACACAAGAAATCCACCCAAATATTTCCTCTTCACCTAAAAACTCCTGTATTATTTCTGTGTCTCCTGTGTCATTTCTGTATCTATAGAGTAGACCCTAAAACCAAGTTATCTAACAGGTATTAACAAAATAATTTAGGTAGGGGAACAGACCCTATCACTATCTTTAAACACCAAATTAAGTGCTTTTTTAGGTTACAAATCATCACTGCCTACATGTAAACGAACAAAACTCTGACAGTTATTACTTTTTATGCTTGAATTTAGCCTCTAAACCAGTAATCTCAAAAATATCACACCTCAGACCACCACAGTCAGAATTACCTTGGACTGGGTTTACTAACAATTCAGATTCCTGGGCCTTACTCCAAATCTCATAAATCAGAACAACACTTCCTATGTAATTCTAATGCACAATGAAGTTTGAGAACCACTTTTCTATGTGATAGCAAGATAAGGAATACCAATAACATAAGAATCTAAACTAGGATAAGATAAACATTACTGACATTTTAGGTCACCTAGAAATAGTTTCTTAAAGTAGAATTCAAATTATCAAAGTGAATCATTGTATCACCCAGGCATTTTACATCAGTAATGAAAAATTCATGTTGAATATTGAAAGATCATGAAGTAATATACTTCAGAGGTGTTTCAACCTAAAAAGTGTTTTCAAATAATAACAGAGACAATAGCAAACATTTCCTATGTGCCACATACTGTCCTAAACATATTCATACATTTCATCCTCCCAACAACCCTAGAAGTGTGTACATTATCCCCATTTTACAGATAAGAAAACCAAGTCTCAGTGAAGTAATTAGGCCAAGATCAATGAACCAGTAAATAACAGAGCTGAAATTTAAACCCAAGCAGTCTTGACTGTCAAGCAAGCCCCTGCTCTAAAACACTATACTACCTCACCTGAGAATTGACATTAATAAAAACAAACATGCTCATTGCAAATGAGTAGTGGCAAGTATATACCCATGACAGTCGCCGGCACTGGAAAGAGGAAGGCAGAAGAGGAAGCAAGAAACAGAAGTTCAATTCCTGTTTCTTCACCCTGCAGACAATTACTGAATTTTATTGGGGAAAGGGGACAGAAGAAATAGTAACTGAGTTTTTGTCTGCTGTTCCCCTTTCTATATACCCACAAATCTTCCATTTCTTAGGATTCCTGAACTTAACAGCTCAGCAATCTGTTGGAAACTAGTTGTGGGTCTCCTGTTAAGAGCGTTGGTTCAGGAGTCAGACTGGTTCTACCATGCAAGCTATGTGACCTTAGGCAAGCTATTGAACTTCTCTATGGCTCAGTATTCCCTTATCTAAAAAATGAAAACAGTAATACCTTCCTCATAGGATAAGTTGATTCAGATAATACATGTAAAGAATTTGAAACAGTGTCTGGCATACAGTAAATGCTTAGTAAATGTTAGCTATTAATTTTGAATGATTAAAGGCACTTTTAAGTTAATATAGTTTAAAATATCAACAATGCCAACCAAATAAGCACATAAATTTTTTTTATTTCCAAAATAATTACAGTACTCTTTGTACTTACTAAAAATGTAGTCAAATATAGAACTAAGCTATCATTATAAAAGTGGTCATTTCAGCATCAAATTCCAATTTAATTAACTATTCTGCACAACATTTGCTATATAGTGTTAATAATTTCATGTATTGCCTGGCCGGTGTGGCTCAATAGTTGAGCATCGACCTATGAACCAGGAGATCACAGTGGGGCACATGCCTAGGTTTCAGGCTGGGTCCCCAGTAGGGGTGTGCAGCTGAACGATGATTTTTTCTCATTATTGATGTTTCTATTTCTCCCTCTCCTTTCCTCTCTGAAATCAATAAAAATCAATATATATTTTTTTAAATAATGATAATTTCATGTATTAAAATATCACCAGATGGAAAGGAAGCAGGTGACCAGAGAAGAAACTTTGGTTTTGCAATATATACAATGCCAGCTTCAACAACATGGAGAAAACTAGGCCAGACATGTTTGCATATCCTGTGTTAACTTCCTGTGGAAACAATGTCAAGCCCTGGCCTGTGTGGCTCAGTTGGTTGGCATCGAAAGGTTGCCAGTTCGATTCCAGGCTGGGGCACATGCCTGAGTTGCAGGCTCAATCCCTGGTAGGCATGTAGGAGGCAGCCAAGGGCATTCCTTTTTAAACATTATAATTTGTTTCCAGAGTCCTCTAAAAACAGGAAATAATCTTACAAACTTTGGCACTCATTCAAAAAGTCAAAGCAATAGAGATACTGCTAAAAGTTATTTGCCTAAAAAAAGAACCAAAAGAAGCTTCAATATGACCAGCAGTTTACTTCAGTTTTCAGTAATAAATATATCCATTCCGATTTGAAAAAATAAATTAAAACTGTAATTCTGTAAAATATCTTTCAATCAGTAAAAAGTAGACAACCCTGTGGTAGGAGAGAGTCCTCCATGGATTGCAGGCTCAATCCCCAGGAGGGGACATACAACAGGCAGCGGATGGATGTTTTGCTTTCACATTGATGTTTCTCTCCCTCTCCCTTCCTCTTTCTCTAAAAAAAAATCAATTAAAAATATATTTAAAATTTAAAAATAATAATAAAGTTTTTTAAAATAACATTTAAAAATCCAATTAGCACATATTTAAATAAGCTATATAATTTTTAAATTTAATTTCTCAATAAAGTTTTAAATAACATTTAAAAATCCAATTAGCACATATTTAAATAAGCTATATAATTTTTAAATTTAATTTCTCAAAACAATTTGGAAAAATTGAAGAGTATGAAATGTATAAAACTACTACTTTCTTTCATGGGAAGAGAATGGATATTATAAGGTTTCCCCTCAAAATATCCAAGACTTGTAGATTTATTCATTCATTCAAGATACCTTTAAGCACCTAATATGTGCTAATCCCTTATACATGGCCAATGCCTGGAACAAAGTTCCTGTTCTCTTGGGGCAACAATCGTAAGTGGGGTATACAGACAATAAATCAGCATCATCCTCCCCCCCAACATATTTTTTTTTCATAACATTACTGATACTGACACCCTTATAGGTAATGTTCTCATTCTTGTCTCTTAATTAAGGGCAATATAATTCTATTCTCTTAATTAAGAACAGGCAAGGAGCCCTAGCCGATTTGGCTCAGTGGATACAGCGTCAGCCTGCGGACTAAAGGGTCCCAGGTTTGATTCTGGCCAAGGGCACCCCAGGTTGCAGGCTCGATCCCCCCTGCCCCCCGAGTAGGGGATGTGCAGGAGGCAGTCAATGATTCTCTCATCATTGATGTTTCTAGCTCTCTAGCTCTCTCCCTTCCCCTCTGAAATCAATAAAAATATATTAAAAATAATAATTTAAAAAAAGGAACAGGCAAGGAGCTATTAGATACATTCAAACCTTCCTCTGTTTCATGCAAAAGATCAGATAACAAAAAATAAGAGCACTGTGCTTATCTCAAATCTCAAATCTGAATTTACCACAGCTCCAAGGTCTAGACAACCTGGGGGAAAAACAGGACTGAATTTGCATCGTCTATCTTATTCTGATCATCTAATCAACTGTCAATTGCCTGATACTATATAAATTATCCAATACTGTTTGTTGCTTATTTCAAAGTCTATGACTTTATTCACATCATCTCTCCAAACCATGGATGTCTGACCTTACAACTCATCCTATTTCTAACCTAACTTTCCATCCCAAAATCCCATCTTGAGTTTCCTTCCCTAACTATTCCAGCTTTCAAAAACTGCCCAAATTCTGCCCTGGCCAGTGTGTCTCAGTGGTTAGCCTGTCAGCCATGCAACATAGGGTCTAGGGTTCAATTCCCAGTCAAGGGCATGTAAGTGGTTTGCAGGTTTGATCCTGGGTCCAGGTTAGCTGGGGCACATGCAGCAGGCAACCCGTCCATCTGTCTCTATCTGTCTCTTCTCTCTCTTCTCTCTCTCTCTCTCTCTCTCTCCCTCCCTCCCTCCCTCTCCTTCTTCCCTTCCACTGTCTCTAGAAATCAATGGACAAAATATACTCAGATGATGATTAACAAAAAAAACTGCCCAAATAAATTCTTAACGCCCATGACAAGGCCCTTCTTAGCTCTGATCTCGTATTTCATACTCCTCTCCCCTACACTCTCCATGCTCTGGCTACACAGATCTCTTTATATTCCTCAAACATACAGGGCTCTGTCTTGCCAAGAGCACTCTTTCCCCTATTCTTAAAGCTGTTGATTTCTCATCCTTCAGATTTCAACTCAAATCATTTCCTCAGAAAATCCTCCCTAAGCACAGGACCTAGAATAATATCCAGGCTCCTCCCTCCTTACTTCTATCATATTACCTTGTTTATTTCCTCTATAGTATGATCATAGTCTATAATTATCTCATTTATTTGTTATATTGCAGCAAAGGAAACAGATAAAAAATAAGAAAACCTCTGTAAAGGCAGGGACTCTGCTGTATTCCAAGAAGATAGCTCAATACTGGATACTAATATGTACTCACTGAATAAATTAATCACACAAGTGACTACTTACTCATGCTGTTTTTATTCACATGTGCGTGTGCTTATTCTAATAGATTATAGGCCCTCAGAGAGGAAAAACTAGGTTTATACTTCTTTATCTCCCTCCCAAAGCACCTCATACAGTATTGAGCATATATTAATGGCAAGAAAAAAAATAAAAAAAATTTAAAATATACATGTTTACTGATTTCAGAGAGGAAGGGAAAGGGAGAGATAGAAACATCAATGATGAGAGACAATCACTGACTGGCTGCCTCCTGCACACCCCACCCTGGGGATCGAGCCCGCAATCCTGGCATGTACCCTAACTGGGAATCGAACTGTGACCTCCTGGTTCATAGGTCAACCCTCAACCACTGAGCCATGCTGGCCAGATGAAAAAATAAAATTTTTAATTTTTTTTAAAACCCTGTTGGCTAAAAAGCACTGGATTTTTAAAGACAAGCACATGTGGGTTCCAATCTTAGCTCCACTTCAATGTGTGAATCCTGGCAAATTACTTCACTTCTATACCTTAATTTTCTCATCTACACAATACCATTCAACTCAAAAAACTGCTATAGCCCTAGAGCAGGGGTGGGCAAACTTTTTGACTCGAGGGCCACAATGGGTTCTTAAACTGGACCAGAGGGCCGGAACAAAAGCATGGATGGAGTGTTTGTGTGAACTAATATAAATTCAAAGTAAACATCATTACATAAAAGGGTATAAGTATGATATCAAGTTTTATTCAATGTACCTATAGTTTAACCAAGACTTAAAACTTTAAGTAAAGTTTATTAAGTTAATTTTAGGGAACGTTGTGCAGTGAAAGATGTAGTGTCGAGGATTGAGAAAGATATGTTGAGATGGTTTGGACATATAGAGAGGATGAACAAAAGGAGATAGATGAAATAAGTATACAAGACCAGTGTGGATGGGAGAGTTGGAAGGGGTCGACCTCAGCGAACGTACCTCAATCAGAGTGAGGACATTTTTAGTAAAGGCCAGCTTAGGAGTTCCCTAATTAAGTTAATAACAATGTACTTACCTATATAGTTTAAATTTAAAAAATTTGGCTCTCAAAAGAAATTTCAATCGTTGTACTGTTGATATTTGGCTCTGTTGACTAATGAGTTTGCCGACCACTGGGTCAATGGATAGAGTGTTGGCCCGCAGACTGAAAGGTCCTGGGTTCAATTCCGATCAAGGAAAAGTGCTTCGGTTGCAGGCTCGATCCCCAGGGCATGTGTGGGAGGCAACCAATCCATATGTCTTTTTCACATCGATATTTTTCTCTGTCTCTCCCTCTTCCTTCCACTTTCTCTAAACATCAATGGAAAAATATCCTCAGGTCGAGATTAACCAAAAAAAAAACTGCTATAAAGAAAAATGAGGTAATGTATATAAAGCAACTAACAATCACCTGGCACAGAGTAAACACCTAATAGGGCATTTTATTCTAAATTAAAACTTGCAAAAATCAAAATGGCCTACTACTGTTAAAGGAAAGCATCTGAACACTACAATTAAGAGAAAACTCAAAAAAATCTGTGCTTCTACTAGACAGGCTTATTTGTTAACTTGATCAATCCTTTTTGAAATCCTGGCACTCTGATCTCAAAGAACAGTTTAAAGGAAACTTCTTATTTGTAGCCAGAGGATTTGGAATGTTATAAAAAGGGTTGTAATCTGCCTCTATTTTAAGATGAGACAAAATAACAGTACTTAATCATACAAAAAATATTTATCAAGTCTCTAATATGCCCAAGGAAGACAATATGGAGTAGCAGTCAAGCAGCCCTCAGCTCATATACCCCTTCTTGTGTGACTTTGGTCAAGCTACAAGACCTCTTTAACACTATTTCTCCATTTGTAAAACAGAAATAAACCTAACATCACAGGTTGTAAGAATTATTGAGTTACTCCTCTGTACAGTACTTAACACTCAATTACAAGCTCTTTTTATCATTGTGAAGTCACCCAAATAAGCAGTCAATTTAGAATCTGATTATCTAGACAATCTTGTATAGGGTATTGTGTTTATACTCCATCGAAGTACTAAATGAAAGCCATTCATGTACCCAGGAAAACAATGTGGTTTTAGATTAGGATATAACACACAAGGCAAATTTTTACTTTCAAAAAAATATCAGAAACAATAAGAAACAAGACCTCCATGTCTAGGTCAATACCTGCCAAAACTTAACATGTACATTCTTTGACCCTAGCAATTCCATCTTTTTTTATTTAAATTTTTTATTGTTGCCCTAACCAGTTTGGCTCAGTGGATAGAGCGTCGGCCTGCGGACTCAAGGGTCCCAGGTTCGATTCCGGTCAAGGGCATGTACCTTGGCTGCGGGCACATCCCCAGTGGGGAGTGTGCAGGAGGCAACTGATCGGTGTTTCTCATCAATGTTTCTGACTCTCTATCCCTCTCCCTTCCTCTCTGTAAAAAATCAATAAAATATATTTTTTTAAAAATTTTATTGTTGACACTACTGCAGATGTCCCCCATATTCCCCCGTCCACCTCCAACCAGCCCACCTCCACCCAGCCCCTGCTCCCACTCCCTTGGCCCTCCCCACACTATTGTCTGTGTCCATGGACTATGCATATATGTTCTTTAGCTAATCCCTTCACCTTCCTTTATCCAGTCACCCCCTTCTCCCTCCCCTCTGAGATCTGTCATTCTGTCCCATGTATCCATGCCTCTGGTTCTATTTTGTTCGTCAGTTTATTTTGTTCATTAGAATCTACATATTAGTGAGATCACATGGTATTTATCTTTCTCTGAATGGATTATTTCACTTAGCATAATAATCTCCAGGTCCATCCATACTGTTGCAAAGGGTAATATTCCATTGTACATGTGTACCACAGCCTCTCCACTCATCTACCAATGGGCACTTGTGCTGTTTCCAGATCTTAGCTATTGTAAATAACACTGCTATGAACACAGGAGTGTATATATTCTTTCTGATTGTTTTGGGATTCTTAGAATATATACCTGGAAGTGGTATCAATGGGTCAAAAAGCAGTTCGATTTTTAATTTTTTTAGGAAACTCCATTCTGGTTTCCACAGTGACTGCATTCCCACCAACAGTGCCACTAGGGTTCCCTAACTCCACATCCTCGCCCACACTTGTTGATTGTTGTGGCAATTCCATTTCTAAAACTTTCTCCATGTATGCAAAGAGGTAGACACAAGGATATTTATCAGTCTTGCTTGTAGGAATAAGACAGGAGACTACCTACATGTGCACCAACAGGTGACTGGTAAACTAGGTTATAATATAAAGTAATCTATAATAATAAAAGTGTAATATGTAAATCGACCAAACGACCTAACAGCAGAACGACCGTCCAGACGACCATGCTATGACACGCACGGGCAACAGGCCAACAAAGGCAGGTGCAATGCAATTGGTCGGGGGGCCTCACCATCGCCCCACAATCACCCCACAGAGGGAAGCCCAGGCCACCCTCTGCGGGGCGATCAATGGGGGGTTCCACAATAGATCACCCCAAAGAGGGAGGCCCAGGCCACCCTCTGCACGGCAATCAATCATGGAGTCCTGGCTGGGTGTGCAAGGCCTCCCTCTGTGCGCCGATCAATTGCGGAGCCCCGAAATCAATCGCCCCAGGGAGGGAAGTCCTGGCTATCCAGCTGGTGGCACTGTGGTAGGTGGGCGGGGCCTCCCTCTGCGGGGTGAACGATTGCAGGGCTCTGTAGAGGGAGGCCCAGGCCACTCGGCCGGTGGCCACAGAAGGAGGCCCAGGCCACCCAGCTGGCGGTGCCGTGGCAGGTGGGCGGGGCCTCCGGCCAGCAACGCTATGGCGGGTGTTCAGGGCTGGCCAGCAATCGCCTGGTAGAGGGAGGCCCAGAGCAGCCAAGCAATCGCACCCCATGCCTGTTGCCCGCAGAAGGAGGCGACCAGTGGCGGGGGAGGGAGGCAGCGCTGCACAGATGGCAAGCAGTGGCAGCGGCGGGGGCGGGGCCAGCTTTCGGCAGCCGGGGGAAGGAAAGCCCCGATAGGTCCTGATCACTGGCCAGGCCTAGGGACCCTACCCAAGGGGTCCCAGATTGCGAGAAGGCGCAGGCTAGGCTGCGGGACACACACACACCCCCCGCCACCCCATGCACGAGCTTCATGCACCGGGCCTCTAGTATCCTATATAATAAAAGACTAATATGCAAATTGACCGAACGGCAGAACAACTGGTCAATATGATACGCACTGACCACCAGGGGGCAGACGCTCAATGCAGGAGCTTCCCCCTGGTGGTCAGTGCGCAGAAGCCGGGCTCATGGCTGACGAGAACAGCGGCAGTGGCGGGAGCCTCTCCCGCTTCCACAGCAGCGCTAAGGATGTCCGACTGACCCCCAAGGGCTCCTGGACTGCGAGAGGGCGCAGGCTGGGCTGAGGGACCCTCCCTCCCACCAAGGGCACAAATGTCATGTACCAGGCCTCTAGTTATACTATAAACTATTATAAAGAGTGTGCTATAGTGCCTATTATAGACTGAATTGTGATCCCAAATAAAGTAACATGTTGAAGCCCTAACCCCAAGTACCTCAGAATATGACTGACTGTATTTGGAGATAAGATCTTTAAGATAAAATAAAGTCATATTGATGGGTCCTAATACAATGTGACTGGTGCCCTTATAAGGAAATTAGGACCCCAAAGTAGAAAAAAACAAAAAACAGATGAGTCGCTACAGCCAGTTTGGCTCAGTGAATAGAGCATCAGCCTGTGGACTGAAAGGTCCCAGGTTCGATTATGGTCAAGGGCATGTACCTCGGTTGCAGGTTCCTCCCCTGCCCGGGCCCTGGTCAGTGGTCAGGCAGCAGGAGGCAACCAATCAATATATTTCTCTCACATTGATATTTCTCTCTGTCTTTCCCTCTCTCTTCCACTCTTTCTAAAAATCAATGGAAAAATAGCCTCAGATAAGGATTTAAAAAAACAGATGTGTCCAAGTCATTAAAGACTGAAAACTAGGCAGAGTTTTCATTTAACCTAGGTGGTGAACAGGCTACCATTTCTTTCTTAACTGTGAACAAGTTTTTGTGTGTGTGTGTATGTTTTTAAGAGTACCAATCTTATACCTGTATTCCAAGGTTGACTGTCAAAGATAACCAGATAAAGTAAAGGAACTCAGCTATGAAACTACTTTAATAATCCAAGACTTAAACAAAAGACTTGCACTAGGGTAGGAGCATGGAAAGAGAAAAGAAATAGTTGACCGGTTTGAGGGTGGAGAGTGGGTTTGTGTAAAGAGGTGGGAAATTATAAGGAAGTTTCTTAGTCTGGGAAATAAGAGAATAAGTTTGTACCACAGATAAATGCAGAAGTTAGAAAAAATCTATTATGTTCTTAAGGCATTCTTGTAAGAAAACAGCCTTTTCAGATTCAGTGAACAAATTCCGCCCTAAGTCTATCAAGGATGAAATCATGTGCCAGTCAGTATAAGAAATCCTACATACAAGCATACATTTGCAGCAAAAAAATAAAAAGTCACTATCTTACCTGGGCAACACACATCTTATCAGTGAGAAACCAACTAAAAAACTAACCATGATCATTTAGACTTTGTTACATCTTGTAATGCAGAAGTACCTACATTCAGATTCTCATACAGTCTGTTTTATAAACCACAAACCACTTTTAAAGAACAAAACAAAATTACCAAGATTCTGAAACAAGCCCTGGCCAGTTTGGCTCAGTGGAAAGAGCATCAGCCTGTGGACCAAAGGGTTCCGGGTTCAATTCCAGTCAAGAGCACGTACCTCAGTTGCAGGCTCCTCCCCAGCCTGGGACCTGCCAGGCCGTGTGCAGGAGGCAACCAATCAATGTGTTTCTCTCAGATCTATGTTTCTCTCTCTGTCTTTCCCTCTCTCTTCCACTCTCTCTTCTAAAAATCGGAAAAATATCCTCAGGTGAGAATTTAAAAAATAATAAAATTAAAAAGATTCTGAATCAAGGCAGTCTACCAAATTTTGATGATAAATCTGTTGTTAATAGGGCAAACGTATACAGAAACATTCAACCTTGTATTTGAAGAAATAATTGGACAAAGAATAATTGGAGATACTATAACAGGTGTACCAAAGACTATGTCCACAGAGTGCAGCTGACATGAATGCAGATGTTTCAGCTTGGTTGCAGAACAGTGAGTAACTGTATAGTTCTATCCACTAAAAGAGAATGAGAGAAACAAAAACAACAGAGACAGAATTGCAAAGACTGAAAAATAACCAATATGTGTTGACAACAAATCTGGTTTTTTTTTTTAACATGTTTATTGATTTCAGAGAGCGAGGGAGAGATAGAAACATCAATGATGAGAGACAATTGTTGATTGGCTGCCTCCTGCACACCCCACACTGGGGATCAAGCCTGCAACACGGGCATGTGCCCTTGTCTGGAATTGAACCTGGGACCCTTCATTCCTCAGGCCAACGCTCTATCCACTGAGCCAAACCAATTAGGGTAACAAATCTGCTTTTTTAAGCACACTTTAAAACCAAGGAAAACACCACCAAAGCACAAACTTCTGCCTTGACCTTCAATTGTTTGATATGAAAATTATTCACATACACTATACTTTGGGAAACTAAGCTCCTATAATGGTACTCCAGGTGCATTATGAAATACAGTTGCTTAATGTCTATTTTTTTAAAGTTTTTATTGATTTTAGAGAGAGGAAGGGAGGAAGGAGAGAGAGAACGAGAGAAAAAAAAATCCATGTGAAAACATCAATCCACTGCCTCCAGCACCCACCCCAAACAGGACGGCAACCTGGGCATGTTCGGCCCCCCCGGGAATTGAACCAGTGACCCTTCAACATACGGGACGATGCTCAACCAACTGAGCCACACCTGCCAGGGCTACTTAAGGTCTATTTTTAAAGATTTCCTATAAAAGTAAGCATAGCAGTATTTGTCACTGATAAAAAGTGATCACAGTTGCACCCTCTAACTAAAATTCTCTTGCCTGGATGGTTCAGGCACATCCTCTATAGATGTTAGCTCAAATCTCACTTTGGAACAACTCTACCTTTTTAAAATGCAACCCAAGCCCCAGCTAGTTTGACTCTGGATAGAGCATGGGACTGAAGGACTGCAGGTTGGATTCTAGTCAGGGGCACGTACTTTGGTTGCAGACTCAATCCCTGGCTGCGGGAGGCAACAAATCAATGTGACTCTCACATCAATGTTTCTCTCTCTCTCTATCTGTCCCCCTTCCTTCCACTCTCTCTAAAAATTAATGGGAAAATATCCTCAGGATTAACAATAAAATGCAACCCAAGTTTTACCAAACCCTAAAGTACTCCACTGTACCCCACCGCCAGCCCTCCCTCATCTTCCCCCACTTCATTTTTCTCCACTTATCTCCAGCTCACACACTAGTATGTAAATTTCATGGGGAAAGAGATTTGCTTTGGTCTATTTTATTCACTGCTACATCCCCAACACCCAGACACAGTAACTGCCACACAGCACACATTCAAAGCGTTGCTGAATTCATAAATTAATAAGATAGTATGCCCTAATCGGTTTGGCTCAGTGGATAGAGCATCAGCCTGCGGACTCAAGGGTCCCAGGTTCGATTCTGGTCAAGGGCATGTACCTTGGTTTCGGGCCTATTCCCAGTAGGGGTGTGCAGGAGGCAGCTGATAGATGTTTCTAACTCTCTATCCCTCTCCCTTCCTCT
>NW_005354551.1:567236-572562 GCF_000412655.1 Myotis brandtii
TCAGCTATGAAACTACTTTAATAATCCAAGACTTAAACAAAAGACTTGCACTAGGGTAGGAGCATGGAAAGAGAAAAGAAATAGTTGACCGGTTTGAGGGTGGAGAGTGGGTTTGTGTAAAGAGGTGGGAAATTATAAGGAAGTTTCTTAGTCTGGGAAATAAGAGAATAAGTTTGTACCACAGATAAATGCAGAAGTTAGAAAAAATCTATTATGTTCTTAAGGCATTCTTGTAAGAAAACAGCCTTTTCAGATTCAGTGAACAAATTCCGCCCTAAGTCTATCAAGGATGAAATCATGTGCCAGTCAGTATAAGAAATCCTACATACAAGCATACATTTGCAGCAAAAAAATAAAAAGTCACTATCTTACCTGGGCAACACACATCTTATCAGTGAGAAACCAACTAAAAAACTAACCATGATCATTTAGACTTTGTTACATCTTGTAATGCAGAAGTACCTACATTCAGATTCTCATACAGTCTGTTTTATAAACCACAAACCACTTTTAAAGAACAAAACAAAATTACCAAGATTCTGAAACAAGCCCTGGCCAGTTTGGCTCAGTGGAAAGAGCATCAGCCTGTGGACCAAAGGGTTCCGGGTTCAATTCCAGTCAAGAGCACGTACCTCAGTTGCAGGCTCCTCCCCAGCCTGGGACCTGCCAGGCCGTGTGCAGGAGGCAACCAATCAATGTGTTTCTCTCAGATCTATGTTTCTCTCTCTGTCTTTCCCTCTCTCTTCCACTCTCTCTAAAAATCAATGGAAAAATATCCTCAGGTGAGAATTTAAAAAATAATAAAATTAAAAAGATTCTGAATCAAGGCAGTCTACCAAATTTTGATGTAAAATCTGTTGTTAATAGGGCAAACGTATACAGAAACATTCAACCTTGTATTTGAAGAAATAATTGGACAAAGAATAATTGGAGATACTATAACAGGTGTACCAAAGACTATGTCCACAGAGTGCAGCTGACATGAATGCAGATGTTTCAGCTTGGTTGCAGAACAGTGAGTAACTGTATAGTTCTATCCACTAAAAGAGAATGAGAGAAACAAAAACAACAGAGACAGAATTGCAAAGACTGAAAAATAACCAATATGTGTTGACAACAAATCTGGTTTTTTTTTTTAACATGTTTATTGATTTCAGAGAGCGAGGGAGAGATAGAAACATCAATGATGAGAGACAATTGTTGATTGGCTGCCTCCTGCACACCCCACACTGGGGATCAAGCCTGCAACACGGGCATGTGCCCTTGTCTGGAATTGAACCTGGGACCCTTCATTCCTCAGGCCAACGCTCTATCCACTGAGCCAAACCAATTAGGGTAACAAATCTGCTTTTTTTAAGCACACTTTAAAACCAAGGAAAACACCACCAAAGCACAAACTTCTGCCTTGACCTTCAATTGTTTGATATGAAAATTATTCACATACACTATACTTTGGGAAACTAAGCTCCTATAATGGTACTCCAGGTGCATTATGAAATACAGTTGCTTAATGTCTATTTTTTTAAAGTTTTTATTGATTTTAGAGAGAGGAAGGGAGGAAGGAGAGAGAGAACGAGAGAAAAAAAAATCCATGTGAAAACATCAATCCACTGCCTCCAGCACCCACCCCAAACAGGACGGCAACCTGGGCATGTTCGGCCCCCCCGGGAATTGAACCAGTGACCCTTCAACATACGGGACGATGCTCAACCAACTGAGCCACACCTGCCAGGGCTACTTAAGGTCTATTTTTAAAGATTTCCTATAAAAGTAAGCATAGCAGTATTTGTCACTGATAAAAAGTGATCACAGTTGCACCCTCTAACTAAAATTCTCTTGCCTGGATGGTTCAGGCACATCCTCTATAGATGTTAGCTCAAATCTCACTTTGGAACAACTCTACCTTTTTAAAATGCAACCCAAGCCCCAGCTAGTTTGACTCTGGATAGAGCATGGGACTGAAGGACTGCAGGTTGGATTCTAGTCAGGGGCACGTACTTTGGTTGCAGACTCAATCCCTGGCTGCGGGAGGCAACAAATCAATGTGACTCTCACATCAATGTTTCTCTCTCTCTCTATCTGTCCCCCTTCCTTCCACTCTCTCTAAAAATTAATGGGAAAATATCCTCAGGATTAACAATAAAATGCAACCCAAGTTTTACCAAACCCTAAAGTACTCCACTGTACCCCACCGCCAGCCCTCCCTCATCTTCCCCCACTTCATTTTTCTCCACTTATCTCCAGCTCACACACTAGTATGTAAATTTCATGGGGAAAGAGATTTGCTTTGGTCTATTTTATTCACTGCTACATCCCCAACACCCAGACACAGTAACTGCCACACAGCACACATTCAAAGCGTTGCTGAATTCATAAATTAATAAGATAGTATGCCCTAATCGGTTTGGCTCAGTGGATAGAGCATCAGCCTGCGGACTCAAGGGTCCCAGGTTCGATTCTGGTCAAGGGCATGTACCTTGGTTTCGGGCACATCCCCAGTAGGGAGTGTTCAGAAGGCAGCTAATCGATGTTTCTCTCTCATCGATGTTTCTAACTCTCTATCCCTCTCCCTTCCTCTCTGTAAAAAATCAATAAAATATATTTTTTAAAAAAAAGATAGTATGGAGTAGCCCAGCTGGAGTGGCTCAGCTGAGCACTGACCTATGAACCAGGAGGTCACGGTTTGATTCCCAGTGGGGCACTTGCCCAGGTTGCAGGCTTGATACCCAGTGTGGGGTGTGCAGGAGGCATCAATCAATGATTCTTCTCTCATCATTAATGTTTCTCTCTCTCCCTTTCCCTTCCTCTCTGAAATCAGTAAAAATATATATTTTTTAAAATAGTATGGGTTAGAGATTCAGCAAGTCAAAAACATGTTCTTTGGACTCAGAATACACCCTTTAATGTGTCCTTTAGGCTCCTAAACCCTCCCGTATTACTATCTGAATAAAGAACAAATAAATTTTTTTCGATATCCTTCTGAAGGAGAAAAATCCTATTTCTAAGACATAAGTCAAATCTGCAGTCTGAACTAGCTAAAGTAGTTTAACACCAAGCATTTGAAGCCACCCAGCATCATTTTAGAGAATAAACACACTGTATCATCATGAGCAACTCTATTCTGGGAATGCATAGTTCTACCAACTTTTAAACCGGGAAGGGAGGGGGTGGGGGGAAGATAACGCCTAAAAAAAGCAGTATCATCCTAAAGTATATGTATCACATTGTAGTCACAACTGTATCAGAGTAAAATAGTTAAGGTAAGCAATCTTACCCTTAGACATTTTATAATTAAAATACAGTGGGGCCTTGACTTACGAGTTTAATTCGTTCCGTGACGGAGCTCGTAACTCAAATTACTCGTATGTCAAATCTTAAAGTGAACGAGTGAGACACGTGAAGCTTGGCTGATGTTGTGGCGTTCATTGTGACCTTCGCTGCGCCAACTAGCGGTGGGGTATCTGAAGCTGGCTCGTAACCCGAATTTTAGCTCGCAACTCAAAGCAAAAAATCGGCTGAGAGACGGCTCGTATCTCGAAAAACTCATTAGTCGGGACACTCGTAAGTCAAGGCCCCACTGTATGCCTCCAATTTTGAAACAACTCACTCAGATTTGAATCCATTAAAATAGTGTATAACAAATTTAAGCATCACATAATTGCCAAAGAATTATCTCTACAACCTAAGTCTTCACAAAAATCTGCCATTGATTAGCTCTATTTTTATTTTATTTAAGTTTTTTTAATCATTTTTAGAGTCTGGGAAAGGGGGAGAGGGAGAGAGGGAGAAAGGGGGAAGGGAGAGAAGAAGAGAGGGAGAAAGGGAGAGCGGGAGAGAGGGATCTCTTCCACTCTCTCTAAAAATCAATGGAAAAATATCCTCAGGTGAGGATTAAAAAAATTTTGTTGTTAATTTATTAATTTGAGAGAGAGGGAGGGAGGGAGAGAGACATCTATCGGCTGCCTCCTACATGCCCCCCTACTGGGGATCAAGCCCTGACCAGGGCAACCTTTTGGTGCACAGGACAACTGAGCCACAAAGGCAAGGGTGATTAGTTCTATTTTAAAAGCTGCTTGTCTTAGATTTTTCTTAGATTTTTTGGGTGGTATGGGTTTTTTTAATGTTTGTAGAGAAACATCTTACCATCATATTTTAAGAGCCAGAGAGGCGAATTTACTCGTATAATTTATAGGAGAAGAAATAGCAATTTTTCCAAATAAAAGGAGCAGAAGTAAGAATGTGGTGTCAGCAGAAAACAAACTTAGATCTTCAACACATGTCACATGCAGGACATGAATTAATCTTGATCCTGAAGGAAGCTTAATTACCAAATAGTAATTTTTTTTAAAAGAACTGAGATAGCCCAACTGGTGTGGCTCAGTGGTTGAACAATCAACCCATAAACCACGAAGTCGCTGGTTCAATTCCCAGTCAAAGCACATGCCCAGGTTTCGGGCTACATCTCCAGTAGCGGGCATGTAGGAGGCAGCTGATGGATGTTTCTTTTTCTCTCTCTCTCTCTCTCTCTCATTCTCTCTCTCTCTCTCCCCCACTCCTCCCTTCCTCTGTCTTAAAAAAAATCTATGAAAACATATTTTTTTAAACTTTACATTCTAACTGACAATGTGAATTGTGCTCCTCCAGTTAGTTTCTTCTGCTCTCTCCATTATTTACTGGCAGTTACCTTTTAAATTTTGCACACAATGAGATTAAATTGGGCCTCTATTGTGCCAATTCCCATTTCCTCTTGTGTTTTAAGTGCAAACTAACATATGTGAACATAACATCAAGTAGTGCATAGATATATGCATTTACTTGATTCAATTTGTTGTGACCTTATCAGGTAAGAATTGTAATTGCACCATCTATATATCTATATATATAAAAGGCTAATATGCTAAGTATCTGATCGTCCAACTGGTTGCTATGACGCGCACTGACCACCAGGGGGCAGACGCTCAACGCAGGAGCTGCCGTGATGTGCACTGGCCATTTACAGAGAAATGGCACTGCAGACCTGGTGCCCACAAAGCAACACTCAGCTTCCCCCAAGTGGAACATAGGGCCCCCACCACCCTGGAGCGACAGCCCACCAAATCACAACCAACACTGCCAAGACCCCATGGCGCAAAATGCGGCCCACAGCCCCACTCAGCCCAGAAACAGTGGCTGTGGGTGCTGGGTAATGATGTCATGTGGCAACACCCAGCTTCCTCTCCCTAGCAACTAGCCTCCTTGCAGTTTCTTCAGCCCAGGAACACAACTTGCTTTATAGCCAGGTGGAAACATTTTACATTTTAACCAAATGTCTGTGAAGCATTTTCCC
>NW_005354551.1:573173-579780 GCF_000412655.1 Myotis brandtii
TGTGTCCTGTTGTCTTGTTACATCTGTATTTATACCAGTTGATTCCAATCCTATCAATCTCTATTCCAAAGGTTAGGGCGTTTCTTATCTCCATTCCAGGGAGTAAAGATTATGTAGCTTAAGTGTGATTGTTTGTAGTTAAAGTGATTAACTACCCGCCTGGCACTTAGTTAAGGGGTTTTATCCCCTCCCTAACTTCAGGGGAAAATCCCTACCTGGGGAAACAACCTTTCTCGGAGAGGTGACCCTGGCTAAAACACATAGCGCTAAGGGGAGCAAACATATTAAGAACAGTATGCTATATACGCCAGGTCCCTTGAAACATATGCTGTGCAGATGTTTCTTTCCTGCAGCGACTGTGCCAAGCAGCAAGATGGACCGGCTTCCAGCAAATTCGTGCACCAGGCCACTAGTTTTGTAGGTAAGGAAGCTAAGTATATTGGTGCACTTTTAAGTTTTCAAAACAGTGTTGAAAAATTGCAGTTTTTATTTTTTTTAAACTTAGTTTAAAAAGACTAAACCATTTTTTCAAAGGAAGCATCTAAATGTGTACCTAATTTTGTATATATGCTTAGGTTTTTTAACCAATAAAAAAAATTGCTATCAAAAAAAGTTTACATTTTAAAATCTAATAATTTATTGCCCTGGCCGATTTGGCTCAGTGGATAGAGTGACAGCCTGCAGACTGAAGGGTCCCAAGTTCGATTCCAGTCAAGGGCACATGCCCAGGTTGCAGGCTTGATCCCCAGTGGGAGGCATGCAGGAGGCGGCCAATCTATGATTCCTTCTCATTATTGATGTTTCTATCTCTATCTCTCTCTCTCCCTCTCCCTTCCTCTCTGAAATCAATAAAGATATATTTAAAAAATGAATAAATAAATAAAATCTAATTTATTTTAAAATATTAATTTTAATCTTAAACTCCACAATAAAAATATGGTTTTCTAGGAAAGTAGTGTGATAGTTAAATTCCACTTCGGAAGATTCCAAAACTGACCTCCTCTCAAATAGTGTTCAGCTGGTAAAACAAAGGTGTATTATAATGAAAAATCCAGAAACCACAGATGCTTTGTTAAGAAACTTTATTCTTTATTTCCTACTCCTCTTCATCTACTTTTAAACAGATTTAAAAGTAAACCAAAAAAAGTTACAAATATTCTTAAACTGCCAACCAACAAAGCAAACGGATTGTATCTGAAATCTTGCTTATGCTTTCTTCTACAAAATGTATCCCCTTCTTATACTCCTTAACACAGTATTCTTTTATTCCTTCATCTCTCCATTGTTTCATTGGCTCATTTGATCTGTCCTCAATCACCTGTTTCCACAAGGAGTAGCAAACAGTGATAATCTATTTAGCTGAAAAGGATGGCTGTGGTTTAACTTCCAACCCTAGATGGCTTCATATTGCCACTTGGGACAGAGAATGGACACAGGTGTGACTGAGACAGTGCTCCTACAGCTCTCCTGGGGTCTTCAGCAACTCCAGACAGCCAAGAGCAGCCTCATCCATTTACTACAGTGTGGCATTTTCTATGTCTGCCTTGATTTCAAAAGAGTTAGGAAACACTAGAGTATACACTGCAAAGAGATAGCATTGGTGAACTTCTCCTACACCAAATACTTTAAGAAAAAGAAAAAAGGCCCTGACTGGTTTGGCTCATTGGATGGAGCGTCGGCCTGTGGGCTGAAGGGTCCCAGGTTCGATTCCGGTCAAGGGAATGTACCTTGGTTTCGGGCACATGCCCAGTGGGGGGGGTGCGGGAGGCAGCTGATCGATGTTTCTCTCTCATCGATGTTCCTAACTCTCTATCCCTCTCCCTTCCTCTCTGTAAAAAATCAATAAAATATATTTTAAAAAAAGAAAAAAAAAAGGAAAAGTTATTAGAAAAATAATTCAATTTATTCCTTAAAAAATATCAATAATTTTTCAATATGGCAGCTAAGACTGACTAGATTTTTGTTACTAACATCTTCCCTTGAGACTGGAGATTCGGTTTATTTTAAAGAAAGCATGCCCAGCCAGAGTGGCTAAATGGTTGAGCATTGACCTATGAACCCGGAGGTGGTGGTTCAATTCTCAGTCAGGGCATATGCCTGAGTTGCAGGCTCAATCCCCAGTAGGGGGTGTGCAGGAGGCAGCTGATCAGTGATTCCTTCTCATCATTGTTTCTATCTCTCTCCCTCTCCCTTTCTCTCTGAAATCAATAAAAATATATATCTAAAATATTTTTTTAAAAAGCAGAAAACTTTTTACATTTGACCAGCTAAATGACAATTTTGTATTTACCATGTTTTCATAACCATGAATGATCCTCTTCATAAAAATTCGTTTCCAATAAGATGTCATTTGAATTCAAATGTGTTAACTGATATACTAAATTAGAATCTTAGATTATCTAGTTATTAGTTAAGTGGGCAATGGCATTTTAATAACTAAACATTTGTTCCTGATAATGAGTACAGGATGATTCTACTATAGGTAAGAAACTATAATTCCTTTAAAAATCAAATAGGTTTCACATTTACTTTAAGATATGATCTTTGCAATAAATTTTGGTACACTGCCTAAAATATTATATTTAACTAAGTAGGGGAGAAAGTAAGAATAAAATACTCAACACTGTTTCTGAAGAGGTGCTTCGAACTTTAACATGCATAAAAATCACGTGGGGGGTCACGTTAAATGCAGATTCCACTTCAGTAGGACTGTGATGGAGCCTGAGATTTCTAATGAGCTCCAAAGTGATGCTTATGCTGCTGGTCCATAGACCACACAAGGCATACCTGGGACCTTACAACTTTGCTTCTATGATGATGATTGAGATAATGGACAAAAATTTAAAACAGGCAACAATTTCTACTTCATTTAATAATTTTATAATAATAATGGTTTCATGAAATTAATCTGGGGGAGAGATGGTTATTAAAATATGGATGTTTAGGGAAAACGCAGATAGCTGCTTAAAAGTGGGAGCCTAAAAGAAGTTGTAATAATAACAAGAGCAAACACCTACACTGCACTTACTATGTGCCAGTGAATTGTCTTAAGTACTTCCCACAGATTAACTGATTTGATTCTCATAACACTGTGAGGCAGGACCATTGCTAGTCTTATTATACAGAAGGTAAACGTGAGTCATAAAGACATTACTTAGGTTGCACATAACTAATAAAGAGCAGAGCCAGGATTTTAACCCAGGCAGTCAGTTTCAGACTCTACACTTTTAATCATTGTACTAGCAGCGTTCTTCTGAAGAACACACAGCAGCAGAATTAAAATGGCAAATCATAATGGCTTACTCTTGGAGAAAATGATGTAAGTGTTAAAGTGTAGTGTTAAAGCAGAGAGAGCAACAAGGTTCTCTTCAGGTGACAGACCACCAATGCTTGGTGAATGACTTAACCATATATAGGTGTTTGCTATATTAGAAACTGTTCTGGACTTCAGCATAGCTAAATATTTGAGAAAAAAATCTTTTCCTAAACAATTTTTTTAATGGAATACCATTTGGTGGCAAAACACCTGGTTTCACTTCATGAAATAAGTAGTTTGAGACCAATGTCTGAGGGGCAACTAGTGAAGAAGAGATTTGACATCCAGGGCTTTTAACAGCAACAGTGGCAGACATAGCTGAAATGGCAAGTAATGAAAACTGCTTTACCAAAAATATTTTGGACTGAAGAGATAAGTAACTAAAAGTAGAAACTAGTAAGGGACAAAGCATAACATGACCAGGAACTTGATACTGTTGAGTAGAGGAGAAGTGGCATAAATAAGCTGCTAATGGCCCTAACCGGTTTGGCTCAATGGATAGAGCGTCAGCCTCCAGACTGAAGGGTCCCAGGTTCGATTCCGGTCAAGGGCATGTACCTTGGTTGCGGGCACATCCCCAGTGGGGAGTGTGCAGGAGGCAGCTGATCAATGTTTCTCTCTCATCGATGTTTCTAACTCTCTATTCCTCTCCCTTCCTCTCTGTAAAAAGTCAATATATTTTTTTAAAAATAAGCTGCTAATGGCAAATAAAGAAATAGAGGCTATTTCAAATCAACTTTTAAAAAAAGAGAGAGAGGAATGAAACAGACTGAAAGGTCCCGGGTTTGATTCTGGTCAAGGGCACATGCCACATGCTGGGGTTGCAGGCTCCATCCCCAGTAAGGGGCATGGAGGAGGCAGCCGATCCATGATTCTCTCTCATAATTTATGTTTCTATCTCTCTCTCCCTCTCCCTTCCTCTATGAAATCATTAAAAATGTATTTTTTCTTAAAAAAAGTATGCAGAAAGAAAAGATTAACTCTTAAACATCATCAAATTCATTCATCTGACAAACATTTCTAGGGATACAGCGGTGACCATGGGAAGTCAAAGCCCTAACCTCATAGAACCTATATTCTAATGGGGGAAACTAATAGATTTGGAAGAGAATATTGAATATTGAAGGCCTAGAATAAAGCTCTTTGATATAGTGGGCTATATAGATCCATTTATGGGAAATAAGTTCACAAAATATTAAGCACTCCTTCTCCTGCTGCAGAGGCCCTGTAGCCTGCAATGCTCATTGTTTCTTATCCTCTTGAAAAAGACCCTAACACAATAAATGCATTTAAAGTGTATCTACAAATTAAAAGTACAATCTGACCTTTACTTCCAAGAATACCTATAAATACTACTCCCAGATAGGCATAGTAAATTGTACCGCAAAGTTTTCCAAATGTGACAGCTCCTGGATTAATACATTTTATTAGAGTAACCATTTTAGAATTAACTAGAAATGCTTTTCTAATAGACCATAAACTTTTAAGTGGAAAAATTATCCAAATAAAAAACAAATCTTAAGTTAGAAGAGAGTCAAGATTTGATCTCAGTGGGCTTTAAGAATCTCACTGATCTTTTTTTAAGAGAGTGGAAGGGGAGGGAGGAAGAGGTAGGGGGGGAGAGAGAGAGAGAGCGAGGGGAAGAGAGAGAGAGAAAAACATCAATGTGAGACATATCCATTGCTTGCCACCCACATGCACCCTGGGGATTAGGGATCAAACCTACAACCCAAGTATGTGCCCTTGGCCAGAAAACAAACCCCCAACTCTTTGGTTCGCCAACGCTCTAACCACTGAACCCACTGGCCAGGGCTCTCAATATTTGATTTAAGCCCCCAGAATACCTTCTAGCTATAACAACTGTCTTAGATTCCAGAAAAAATAATTTGAACTGAGTACAACTGTTCATTATTATGTGAAAACATTTTAAGAGGATGGGATACTTCTTAGGTCTTGAAGAAATTACTAGAAAATAGCTCATTTTTAATACTCAGTTAATTACCAATCTCACTGCTTCAGTGTAAACACTATAAACTCAAACTATTCTGCTATATTTTAAGAGGAAAGATACAAGTTAATATACAGTATGTACATTTAAACATCTTAAATATAGAAGATTCAAGAAACAAGACAGCTGGTTGTGTTCCATTTTTACATTCTTAAAACATGATAGATTATGGCAAACATATTTCAGAAGATCCAAGCTCCACACCTATCCAATCTACAACACCTATACACTACAGAAAGCCGATTTAAACCTACATTTCTTTTATGTGTTTCCTAACAAGCAATTTATTCTCTCAATACAAATGAGGGACAATAGGAAAGTACTTGTTCCAACAAGAACTACTTTTACAATGCATTACACAATTGGATCTCATCTGCTTTACAATGCTAACATTTCTTCTGTGCTACTGTACCCTGTAGTCCATGAAGGGTGTACCTAACATTCTGGGGAACAAATACTGTGATCCAAAAAGTCTGAAAATGTTACTCAAGTCTTTCTTGTTATAAATCCAAAACTCGTTTTTACTTACAAAACTAAAAGTGTCTAGCAAGCAAAGATTAGGGGTGAGATGAACCGATTCTCTTCTCCCTTGTCACAAAAAGCACACGTTAGTCGACTTCGGTGCGCTCTCTGCATCAGTAAGTCATACAGGAGACAGTCTGGGCAAGTCTTTCTGGACCAAAGATGCTTCTACAAATAAACGCACTTCATTCGAGTACAAAGGGATCTGTCTTTAAAGGTATGGCCTTCCTAAGTGGCTGTACATGGTGTTGTCTTACGCTTTATTCCCTGGCACAAACTACTCTTGAGATTGTAAACCTTCCTGGCTTTTGGGTGCCTTTGAGACGACCGGGATTTGAAGAGATCTCTGAATACGATGCACTGAGAAGCAGGCAGGATAGCCAACTGAGGCTGCAAAATGCTGCCTTAATGGGGTGAATCCCTGACTTGCAGGAGTTAAAACTCTCACCCCTTATATTGCGATGACGTAATCTTCCACACTGCATTTCTCTTGGACTGAAAGGGGAGGAAAAAAAGCAAACGAACAAAGAAAATTTCCCCCTGGTAAGAGGAATTAAGAAAGCGGCAGAACGACAGTTTCGAGAGATGGTTAGGCAACTCCCAGAAAGGGAAGCTCCGCTGAGCAGGCGGAGACAGAGCTGGAGAAGCAAACGGAAATGGCATTAGGAGCTCAACCTACAGCAGAGAGAGACCGGAGAGACGGGGATCAGATCCACCCCGCCCGGGCCAAGCGGCGGAGGCGAGGCGAGGCGAGGCTGCGG
>NW_005354551.1:580487-604225 GCF_000412655.1 Myotis brandtii
GCGCTTGACGTCAGCACGCAGGCGACGCACGGTTGGGTACCCGCGGAAGTGGGCGGGACCGGGAGGCAAACCGAGGCCGAGCGAGGACCTGAATACACTCTCCCTCCGCCTGGGCTCGGGCTGCCTGTCGCGCACGCGCCAGCCTACGCGGCTCCCTCGGCTGCGGCTGAGCGCACCTCCTGCTCAGATGGTTTTATTTATAATGTGTAAACGGCCGTTTGCAAAGGGCTTTCACTAACATTTCTTCTGATCCTTGCCGTCTGGGGAAGCACAGTATTATCTTCCCTGGTTTGCAGAGAAGACGGAAACTACCCAGAGGAAAGTGACTTGCGGAAGACCACCCTGCAGGCGACAGGGCCCTGTGTTCTGTGGGTCTCTTCTCATCTCTGCCTACACCCCAGCCTCCCTTGCTCCAGCCGCAGCGCCGTCTTTTGGTTTAGAGACTTCCTCCCCATTGCAAAGCCTTGCATTCACTGTTTCACGAGCCCTGTGGTTGGCTCTCAGCCCTTCCTGATCCCCCTGTCCTCACAGCACCTGTTTATCTGTCTTCCCTGCTAGTGTGGAAACTTCAGGGCAATAGGAACCTTCTCTATCTTTTCTCAAACGTGTCCCAGTGTTAGAGGGAAACAGCTTATTTTAATAATAGTCCATTTATTGTTGACTACCACAGCTATTTGGCCAAGAAAGACACCTATTTTAAATATATACAATTTAATAGTCATATTTTCTTTTGGATTTTTTTAAGCTTTTTAAAAATTCTTTATTGTTTAAAGTATTACATAAGTCTCCTTTTCCCCCATTGACCTCTCCCCGGCCGCCCCCCCCCCCCAGCACATGCCCTCACCCCCCTACTGTCTGTGTCCCTTGGTTTTGCTCATATGCGTGCATACAAGCCCTTTGGTTGATCTCTTACGCTCTCACCGCCCCTCCCCACCCCACCCCCGCCTTCCCTCATAGGTTGGACAGTCTGTTCGATGCTTCTATGACTCTGGTTCTATTTTTGTTCATCAGTTTATGTTGTTGTTTGGACTTTTTTTAATTACACAAGAATAACTACATTTTTGAGTGGATTACTGTATGCATGGAATAGTAGCCACTTTAACACTCAACAACCATTTTGTAAGTTAAGAGCTAGTACCCCCATTTATTGATACATGAACTGAGGCACAGAAGTGTTAAGGGACTTGTCCAAGGTTGCCAAGGCAGGCAGTGGCAGAGCTGGGACTTGAACCCTGGAGGCTGGTTCTAGTTGACCACTGCTCTATCATAATACCCAGCAGGTTTATTATAGAGAAATCAAAAGACAAGCTTCAGCTGTGGTCCTGCCTTGACTAATACCAACTATTAATCTTTTGGTGTATACTTGTGTAAATCAGTAATTTATTTATGTATATGTGTGTGTGTATACACATACATCTATTGCACAAAAACAGATTGTAATCTGCTTTTCTCTCAAAACTACATTGTGAACATCTTTTGTGTCAAATAAAGCATTATTTGTAAAGGCTGTATTCTAATGCATGGGCATTATACTATTCACCCAATCTCCTGTTGGAATCTAAGTTGTTTGGGGCTATTATAAAAATTTTAGTGCCATAAAAATGCATCAGCTTCATTTCTTAAACTTGAGAGAAAATTGGTTGTTTCTCCCTCAACAAGGCCAACTGGCAGTGACCTTTCCTTCATCCCTTCTCCCAATTGCATGAATGTCCCCAGACAATGTCTGCCCTTTCCATCAGCAGCAATATCTTGATGGGGTGTCACCCAACTTCTTGGCTTTTCCTGCCTTTATTCTGAGTACAAGGATCCATTTAGCACTGTATCTATTATGTTGTCAGGTTTTTGTCAGAAGGCCCCTCCCCCAACTTTTCACAGCCCCAAAAGGCAGTAGCATTACTACTTGACCCCAGTCTACCCCTTCCCTTGCTGCTGGCCCATCAAAACACCAGCCTCCCACTGCCCCACTGGCTAGAGCTGCCTCATATTAACAGGAGGGGTAGCCTATTGGTCTCCAGCTCTGCTTCTTCTGTGGTTACAAGCCCAGTGTCCATTCCTCCTTCTGGTAACACCTCCTTCTTCTGGAAGCACCCCTCCCCCAATTCTTACTCCAAGTAGTTCTAGAAATGATTCTATCTACAGTTGTAGGAATAGACTGGTGACCCAGACTTGGCCTATCAGAGCATTGTGTGTGTGTGTTTTATGTTTTTATTGATTTCAGAGAGAGGAAGGGAGAGGGAGAAATAGAAACATCAATGATGAGAGAGAACCTTCTGTTGGCTGCCTACTGCACACCTCTACTGGGGACTGACCCGGAAACCCAGGCATGTGCCCTGACCTAGTTCATGGGTCAATGCTCAACTGCTGAGCCACACCAGCCAGGCCCAATCAGAGCATTTTAGAGAATGCTCTTACTGCAGCATTTCAGTAATGGGCATATGACCAAATGAGAGCCAATGAGATTCTTGAGACTTTGGTCAGAACTATCCAGTTGAATGACTCTATCCACCCAGGGCAATGTGTAACCAAGCCACTGCTGGCAGTCATCTTCCCACTGCAAGGAGGGAGACCCCCTGAGGATGAGACTAAGACAGAGGGGGAAACAGAGCTGAGAGATGGAGATAGTGACACCAAATCCCAGTGGCATTGTTTGAGCCCTTGGATTCTGTTTAGTTTCAACTTTCAGCCACATCTATATATATAAAAGCCTAAGCGACCTCTAAGACTGGAACTACCTGAACAACGGGTCGACCAGTCGCTATGACCCACACTGACCACCAGGAGGCAGATGCTCAATGCAGGAGCTGCCCCCTGGTGGTCAGTGTGCTCCCACAGCGGAAGTCCTGCTCAGCCACAAGTCAGGATCATGGCTGGCGAGTGCAGCTGTGGGGGCGGGAGCCTCTCCCGCCTCCGTGGTAGTGCTACCAACAGCAGCAGGCACAGGAGGGCCAGGATGAGCGGCAGTGCAGGCTCCTCCCCGGCCACCTGCCACTTCAGCACTGCTACATTCCTTGGGGGATGTCAAACTGCCCGTTTTGGCCTGATCTCTGCAGGCCAGGCCAGGCCTGAGGGGATCGGGCCAAAACCAGCAGTCCAACATCTCCCGAGGGGTCCCGGATTGTGAGAGGGTGCAAGCCAAGCTGAGGGACCCCACCCATGCATGAATCCGTGCATCAGGCCTCTAGTTAGCTAATAAAGTCCTTATACTTCCTGAGCCAGGTTGAGTAGGTTACTCTCTCAACTGTGAGACTTTTGATGAGTCACTCTGTCCCCCATGTCTGCCCCTGTGTGGTACTTGCCACAATCCTCTAAGACAAGTAGATGATTCCCAAATCTCTACCTCCTTTAGTGCATATTCCCACCCCCATTTCCAAATTTCAGCTCTCGGAAGTCCCATCAGCACCCAGTTCCCACCTGCTCCAGGTTCTGTGGTGCCTATATCTGATTTGGGTCCCCATACCCTTGTACATCCAGGGGCTCCCAACATTTCCTGCATTATAGATCCTGTACCCACAAAATTAATACCCAATTTCTAGAGGTTCCCCTTGATAATCTGTTTTAATTCGTTTTATACAGCACAACTTTCATCTTCCCAGATATCAGCTCTTACTAAGTCACTTCCAGACTCAGGAACCCCTAGTGTTTTCTCCTATGTCTTCCAAGTAAAAGTCTAAGTCCTTCAGCTAGGCATTCTGTATTCTCTTGATCTGGCACCAATTTGCCTTTCCAAAATTATTTGCTTTTCCCTTCTGTATTAGTCAGGGTTCTCCAGAGAAACAGAACCAATAGCAAACATCTACACCTACATCTATCTTTCTTTCTTCCTATCTATATCTCCTATTTTATATGTATTAAGGAATTGACTCACACAACTATGGAGACTGATAAGTCCCAAGATCTGCAGGGTGAATTGGCAAGTCAGAGACCCAGGAGAGCAAATGGTGTAGTTCCAGTCCAAGTCCTAGGGCCTGAGAACCAGAAGAGCCGATATCTCAATTGCAGTCCAATGGCCAGCAGGCTCAAGACCCATGAAAGACCCATGGGTCTTGACTCCAAAGCCAGGAATAATTTTCCCTTACTCAAGGGTTGGTCAGCCTTTTGTTCTACTGATTGGATGAGTCCCACCACATTAGGGAGAGCAGTCTGCAGTACTTAGCCTACCAATCTAAATGTTAACCTCATCCCCAAACACCCTCACCCCCAGAAGAAAGTTTGCGCAAATATCTGGGCATCTCATGGCCCAGTCAAGTTGACACAAAATTAAACATAAGACCTCCATCACATACTTTATGCTCACAACTTCCTTTTGTGCATTCAGTATCATAATCTCTTGCCGCTAAACCCCTGCTCAGGTTGATCCCTTTGCCTAGAACACCTTTTTCTGCTCATCCATCCTACCTGTCAAGTTCCACTATGAACTCTACTTTTTGCCAACACTGACCTGTGTCCTTTCCCACCTCAGCACCTCTGAAGATTCAGTGGTTCCCTTCTCTGTCTGCTAAACTCCTATTCCTCTCTCCTTAAAATACTATCCTAGCACGCAGTTCTGAAGCCCTCCCTGAAAACCCCAGGCCACAGTCATTCCTATTACACTGGGTATTTCTAGCATACAATATTAGAATCATTTATATCTGCGCTGACACAGCCATTAGTCTGTGAACTAGCAAGAATCTTATTCATTTTTGTATCCTTTGACCTAATTTCCTGGCATACTGCCGGCCTTCAAAAACATTTGATAAATAATGCATGAACGAACTTAATGGCACCTCTTCCACAAAGCCTGCTCTGCTTCCAGCTGCCAAAAGTGATCTCTGCCTCTTCAAAACACCCATAGCACTTATCCGGGGATGTCTTCAGGCCCTCGTCCTGTCTGACATGTATCTCCACGCTGCCTCTGTCTGACTGCGAGCTCCCAGGAGCAGGCGAGGTTTTGAACACATCTCTGTGCTTCTCACCATACTCTTTAGGTGCCTTAAACATGGTGAGCATTTAAACATGCTGAATGAAAGAAGCCTCAAAACTGTGTTCTCCATCAATAAATCAACAAACGACAAGTGCTGGCGAGGATGTGGAGAAAAAGGACCCTTCGTGCACTGCTGGTGGGAATGCAGACTGGTGCAGCCACTGTGGAAAACAGTATGGAGTTTCCTCAAAAAGTTAAAAATGGAACTCCCATTTGACCCAGTAATCCCACTTCTAGGACTGTATCTCAAGAAACCAGAAACACCAAGCAGAAAGGACATATGTACCCCTATGTTCATAGCAGCACAATTTACAATAGCTAAGATTTGGAAACAGCCTAAGTGCCCATCAGCAGAGGAGTGGATTAAAAAACTGTGGTACATCCACACAATGGAATATTACACTGCTATAAAAAAGAAGGAACTTTTACCATTTGCAACAGCATGGATGGACCTGGAGAGCATTATGCTAAGTGAAATAAGCCAGTTGGAGAAAGATAAATATCACATGATATGACTCACTTGTGGAATATAATGCACAACATAAACTGATAAACAAAAATAGATCCAGAGACAGAGAAACACTGAACAGACTGTCAAACCTCAGAAGGAAGGCAGGGATGTAAGAGATCAACCAAAGGACTTGTAGGCATGCATATCAGCATAACCAACAGACACAGACACTGGGGCAGTGGGAGCTTGTCCTGGGGGGTGGGAGTGGCTAGGTATGGGTCGATGGAGGAAAAAGGAGATATATGTAATACTTTAAACAATAAACAAAACAAAAGTGTGTTCTCTGCTGAATGCTCAAGACCACAAATCCACCACTTCTCCCCGGGGCCTAACAAGATTTATGAAAGAAGAGAAGGATCCACATTAAAGAGACTCACCTTCGTAGTCTTCAGTCTTAGCATTTACATGAAAAAATCCTAATTTAAGACTCCATGTGATTCATAGGTGATAAAACTACAAAAGTCAGGAAGTAATTATTTTAAATATTTTTTTATTGATTTTAGAGAGAGGGAGAGATAGAAATATCAATGAGATTGATCGGCTGCCTCCTTCATGCCCCCTACTGGGGATGGAGCCCAAAACTCGGGCATATGCCCTGATCAGGAATCGAACCAGTGACCTCTTGGTTCATGCGTTGACCTTCACCCGTGAGTCACAGTGGCCAGGCAGGAAGTGATTATTATTTTTAAAATCCAGCTGCTGGTTGCCTCTAAATGAGATTGTATTCTGGGAGGGATAGGGGGCTATTGGGGAGAGAGTGTTGACAATGTTCTGTTTCATGACCTGGGTGATGATTACATGGATGTTTGCTTTGTAATTATTCACTGTACTGTACATTTGTGTTATGTGCTTTTTCTCCTGGATAATATTTCATAAGAATAAAGGTTAAAGATAATTCAATAAAACAAAAATAAAGTCTTACTGCTGTTACTAAAATATTGATTTTTGTTGTGCAAAATCCTATCACTTAAATCAAGGCTACCCTTCCATTCTGATTTACTGGCTGGTCTTTCCCTCTGCTGGATGATAATTGCCCAGACCTTGTCAACAGCATCACTCTGGTGCTAGGACTCCAGATGTGCTCCTGGTTTAGCCTGCCACACTCCAAGAGGCTAGAGCTGAAATCTGCCTACTCCATGGCTCTGACCCCACTCCAACCCCCTTCTGCAGCCCCTCCTGCTGCTGGGCCTTCCTCCTCCCCCTTGTACCACATCAGTATACTTGTCCAGGGACCTTGACTCTTCTAGGAGTCAGAGAAAGGAGAGGAACTGACCAAACCTGTTTCCTGTTTGCCTTTTTCCAACTGGTTCAGGCTTGCCAGGCTTTCATCTCTGTTACACGTCTCTGGTGGATTGGTGGAGATAATCCGGGTCACTAAAGATGGTAGATGAGATGGGATAAGGGAAAGAAAAGTCTAGAAGTAACTGAGCAACTCCCATCCAGTAGGGTTTAGTAAAAACCCAGAGGCACATAGCACAATGATGAAGTTTTAATTTGAAAACTATCTGAGAATCACTCCTGTGGGCCAATTGGTTATTGGCAATTGTGACCAGTATTCAAGTTAGTGTCTATTATGTGCTAGGTACCTCAGATGCAAAGGTGACTGATATCCTGCTGCTTAACCCCTTCAATGGCTTTTCCTGGCTCTTGGCCATCTCTCCAACCTCCTCTGGACCATGCTTCCCTCTTTGTTTTTCTCAGATATTTAGCTCACTGTGCCACCTCAGAGCCTTGCACTTGTTCTCTCGCGCGCTCTGCACATGCCTGTTCCTTTCACCCTGAAGCTCTTTGCTTAAATAGTGCCTCTTCAAGACCTCTTCCCCACCCAGTGTAAGTGGCACCCCTAACCCACTATCACACCACATTGCTTGCTTTCATAGTGCTAATAACTATCTCAAATAATCTTACCTCTTTATTTTTATTATTTGTCTCATTCCTTAAAAAAATTAGAAAGATTTTTTTCAACACTGTACCCTCAGCTAGAATATAGTGCATACTCAATAAGTCTGTTGGAGAAATACAATAAATGAAGACATAATCCCTAATCAAGGAATTAAGGTCTCATAGTGGGACAAACAATAATCAAAGTAAGTGCTAGGACAAGAGTTTGTATAAGGATCTAGGGGAATAATAAAAGTATTCACGATAACATTTGTTAAGTACTTCCTGTGTTTCAGGTATTGTTCTAAGTATTTACTAAGTATTATCTCACTTGAAATTCACAAGAACTCTGGCATATAGAAACTATTATCTTCAACCAAAAATGAGGCACGAAAAGGTTGTTAGTAACGTTTGTCAAGTCATTCAGCTGGTAGGTGGAGGGGCTGGGATTCAAACCCAGAGCAACCAGGAAGGTTTCCCAGAGGAGCAAGGTTTGATCTGAGTCTAGAGAACTTGAACAGACTGGCCAGGCCAGGGTGGGGCATGCTGGAAGAACAGAAAGCTTCCTGGCAGAAAGAACAGGCAAGTTCAGGTAGATAGGCATGGAAAAGCAGGGATGGATGAATCTCACTAACACAATATTGAACACAAGAAGACAGACACAAAAGGGTATTTACTGTAATTTTCCACTAGGTGCAAAAACAGGCAACACTACTCAAGGCAATAGAAATCCTATCAGCAGTTACTCTCAGGGGATCGAATAGGAAAGGGCATGAGAGAGACTCCTGAGGTACTGATTATAGTCTATATCTTCACCTGGAAGGTGGTTATAGGGGTGTGCCCACTTGGTACCATTAAGACTTGAGCACTTGACAGGATGCGTGTTATATTTAAGTTTTTAAAAATTAAAGGTCACTACAGTATTGGGGTAAAAAACAAAACACGTGATTTTCTAAGAAGTGCAGAATTTTCTTTGATGACGAGATGTAATGCCTGTGAATAAGATAAGCACTAAGGAGAGGGATGTGCAGGAGTGGGCTAAGAACCGGATTTTATGTATAGGAATTAGGAAGTAGAAGATGGAGCAGAGAAGGGCTCAAGAAAAGAACAAGATCAAAGGGACAGCTGAGAAATCTAACTGAATCTTCCCCTAACCAAGCAGATTCAGATACAATTGCATTTATTGAATGTTCCTGTCTCCAGTGCTGTGCTAGGGTGATCCTAGCTAGGAATAAATCAGGTGTGGAAGTGGAAGTTCAGAGAGGTGACGTGACTTGTCTGAGATCACATTCATTGTAAATACTAGAATTATCTTTGCTAGAAACATCCCATTTATGCCCCTAAGACAGGGCTCCAAAACACTAAGTATTGGCTCCAATTCAAGGCAGAGTTTGAGTTTGGAGGAAGTGGAGGGGAGGCCCTGGCTGCTTAGGCGGTGTAGGTGGCTTCCTGCCCAGGAGACACACCCGGCTTCAAAATCACCATTCTAGGCGGTTAGGTTGTTGCTAGGCACTAAGGGGGCCCTTGAACTTTCAAGTAGAGCCAGTGCAGGGCTGCTAACCTCACCTCATTGCAAGGTCAGGTACAGAATGGGGAAGGAAGCCAGTCACCCGGGTTAAGCCTAAGTGAAGAGGGCCCCCCTTTTTTTTTCTTTTCTGGTTTAATTTTACTGCCATCACCAGCCCTTACACGTAAATAAATAATCTCACTCCCTGTCCTCTTCCTAATATAACACTTAGTGGTCTCCTGTGAACTCTAGTTATTTGTGTTTACTAGAAGGAAACAACTTAAATCAGGGAGCAACCATGTGTCTCCTACAAATACCAAACTGTTCCTTGAGAATCAGCCACATGCAAGACTTTTGTTGGAGGCCAAGAATATAGAGATGTCATCTTCAAGGAGCTCACAATTTGCCTGGGAACACAAACTACAAGCTGTACTACAGTGTGATGCTTAGAACAGGGCATAGCACGTTGGGTACACAATGTACATATTTGTTGAGTGAACAGGGACTGATGTGTTAGAACAGCTCACAGGAGGGCTTCAGATGCCAAATCAAGGCAGACATCAAAAAAAGCTTCAGGAAGGTGACCATGCCTATCTGTGTAATAGAGCGAATAGGAGCCCTGACATTGTCCTGTGCACCAAAGGTGGCCAGTTAGATTCCACTTCAAGGTACTAGGATGCAGGTTACAGGCTCTACCCCCATCGGGGGTTGCAGATCGTTCTCTCTCTCACATTGCTGTTTCTCTCCCTCTCAAATCAATAAAAACTTATCTTTTTTTTAGAAGCCCTGGCCAGTGTTCTCAGTGGTTAGAGCATTGGCCTTCTCACTGAAAGGTCTCAGGTTTGTTAGATTCCCAAAGGTATGTAGTTTGCAGGTTTGATCCCAGGCCCTGGTGGGGACACTTTCAGGAGTCCACCAATTGATGGTTCTCTCTCTCCTTCCCCCTCCCTCCCTCCCTTCCATTATTTCTTTAAAAAAAAAAAAAGCAATGGAGAAAATATCTTTGGGTGAGGATTTAAAAAAAAAAGAATAGGAGTAGGCTGGCAGATTGGGGGAGGGGCATTCCAGTTCAAGGAAAAATGTCCAATACATGCATGGCAGTGGGTGGAAAATGTTTAGCAAAATAGTTGTCATTGTTAAGTGCACTATACTGAGTGGTCTGTGGAAACTGACCACACATGATGCTCCTGGGAAGGCCAGTTACACTTGCGTTCTCCAGCTGCCACCACCATGGCCCCCTCAAAGCCCCCACACCTCCTGGAGTTGGCCATCTCTCCAGCAGCCAGGGCTGTCACCCACTCACTCAGACATTTTTCCATGGCACCATTGCTAGCCAGTTGCTAGCAATCTCATATTACTTTGTGGCCCCAACACTGATTTTTCACCAGTAGTCATCTGGCAGGAGCATTTTTAAATAATTAATTAATCTTTTGTGGAATTTGGAGTCACAAAGGGAAAATTAGACACGAGACATTTTAGAAATACTTCCCTCTGGTTCCTCCACACTGTCCTCTTCCTTCCCCGTCACTCACAGAACTAAAATTGTCAGGGTGCTTTAGAATTGGTTTACTGTTAGATATCCAGGCAATGTGACCTTGTGGCAGGGTATGGGGCTAAAGCCAGATGAAATGGAGATGAACTCTAGCTTCTCCTCTTACTGGGTTTGTTTGGGGCAAGAAATCTCATCTGTACTTCACTTCCATGGGAAAGAACTGGTACTACAGAGGTTGCTGGGAAATTGTGAATTGTACCAATTCTGGTTTTATAATAAGGGGATTGGGTCTTGGCTCAGTCACTTACCTCTCTAAACCTCACACTTTGGAGGTTGACTCCTACCTAAATACACTACTTTGCATTTTTTACTAGGAAGTGTGAAACTAGGTATGAGCCATACAAAAAAACTATTCTGGCCCAGCTGGTGCTGCTCAGTGATTGAGCGTCAACCTATGAACCAGGTCACGGTTCAATTCCTAATCAGGGTACATGCCCAGGTTGTGGGCTCCATCCCCAGTGCAGTGCGTGCAGAGGCAGCAAATCAATGATTTTCTCTCAATGATGTTTCTTTCTCTCCCTTTCTGAAATCACTCAATAAATATATATGTATATTAATAAATACATTTTGCACATAGGAGATTCTCAAGAGACACTCATTAACATTTCCAAACATGATGGAAAAAAGCCCAAGACTAGGGAGACAGAAATCCAAGGGTCAGGTTCTAGTTCCACCACTTATCAGCCATGTTGCTTATGAAGCATGTCTGTGATGAACTCTATTAAATCAGTGGTTCTCAACCAGGAGCAAATGTGCCCTAACAGGATATTTGGCAATACCTGCAGACATTTTTGGTTGTCACATATAGGGGGGCTGCTACTAACATCTAATTGTTAGAGGCTAGGGATGCTGCTAAAGATCCTACAATGCATAGGACAATCCCCCACAAATAAATATCTGGACCCAAAGTGCCATGGTTGAAAAAAATCTGCTAGGTTCACTCAATTCAGTAAACCTCAGCTGTCTTGCCATAAAACCCCTTTACCTGCATGCAAAACTTGAGATCATTGAAACAGCTAAGAAACTGGTGCAGGCTAGGAAATTCCTTAACACCAGGAATTCCTGATTCCTGCAGACCAAAGGAAATACCTTCATAATGTTTTGAACAAACTGAAGTATTAGAGATACTAGGACCCTATCAGCATTACTAACTCCTTTGCCAAGTTAAATTTATTCCTAGAATTAAGAATAGAAAAGCTTAACCTAGTTAATAAGAGGCAGAGTTCATTTGTCTTTATGTTCACCATATTTTATATTTGTATTCTAGCATCTAGAACAGTCCCAAAGGCCCAAGTACTAAACAAACACCAGAAGCATGGAGTTAATCATCCCTAACGCAAAAGATCAGTTGTGAATTGGCACCAAGTTTGTTACCAGAGCAGATCTATAAATCCAAGAGCCAGGCCACAGAGGTAGAAAGGCTCCTCAGACTGGATCATGCTGGGGAAGCAGTTGCTGTTTACTGTCACAACCACAGCTACTGCTCCGTCTCAGCTGTCTGAACCAAAGTACAGGTCTCCATACAAAGAAAGCCAGGATGACCTGTTTCAGGAAGACCAGAACAGAATTGTCAGGCATCTTTAGAATGAGTTCTGCAGGAAGACAAGCTGTAGAACAAAGATAATGGAAATGGAGAAAGAGCAATTCAACAGCTCTGCCTGTTATTTACCTCTTATGACCCCATTTTGTCCAATTTAAATTCTGACTTTGAAAACAAAGGGCAGGCCTGTTCCTATTTCCCAGCTCAGCAAATGTGTTATAGTTCTTATCTCTAGCTCTATTCCTGACAAATCCTTTTTCTCAAATGCTGACTACTAAGAGCTACACTGATAAATTACCACAGAACATTTTTAAGAACCAAACAAACTTTAGTATTTCAAGAACATCCCAAATGAGTTACTGGTGAGGTTACAGAAGTTCCCACTCATGCCACAACAGCAAGAATCAAGAATTCTGCAAGTTAAAGTAACTACCTCTTTGGATACATAAAAACAATATATTAAAGGATATCACAAAGTGCAAAAAGACATTCAGCAGAGCAAAACAAACAGCAGGCCGACTGTCCTAACAAGAGGGCAAACTCCTTCTGGAGTTCAGTCCCAGGAAACAGCTGCCTCGGGCAAAAACAGGTCCAGACATGGGTTTTGATCGATTCGTTACAACTAGTCAAAAGCAAACTCAAAGGAAATTGAGGTTTAGATTTCCCATGACTGTAGTAAGAACTTACAACAAAGAGAACCTTTAACCAAACATCTCATATGTAGGTTGAGCAAGAAATAAGCAGCGAGACTCAGCCAGGGTATCTGACAATGGACGGACACTTCTGCTGCTGAGCTCTGAGCATCTCATGCAGGATCATCTGGAATTGCTCCTCCACCAGCATTTCTATCATCTGCTCCTTTGTGTGAATATCGGGTCTCAGCCACTGCATAGCAAGCGCTAGCAGATGCCTGAAGACTTCCCTGGGCCTAGATGGACCCTCACAGCGGAACTTTCTGAACATCTGCCTGAAGACGAGAGGATTGACAGGATTCCTTCCTGGCCCGGTCTGAACATTTTTGACACAGTTTTCAAGGCTCTTTGGCGAATGCCCAGAAGGCTCTTGTGGAACCTGGGCCTGGGGAGCCGCTGTTAGGACAACTTCTGGCTCCTTGGCCACCATCTCATTTGGAGGTGACATTATTTGATCATTCTGGACTTCTCTATCTTTTTGTGCCTTTGGGTCTCCTTCAGTCGCCATTCTGGAACTCTGGAAAAGGAAGACGCAGGCCCCTAGGTACAAAGGGAAAAGTCAGAGTCAGCAAAAACAGACCACCAAGGCTATTAAAGCCACCCCGATCTCCTGGATCTGGTCAAGACCCAGGTTCCATTAGTTTTCCGATTTTAACAGATTTTCTTTCTTTTCAGAGATGCAGTTTTTAAATTTTACTTTTCAACACAGTTGACATTCAATATTACTTTATATTGGTTTCAGGTGCACAGCATAGTAAAGATAATTATATAATTTACAAAATGACCCCAATAAATCAAGTACCTACCTAGTACCATACATGGCTGTTACAGTATTACTGATTATATTCCCTACTAGAGGCCCAGTGCATGAATTTGTGCGGGGGGGAGTACTGCAGGAGGTTGGCTAGCTGTGGGAGCACTGACCACAGGGACACACACACAACTCCTACATTGAGTGTCTGCCCCCTGGTGGTGAGTATTCATAGCTACCAGCTGGTTGTCCGGTCATAACAGTCGCTTAGGCTTTTATATATATAGATATATAGATGTTGAACTTTACATCACCATGACTATTTTCTAACTACCAATTTGTATTTTTTAAACCCTTCACTTTTTGCATGCATCCTCCTAACCAACCCCCTCTGGCAACCATCAGTTTGTTCTTTGTATCTATGAGTCTGTTTCCATTTAATAGGTTTTCTTTTTAAAAATTGTTTTTATGGCTTTTTAGAGAGAGAAACATTGATTGGCTGTCTTCTGCATGCCCCCTTACTGGGGGGTCAAGCTGGCAAACAGGACATGTGCCCTGACCACGCATTAAACTAGCAATCTCTTGGGACAATGCTCAACCAACTGAACTACACCTGCCAGGCTCAATAGGTTTTCTTAATAAAGCTATTAGAAATTCTACTTTTATTTCTTCTTGTTGGATCAATTAACACAATTGAGAAAATGTGTGGCTTACCAAAAGGAAAAATTTAGATTTGGGACTATATTCCTTATGTTGAACTTTACATCTCCATGACTATTTTGTAACTACCAATTTGTATGGGAAATCGAACTTCTCAGAATCTCTTTAGATGCCTAATAGCTTCAGCTTTAGCAAACCAACGTCGTGGGAAGAATGGAGTGGGCCAATAAAATACCTGTAAAATGCCAGAAAAGAAGGGCTTTGCTTCACTTGGGTTAGGGCCCCAGTCCAAAAGAGGGGTTATTTACAGGAAAACCACACCTTATGTTCATTTATTTTTATTGATTTTAGAAAGAGATGGAAACATTGAGAAGCAAAACACCGATCAGTTGCCTCCTGCACACCACCTACTGGGGAATAAACCCACAACTGTGCCCTGCCGAGGAATCAAACCCAAGCTCACCAACTAAGCCACAATGGCTGGGCTGCTAATTTATTTTATAGGAGGGGGAAGAAACTCAAATGACAGTAATGACTAAATTAATTTTCACATAAGGTTATGTCCAATCAAAGAATATAACTCCTATCATGTAGTCAGCTTTCAGAGATCATGTTTTTTCATTAACTCCCCTCAAGAACTAATTCCTCCCTAATCCGCACAGAAGTGTTGACATTTAAAATCAGATCCATTGGCCCTGGACGGGGTAGCTCAATTGATTGGAGTGTTGGAGTGTTGTCCCAATGTGCCAGGGTTTCAGATTTGACTCCTGGTCAGAGCACTGCAAGAGGCAATCAATGAATGCATAAATAGTGGAACAGGTTGATGTTTCTCTTTCTCTTTAAAAAATCAATCCATAAAAAATTTTTTAAATCCCAGTGTTTAAAAAATATTGCTGTAACTCAGGGGGGCTTTGGATGAAAAGGAAATACTTGAGTCAAGGAGAGGGTGGATGAAATATTGTGGGAAAGCAGAATTTGGAAACTAAAGTGACCATCAACTGGAAAAATAATTACATAAAGTACTGCTAGCCATTCAGTGAGATACTGTGCAGCTTTGTAAAGGATGAAGCAAGCTTGGCCCTGGCTGGGTAGCTTGGTTGCTTAGAGCATCATCCAGATACACCAAGGTCATGGGTTCAACCTCCAGTCAGGGCACATACAAGCAACCAATGAATGAATAATAAACTGAACAGCCCTAACCAGTTTGACTCGGTGGATAGAGTGTCGGTCTGCAGACTGAAGGGTCCCAGGTTCGATTCCGGTCAAGGGCATGTACCTTGGTTGCACACATCCCCAGTAGGGGGTGTGCGGGAGGCAGCTGATAGATGTTTCTAACTCTCTTATCCCTCTCCCCTCCTCTGCAAAATCAATAAAAGATATAAAAAAATAAAACTCAAGCTCCTTCATCTTTAAAAAAATTATAAAAATAAATGGAACAAATTGATATCTTCATTTCTCTCTCTCAAATCAATTTGGAAAAAATGAAGTAGGCCTCGTGTTGAAATGCGAAGATGTCCGTTAAGTCACCACATCACCAAGGTGATCAATATGCACAGTATAATCCCATCTGAGAAAACCTTAGATCTTTCTGTATTTCTTAACCTTTTAACCCTGACCCAAGCATATGCTGATTGATCTTAGAAAGCGGGGGAGGGCGATACACACACGATATGAGATAAACTGGCTGCCTCCCTGTGGGCCTGACTTGGGATCCAACCTGCAGCCTTTCCATGTGCAGCATGACCACGCTCCAACGTATTGCTTTTTAACCACAATTATGTGTCACTTCCGTAATTCCAGGGAGAAAATCTGAGTGAAAAACCCCTAACCCACTTAGGGGAACACCCTTTTCATAATTCTAATTTCCAACATCCAGGCCTTCACAACCCCGGCTTCTGGAAAGTATCATTGGAGAGTAGGTCAGTTCTCACGGTTGGCTCTGAAAGAGGAATCCAGCTTATAAAGCCTACCCGTTTTATTTATTTTTCTAATGTGGGTTGTTGGGTGTGTGTTTTTTCATCTTAAAATGTGTTTTGTCTGCCTGCACGCCCCCTACTGGGAATCAAACCCAACTGAGCTACACTAGCCCGGGCAAAGCCTATCAGTTATATTTTATTTTACTTTCATCCTCGCCCGAGGACATTTTTTCCTTTACTTTTTAGAGAATGGAGAAGAGGGAGGCGGCAGAGGGAGAAGAGAGACATGGATGTGACACACATCAATTGCGTGCCTCCCGCACGCGCCCGACGCGGTGGCGGGCGGGCTCCGCTCTAACCACTGAGCAGGCAAATCCGCCCCGTTTAGATGACCGCCCGACGCTGCCTGCACCCACCTCCTACGGACTCGTTTACTCGACACTATTTCCTATCGGACTGTGTTGAGCACTTTACGAACCGCAGCCGCCATTGGTTGAATGTCAAGGGCCAGACACTCCGCGGCAGCTCTCCCTCGTCCAACCGTCCCGATAACCCAGTGGGACAGTTAATTTTTTCCATTCACAGACAGACAAACTGAGGCTCGGAGAGAGGGGGCACCTGGGGGGACCGCTGAGCCGAGGAAAAACCCCCGCGTCCAGGCCGACTCCTCCCACCAACATGGGCGCGGCTCCGGAGGCCTAGGCCGGGCCGGAAACGCGCTTCCGGCCGAGACCTCCTACTCCTCCGCTGAGGTGACGCCCAACGTCACGCCAGGCGGAGCGGCCGGCCGACCCCAAGGGCAGGGCCTCCGGCTCCCAACAGACCGCGCGGGGGAAGGAGTCGGGGGGTGGGGGTTCACCTGCACCTTTGCCGCTTCAGAGGCAGCTCACCACAGGAGCAGACACCTCCCAAGCGACTCCGAGAAAGGGAGCCCCCAGCCCCGGCGCAAAGCTTTGTACCCCATTGCCGGAACCGGAAGTCGCGCCTGCCGGAAATTGGAAGTGGAAAGGGGATAGGTTAGAGGGGCCGGGTCTCTCTAGGCCTGGGGAGGGGTCCTCCGCAACTTCATGGTTTTAACCCGTGATGGGCTCTGTTCTTTCTCTGTCCTCCGTCCTCCGTCCTCCGTCCTCCGTCCTCCGTACGGTGCGGAACGGTGGGTACCCTCTGTCCTCCGTCCTCCGTCCTCCGTCCCGCCCACGGTGCGGAACGGTGGGTACAGCCTAGGCTGCTTTTCCACTTCCCAGAAGTCCTTTGTCTTTCCGATCCGCAGTTTGCCCAACTGCGAAATGGGAAGAGGATGAAAGGGGGAATTGAGACGTTCTAGAAGTCCGCGCGCAGCTGAGTGGGAGCCCCGCCCCGAAGTGACAGCCTGGAGTCTGCACCACCCCGAGGGGAGAGGCCAAAGGGAAGGCTGCGTGCTGCTGTGCTGACCGGGTCCTGTGCGGCGCCCGGAGCGATCACTTCCCAGGAGGAAGCGGGCGCAGACTGTTCGGTAGCCCTGCGTCAGTCCAAACCCAGACACCTGCCGTGCGTCTGTAGCGGTTCGTCCGGGTGCGGCCGTGCGTCTGGGAGGATCAATCGTAGTCCTGTGTGCCTCTTCCCAAGCCTTTCCAGTTGCTGGTGGTTATGAACTGACATTTTAAAGTCATACTGAGCTGGTTTGAGTCTGAGTTTAGTTTGGGTTTGAGTCTAGAACGGTGAAGGAAAAGCTCAGTGTCTGATTGGTAACCTGTTCCCCATGAATCAAGGCATTATTGTTGCGCACTTCTGTCCAGCTCGTGTGGCTACATAATTCAAGCATTTTCACTGTGTTTGTTTTTTAAAAAAAAAAAACATATTCTTATTGATTTTAGAGAGAGAGGACGGGAGAGAGAAACAACAATGATGAGAGAGAATCATTGATCAGCTGCCTCTTGCACGCCCCCTACTGGGGATGAGCCTGCGACCCCGGCATGTACCCTTGATGAGAATCGAAACTGGCGGAGGCTCTACCCACTGAGCAAACAGGCTAGGGCTGAAATACCATCTTTATATCAGCAATTACCTTGTTGGAGACGAAGGCTCCCTGTATTGCAGTCTCCACGTGGCTCCTTTTAGCCTTAGTTATGGGACTTCTGTTCAGCTGGATTTCAGGCCGTTCTGAATGATGGTTGTTCTGTAGTTTAGTTGTAATTTTGATGTGGTTGTGGGAGGATGTGACTATATGGTTTTTAAAGGATTTGAATTGTTGAGACTTGGAGATTAAACAAGAGGATATTGAATTATTGATAAACTTTTAGGCAAGATTTCCTAACTTCTCTGCTGCCCATGTATGAGAAAGGTGTCATAGCAGGTCTCAGCCTCACTGTGAGGCTGGGTGGAGCAGGGCCCCTGAGGACCCACTGTCCAGCCCCAGGGTGGAATTTTACACATTTGACTGCCCTTTATCCTACAACTATTTTGGAAAATTGTTCAAGGGCCCTTCCCTGGCCCATTAGAAAGAAGTAGCTCTTCAGCTTTTGCAAGTCTGTGGTGCCTTGGAACACCTGGCAGCTACATTTATCCCCCAGCACTAGCTGACTCAACACAGATGATTAACATATGCCGGTCCGAGAATTTCTCCCATCCTCTCCCACACTCCCATGACACGGAGGTCTCTGCTGTGCCTGACCCAGTTTCTTCCTTGCCCTCGCTCAGGCCCTGCCAGACCCGAGCTTCTTGGGCTTTTATAGGAGTTGGCGTGGGGGTAAGGGCTGGAGGAGAGTTTGTGGGAGAGACTTAAGAAAAATGTGGGCAGTTGTAATGTATAGAGGCAGTGGATGGGAAAAAAATTTTTTTTGAAAAGTATTGTTAATACATTCACTTTTGAGAAATTTGGCAATTGGTAAAGTTGCAAATGAGCACACCCTCCCACTCAGCGATTCCATTTCCCAGAATATACCCTAGAGAAACTCACACATGTGCACCTGGAGATATGTCCAAGGACATTCACTGAGGCACTATTTGTAACCACAAAGAATTGGCCCTTCTGTGACTGTCCATCCGTAGGGGGAGAATGATAAATAACTAGTGTTGTGCAATGGGAGACTCTATAAACCAACAGCAATGAGCTAGAGGTATAGAAATCAGCCTGGATAGACCTCAGAAACATAATGTTGGGTAAAAGAAGCAAAATCATCCATATGACATGAAACCTTGCATGTATTCTTTCTTTATTTAAAAATTTTAATTAGTTTATAGTCAATATTTTTTTGTATTCGTTGCAGGGGTACAGCATAGTGGTTAAACAATCATGTAATTTACAGAGTGATTCCCCTGATATTTGTGGTACCCACCTGGCACCATACATAGTTGTTATTATAATATTACTGACTACATTCCCTATGCTGTGCTCCACGTCCCCCTGATTATTTGGTAACTACCAATTTGTACTGCCCAATTCCTTTGCCCTTTTCACCTAGTCCCCCAACACCCATCTCTTCTGGCAACTATCAGTCTGTTCTCTGTATCTGTGAGTCTATTTCCATGCATATATTTTTAAAGATATATTTTTATAGATTTCAGAGAGGTAGGGAGAGGGAGAGATAGAAACACCAATGATGAGAGAGAATCATTGATGGGCTGCCTCCTGCACATCCCACACTGGGCATCCAGCCTGCAACCCCGGGCATGTGGCCTGACCGGAAATCAAACCATGACCTCCTGGTTCGTAGGTTCACACTCAACCAATGAGCCGCGCCAGCCGGGCATCATGCATGTATTTTTAAAAACTCCAGCAATGCCAGGGCTCTCCCTCCCAGGAACACTCCTTTCCCTTTCCTTTCGCCCTCTCCCTCCGCCTCCTTGACCCAGGCCTATTACCGTTAGCTTCCTCACTCCCAAGCCCAAGGGCTCTTCCTTTACCTCTAGAACGTGTTTCCTAAGCCCATTTTTCTAGGAATTACTTTTTCTGCCTCTGATTTACCAAATAAATGTTATCTTACAAAATAAATAAATACTCCAACAATGCAATATATTGTTTATAGATATTTATATGCAATAAAAATATAACAGCATCAAGTAGAAAGATAAAGGCCAAACTCATTTTATCAGTCAGAATAGGTTGGAGCCGTGCTTCTGTAACAAACACGGGAAATCACAGTGACTTATGAAGAGTTTATTTGTTGCTTGTGCTACATGTCCAGCAGGGGTCAGCAGAGGCTCTGTCCTGGCTCCTCACTCTGGGACCCGGCTGACCTGTAGCCACCAGTTGCCAGAGCAAAGGGAACGAGAGCTTGGCAAATCGTCCTGTCTCTCAGATCATCCCCCAGAGTAAGCCACGTGGCCAAACCAAACTTCAGGGGGGCAGGCAAGAGCTATCCTACTATGTGCCCTAAAGGAAAAGCAGTAATAGGGTTAATGACCCCACACCCGTGATGATGATGACCTCTGGGAAGAGTACAAAGGAGTCTCCACCTTTACTGTAGTTATTCTTTTCAGAAAACATGAAGCAAAAACGTAAAATTTGACCATTCTGGAGGGAAGCTACTTGGATGTGTCCTACATTATTTGCTATGTTGTACCTTTTCAACTTTCAAAATTAGAAGTATGATTTTAAAAGGTGGGTAATGAAACAACATTAATATTAAAAATGATAATATGGGTGGCCCTAGCTGGTTTGGCTCAGTGGATAGACCACGTTGGCCTGTGGACTGAAGGGTCCCAGGTTCGATTCCCAGTCAGGGCACATGCCTGGGTTGCAGGCTCAATCCCCAGTGGGGAGCGTGCAGGAGACAGCCGATCAATGATTCTCTCTCATCATTGATGTTTCTCTCTCTCTCTCCCTCTCCCTTCCTCTCTAAAATTAATAAAAATGTATTTTAAAAGAAGATATATGTGTGTGTCCTCACTGGGACCATATTTCCTTTCATGGTATTTAGGAAAAGCATGAGTAAAGGAATCCGTTGTTTTTAATTTTGCTTTTGGCTGCGTGGCAGCAGTCTTGGACCTCAACAACCGCTCACGGGGCTCCGGCCTCATTGTCAGCATTCTGTGCACATCTGTACGTGCATCTGCTCCCTCCCAGCAAGGGCTCTCCCCAGCTGGTCCTACTCCCCTCTATATTCCCAGCCCTGAAATTTCCACAAAGAAGGTGCTAGGAAGTGTTCTGATGGATGATTCTGATAGGCTTATTTCTCTCTAAATAAGGAGCTATTTCAGGGCAGGAACCATGTCATCTTCCCTGCTGCGCCCTCGTCTGGAACGAGGAATGAATGCTGTTGAATGAATGAAGGACTGTAGTCCTCCTTCCCCAGCCTATCAGTGGAAGCAGAAAAAGCATGGTCCTTCCCACTCCAGCATGAGCCTCCCAGGGAGCTGGCAAAGTCAGTTTTCCCGCAGGTTCTACCATGTGTTCTGCATTGAAAAACCAATGATCATGTGTGGCTACAGAGGGTGACCAACTCTCCCGGTTTCAGCACTGAAAGCCCTGTGTCCTGGGATCCCCCTCACTCCCAGGCAAAGGGGTGCAGGTCACCCTGTAGCAACTTTCCTTCTTCTCTCTGGGTCTCATTTTCTTCTCATCTTCGTATGAGAAGGTTGCATATGGTCTTGTCTCTACATAGCAGATCTACCATTTTGGGAAAGGGCTGAAGGGGAAGAGGTGAGTTAAAGAAGGAAGCAAGCCTGGAGCTGGAATTTTCTGAGAGATCTTTAATATTTTTTTTTTTGCAAAGAGTGTGGATCCGTCCTGCCACCCAGGCCTTGGTTCTAGTTGCTTGCCATGGTCTGGAAAAACAAGGGGGCGGGGGAGACACAGAGTAGTCTGGTTAGGAGCACAGGTTCTGAAGCCAGATGGGACTGGGTTAAACTCCCAGCCATGTCATTCATTAGCTATGTGACCCTGGGAGGGTGACTTGACCTCTCTGAGCCTCAGTTTCTTCATCTGTATAATGGGGGTAATCATAGTAGTCACCTCATGGGGCTTTTTTCATTAAACTATTAACTAAGGTGCTTATTACAATGCCTGGTACATGCTTAAGCAGTTTCTACATGGTGGCTATTACTATTACAAACATTATTACTCCCCCTCACCATTCAACCCCAGGTGATATTTGCACTCTCACTGGGGCCTGAGCCTCTCGTATCACAGCTCATCATTACTGCTCATTTAATGATCTGTCCCCCCACACACAGGGCAATGCTTGGACAAAGAAAAGACCTGCACAGAGGAGGCACTTTCTAAACACTTGCTGAAATAAACATTTGCTGGGTTCAGTAGTTCAAAGCTCCACCCAGAAGCTATCAAAGTTCTTGGGGCCACACTGTAGCAGAAAACACCCCCCAGCCCTCTGGAATGTCACCAAGGACCCCTTTACTGGGATCCTTTGAGCCCCTCCTCAGGATCTGCTGCTCTGACCCCCCTTCTCCCCTCCCCTGGGCACCTCTCAGAGGAGCAGCACATGGAGCCCTCCTGGCTCCTCTGCCTGCTCACCTCCTGGATCCAGTCGTTAAAGGCTGAGACACGCGTGAACACAGTGGGCTTCTTGCGGGTGTTGCAGCCGAAGGCAGAAACGAAGCTGGTCACACCGTGGACCTGCCAGGAGCCATCGGCGGCGGGGCAGTTGAGGGGTCCTCCAGAGTCACCCTGGAATGGTCAGAGAGTGGGGGGTGGGTGGGGGGCTGAGCCATGTCTGAGCTGTAAGGAGTCGATTCTGACTTTGGGGTTTTGAGAAACCTGTATCACTGGCCTCCCTCCTTTCATCCCTCCCACAGCCACCCATCCACCTGGTCTGAACCTCAGTTTGCTCTTTGTGATGAGGAATAGTATCGGTCTTTGAGATTTTTGTGAGAATTAAATGAGTTGATAGATATATGATCTTAGCACAATGCCTAGTAGAAAGGAAGCAGTTAATGGTCGTTCCCATTATTAGTACCACAGTTAACTATTCATGTTATTGTTCATACTTCTTTTTTTTCATTTTATACTCACTTCTAATACAATAATAGTTTGGTTTAATTATAACTTCAGGACAACAGAGACGAGGATGACTTTAGAAGTCAATATGCCTTGCTGTGTTGATGGGGAAGCCTGAGGACCAGGGTCAAGGCAGTGTGTGACTAGGACTAGAATCCAAAGGTCATGACACCCGGGCTGGGAATGTGTGTCTGAACTACCTAACTTCCTCCCAGTCCTGCTGGCCTGGAGGCTGAAGGGGGCAAGCAGGCAAGATTCCTCCAGCACCTTCCAGGCAGATGTGGGACCCCAGGGCCCTGGCCGCCCAGCTGAGTGGCTGTAGCCCAGGGAGCTGACTCACGTTGCATCCGGAGCGGATGTCCCCGCCGGCGCACACCATGGTCTCCTTCAGGGCGCTGCCCCACCAGTCCCACTTGGAGCAGCGCTCATGGTCCACCACGGGCAGCAGGGCTTGCTGCAGCTTGTCAGGGAGTGGCCCACCAGCTGTGGGGGTAGAGAGCGCTGAGTGAGGGGTCATGGGGTGCAGGGCTTGGGCTGGGGCCTGGGAGTCAGGGCTGGGAACCTCAGTGTGGGGTGGAGGTTCTGATGGGGAAAATGGGGACCCTCTTCCCACCCGGCCATAGAGTCCTGTCCGCTTTGTCTACCTGCATCCCCGGCACCTGGCACTCACTAAAAATGTTCAATCGAGCATATTCACGTTTGGGAGGAGAGGGCAGAAGGCTGCTGCTGGAGGAGGAATTGGGGAAAAGTGCAAGGACTGGTCCAGGTGTTGACCTCAACCTCTGTTTCCAGGCCCTGCCTTTCTGCCCACTGTCCCAGTGGCTGAGTGGGGCG
>NW_005354551.1:604240-624423 GCF_000412655.1 Myotis brandtii
GTACTGTAGAGTCGGCCCCAGCCACTGATGTAGCAGGGTGCCTCGTCGGGCAGGACTTCACCAGCAGGAGGGAGGCAGGCGAGCTGGACTGAGTCTCCCAGCTTGGCGGGGCGCGACAGCTTGATGAGGGCGATGTCATTGCTGGGGAGGAGGGAAGAGTCATGGGAGCCTCCTTATCCCCCAGACCAAGCCCCACCTCCCAGCCTTTGCTCCAGATATTTCACATTCCGACCACATCTGCCCCTTTTCCCTGCAGACCTCTTCAGCTCCCTGCTCACCCTTGACCTTCACAGCTGTCCTCAGGTTTCACCCTGAAGTGGTTCTCACACTTCAGCTGCATCAGAATCACCAGGAAGGCTTGTTAAAACAGAGGTTGCTGCCCTAACCGGTTTGGCTCAGTGGATAGAGCGTAGGCCTGCGGACTCAAGGGTCCCAGGTTCGATTCTGGTCAAGAGCATGTACCTTGGTTGCGGGCACATCCCCAGTGGGGAGTGTGCAGGAGGCAGCTGATCGATGTTTCTCTCTCATCGATGTTTCTAACTCTCTATCCCTCTCCCTTCCTCTCTGTAAGAAATCAATAAAATATATTTTTTAAGAGAAACATTGATTATATGTTTAAAAAAAAAACACAGGTTGCTGGGCCCTATTCCACAGTTTCCAATGCAGGGGGTCTGGGTGGGGCTCGGAAGTTCACATTTCTAACAGGTTTCCAGGGGGCGCTGTTGCTGCCGGCCTGGGACCAGCCTTTGAGATCCCCTGCTCTTGGTCTTCATCCACCCGCTTGTCACTCAACTCACTTCACCTGGGTCTGATTTTTCTCTCCACTTACTCGGTTGCTGGGCCCCATCCCACAGTTTCCAATGCAGGGGGTCTGGGTGGGGCTCGGAAGTTCACATTTCTAACAGGTTTCCAGGGGGCGCTGTTGCTGCCGGCCTGGGACCAGCCTTTGAGATCCCCTGCTCTTGGTCTTCATCCACCCGCTTGTCACTCAACTCACTTCACCTGGGTCTGATTTTTCTCTCCACTTACTCCAGGAGCCCGGTGAGGACAGGTCAAGGTCTTGATCCTCATGGCCCCTCATTCTTGTCCTGCACTTTTAGGGGTTCTGCACTCTGCTTGGACCTTCCCACCCAAAATACTGAACCATCCAGACACACAGTTTGCATATGGTTGAGGCCTTAAGTGGCCCCCCTTTGTGTCCTCACCCAGTGACTGCCTCCTTGACCTTCATAACCACCCAGGAAGCACAGAAGTTCACCCTTGGCAAGTGGTAAAACTGAGGCCCAGAGAAGGATAGTGACTTGCCCAGGCCGCACAGCGACTTAGTGCTGGAGCCTGACTCTTAGTCCAGTGCTTCTCCTTTTGCCCAGGGTGCCGGGAACCCAGGATGCACTGGGTGATAGCTGTTGAATGGAGGAACTCTTGATTTGGGAGACTGGGTTCTAGAGGAATCCTGGGCTCTGAAGCCAACCAGCCAAGTGGCCTTGGGGGAGTCCCTGCCCCTCCTTGGGCCCTGCTGTCCCCGACTTAGGGAGAGAGGTTTGGTGTAGATGATCCTTAAAAGCTCTGCTGGCTCCGACCCTCAGCGTGTGGACCTGGGCACAGCTTGCTGGGCCCAGAATTGGCTTTGGGTGATGGAGGGATGAGTAGAGGAGCCCCTAGGTCCCAGGCCTGAGAGTTCACTTACCCACAGGCCACGCAGTTGGGGTTCCAGAGTGGGTGCACGAAGAGATCCTCAGAGTTAATGGGGATCACCTGCTCGGGGCCCTCATCCTCAGCCCGGTCATACTCTCCCAGCACCACCTGGTAGGTCATGGAGCTCCTGCCAGTGGAGATAAGGTCAGTCCAGGCCTGACTGGCCTCCCTCCCTCTGTCCCTCCCACAGCCACCCACCACCCTGGCCTGCCAGGGTCGCATGCAGGGACGGGGCAAGTGAGAGAACTCACGAGATGCAGTGGCCCGCAGTCATGACCCACTCGGGGGCAATGAGGGTGCCACCGCAGGTGTGGTGAAAGGCTCCGTTCTTCTCATACTGCAGGGAGATCTGGGGGCCAGGGAGGGAGAAGCTTAAGTGGTTTGGACCCCACAAGGAGGGTTGCTACCCCTGGCTGTGTAGGTGCACTGTACAACTCTAGAGGGCCTCCTGCCTGCAGAAAAGAACGGCGCCCTCTAGAAAGACGCAGTGCCCAACCTACGCAGCTGCTCATGGTGGCCCTAGAATCCCACTCGCTCTGTCCAAAAGCCCCTCCAACTCCCAGCCCTAGGATCTCCCCGGGGACCTCCACATTCTCTGCCCTCTAAATTTCTGTCTCGAGAGCCCCAGGCCCTCTGTTCTATCAGGCACCCAGTGCTTCTGAACCTCTGTTCTTTTAAGGCCCTTTCTTGGGCCCTCCGAGGCACAACCCACCTCAAGTTCTCGGCCTCTCTTCTTTATCCCACATTCAGATTTTCAAAAGCTCCTACTACACCAGGGGTTGGCAAATCATAGCTCCTGGACCCAATTGGGCTTATGGTCTATTTTTGTACATAAGATTATTGGGAAAGAGTCATACTCATTCATTTATGTATCATCTATGCTTTCATGCTACAATGGCAGAGTGAAGTCATTGCAATGAAAACTGTATGGCAACAAAGGCTAAAATATTCACTCTCTGGTCCCTTATGGAATAAGGTTGCTGTCTCCTGCTATAAACCAGTGCTATCCAATAGGAGTTTCTGTGGTGATGGAAATGTTCTATATTTTGACTGTCCACTATGGTAGCCACTAGCCACATGTGGCTATTGAGCCACTGAATTTAAAAATAAGTAAAGACTAGTTTATTGAATTTTAGAGAGAGAGGAAGGGAGAGGGAGAGAGAAACATTGATGTGATCAGTTGCCTCCTACATATCCCCTACCAGGGATCAAACCCGTAACCAGGCATATGCCCCAACTTGGAATGTAGAATGTGCCCCGACTGGGAATTGAACCAGTGACTTGAACTGGTGACCTCTCGGTGCATGGGAGGACACTCAACTAACTGAGCCACAACAGCTGGGTGACATTATCGCTCTTTTCTACAATTCAAGGAGTCTAGAAATGAGTCCCCAGAAATCTCCCTCCCTGTGTGTAGAGCCTGAAATTCTACTTAGTGCACCAACCCTTGGGTTAAACATTGCCCTCTCCAGATTCCACGTTTAACTTGCAAACATCCCTGTGAGGGTTACAGGTTGAATGGGCAAAACTTCCACATAGATTGTCCAAGGGTTTTCTGGCCTTTGGAAGCTGAAGTGGATACCAGAAGCAAAGACTAGATGCCTTGCAGTCGGAGCACGAGGTACAGCGCCTATGGCAGGAAACAGTGCCACGGGTATTGCTCTTACCTGCCAGGGCCAGCTGTAGGGGACGGCGTCCTCGCCATTGACCACCCGGGTGGAAGGGTGGTAAGAAGGTCGGCCACAGCCCGAGGCTGGAAGGGAGAGTAGAGGTGTCAATCAGCTAGAGGGTCCCCAGAAGCTAAGGAGAATTCTGGGTCCCAGTCCCAGCTGTGCCACAAACTGGCTCTGTGACCCCATAAAGCCCCTTCCCCTCTCTGGACCTCAATAGCCTTGCATATGAACTGTGAGCATTTGGACTACAGCAGAGTCCCAGGGGTCCAGGGATAGAGATAAACATGTGGCCTCTTCCCAGGGCAACATTGAAGGGTTTAGTGCCCTTAGAACAGTGCCTAGAGCCTAAGAGCCGTTGAAAAGTGATAGCTATTACTGTCAGTCAAGGAAGGCATCTTCAAGGAGGCGGCCCTGAGCTGGAATGCAGTGTGTCAGAGTGACCAGGAAGAGGTTAGACCACAGAATATGGAGCGGGTAGGAGGAGTGTGAGAGGAGAGTTGGAGGAATAAGCAAAGGAGTAGAATTTCCAGCCTAAGCAGTCCAACCACAGAGCCCAAACTTTTCACCATTAGACTGTTTGCTGCCCCCACTGAGGACTCCCACCATAGCCCTTTGGGTCTTTCTCCTAAGCTGGCCCACCCCTGGCTTCCTCTCCATTATCCTGCTCAAGTACCAGGCTGAAAGCCCCCTCAAGCATGCCCTAGATACAAGCTGAAGACCCCCTCCTATACGTGCTGGGTTCACGAGACCCAGGGCAGGGGGCAGACTTCAAGGGCTCCTGACCCAGTGTAACACAGGCACAGGCCGGGGTCTTACCGAGGGCCACCAAGAGGAGGGAACTCAGCAGCCGGAGCATGGTGCGTTTTGAGATGATAAGAAAGAGGCCCAGAGCCGGGACTCTAATATAGGGCAGAAGGTTGGTGGGGGACTGGACTGGGCCCCATTTCTGGAACAGGTGGTGGGAGTCCAGGTCTCCCACGGTCCAAGGCCATGGCCCCACCCACTGCAAAAGGGGGAATGACAGCCAATGACAGGACCCAGAGTTCTACACAATGCTACCTGTATAGTCACAGAGTTCCCTCATGTGGCTATACAGGTGGCATTGAATGGCCTGCTGATAACAGGGGAGGGGGAAAGAAAGTTCACATGAGAACAAAACAGCCTCTTCCAGGAAAGAACATGGGCTTTGGAACTGGCCAGACCTAGATTCAAATCCTGCCACCTCCAAGCTCTGCAACCTTGGGCACGTGGATTAACCTCTCTGAGCTTCAGATTTCTCATCTCTAACATGGAATTGATATTAGTATCCACCTCAATAAAAAAAAAAAAAATTGGCTGGTGTGGTTCAGTGGTTGAACGTGGGCCTTTCAGGAGGTCATGGTTTGATTCCGGGTCAGGGCACATGCCTGGGTTGCAGGCTCGATCCCCAAGGCGGGGCTTGCAGGAGGCAGCCGATCAATGATTCCCTCTTATCGTTGATGTTTCTAACTCTCTCTTCCTCTCCCTTCCTCTCTGAAATCAATAAAATCACATTAAAAACATTTTTTGTTGAGTACTTTCTCTATATCAGGGGGTGCACCGCTAAATAAGACATGACCCCAGCTCTCCTAGAAAAACAATAACAAACCAAAAAATAAGTTAAGGCTGTTTCTGAGTGTGGCGGTAGGTGCTGTAAAAAGAATGACATGTGAGTGACATGTGGGAACAGGAGTAATGGGTCCAGAAAGAGTGACATTTGGACTGAGGAGGTTGTGTTTGAATGAGTCCTAGAGGATAAGTAAAGGAAAAGCACTCCAGGTAAAAAGGACAGCAAGTGCAAAGGTCTAGGAGCTGGAATGGACGTGGCTGGTTTAAGGAGAGGGAGGTCAGTGTGGCTGGAGCACAGTCAAGGTGGAGAGTGGGGGGTGATGCGTCAAAGAAGAGGAGCACCTACAGCTGAGTTCACCTGTGATTCAGCAGTTCTGTTCCTAGTACAAACCCTGGAGAAAATCGCACATGTGCCCGGGAGGCGAACAAGTATGTTCCAGGCAGCCCTGTCCTCCATCCTTAATCACACCTCAAGTGTCCATCAAGGAGAATGCGTGAATGCATGTCTATATGTAGAGTATTCAGAGAATGGAGTATGAATCCGCAGTCAAAGAATGAATCACAGTGACATGCCACAATGTTGATAATTCCTAGGAATGTAAATTAAGGAAAAAAGGTCCTTTTTTATAGAGGTAAAAACATACTTTTTAACTAAAAGAAAAATTAAAAACATACTTTTTAAGGACTACAAGTAGATGAATTAAACTGTATAAAAAAGCAAGCAGAGTGTGATGGACATAGGATTCTGGATGGTGGTTGGCTGGAATCTGGTGGGGACAAGGACAGGTTGTATGTTGCTAGAGGTTCTAGCTTTGCGTTAGTAGATTTTGTTTTGGGTTTATTGAAGGTTAATTTACATAACAAAATTTGCCAGTTTTAAGTGTAAAATTAATAAGTTTTGACAAATACAGTTATGTAACCATCACCACAATCATAATACGGAAGTTTTTTGTTTGTTTGTTTTTTATTGTCTAAAGTTTTACATATGTCTCCTTTTTCTCCCCGCCCCCACAGCCATTCCCACCCCGGGCAAGCCCCCACCACCCCAGTGTCTGTGTCCATGGGTTATGCTAATATGCATGCATACAAGTCCTTTAGTTGCTCTCTAACGCCCCCTCCCCTGCCATTTGTCTCTGGATCTATTCTTGTTCATCAAATTATGTTGGTCATTCTATCCCACATATGAGTGAGATCATGTGATATTTATCTTTCTCCGACTGGCTTATTTCTCTTAGCATAATGCTCTCCAGTTCCATCCATGCTGTTGCAAATGGTAAAAGTTCCTTCTTTTTTATAGCGGCATAGTATTCCATTGTGTAGATGTACCACCGTTTTTTAATCCACTCATCTGCTGATAGGCACTGAGGTTGTTTCCAAATCTTAGCTATTGTAAATTGTGCTGATGTGAACATAGGGGTGCATATATCCTTTCTGATTGGTGTTTCTGGTTTCTTGGGATATAGTCATAGAAGTGGGATCACTGGGTCAAATGGGAGTTCCATTTTTAACTTTTTGAGGAAACTCCATACTGTCTTCCACAGTGGCTGCACCAGTCTGCATTCCCACCAGCAGTGCACGAGGGTTCCTTTTTCTCCACATCCTCGCCAGCACCTATCATTTGTTGATTTGTTGATGATAGGAGAAGTTTTTTTAAAAAAAATTTGTATTGATTTCAGAGAGGAAGGGAGGAGAGAGACAGAAACATCAATGATGACAGAGAATCATTGATCAGCTGCCTCCTGCATGCCCCCTATTTGACACTGAGCCCACAGCCTGGGCATGTGCCCTGACCCGGAATCAAACCTCAACCTCCTGGTTCAATCACTGAGCCATGCTGGCTGGGCAAAACTTTTTTTAATCCTCACCCGAGGATGTATTTATTGATTTTAGAGAGAGAGGAAAGGAGAGAGAGAGAGAGAAACATCAATGTGAGAAACATCAATCTGTTGCCTCTCATACGTGCCTTGACCAGGAAATCGAACCCACCATCTTTTGGTGTATAGGACGACACTCCAGCCAACTGAGCCACCCGGCCATTCCAGAACACTTTCAATACCCCCAAATTTTCCTCCTGCCTGGTTTCATGCTGTCTCACCCCCACACCTGGCCCCAGCACCCAGTGGTCTGCTTTCTGTCACTACAGTTTTGCCTTTTCTAGAATCTTTACTACAAATGAAGATACAGTCTATATCTTTTGTTTCTGGATGCCTTTTCCTTAGCATAATGCTTCTGAGATTCATCTGCGTTATTATGTCAGATGTGGTTTTGAAGGTGCTAAGTACATTATTTAAAATAACTATATGTCTAACTAAATGAAAGTGGCCCGTGAGTGAACTAATGACGCCTGAAACAATGATGAGAGTATGTCATGGGCTGAGGATTATAATTTATCTAGTTCTATTGCCTGAAAGAGAGAATAAGAACAAGAGAGAGAGGTGGGTGAAGGGCAGATCCTGTAGGGTTTATTTTCTGGTCAGGTAATAAGGAGTTGGGTCTTTATTTTCAGCATAAGGAGCAAGCCATGGGGGAGGGGGAGAGGGACTGATTCAGTGGGGGAAGGACCTGGGATCTCATTTATGCTTTCAAAAACTCTTCCTGGGTGCTGCGTGAAGGATTGTGGGTGAGAGAGAAGGGGACCAGCTGGAGCTATTTAGGGGGTGGGCAAATGTGAGGGGGCGGGGCTTGGCCTTGGGCAGTAGAGATGGAAACCGGTAGGGGTGGGATCGGGGCGTGTTTTGGAGATAGAGCGATACCTCTGTGACGCGTGAAGCACAGTGCCTGGCACAAAGTCAGTGAATTTAGTCCACATTCATCCGGGGAAAAGACAGCACATCCTTGGCTGTGGCAAGCAGCCCCCCAGCCCAGGGCCAACACGTTGATGGTGCTCAGTAAACACTTGCTAAATAAGGCAAAGTGGCTCTGCAGGCTTTCCTGAGTCACCCCTCCACACCCAGTGCTCCAAGAACGGCCAGGCTCCTTCCTGCCAGTGCTCCTGACGCAGCGCAGAGCCCTCCTCTGGGCTCCTGCGTTCTGGAAGCCGGGAGGAGGGCCATGCTGAGCTGCTGTAGATGGATCCCCAAGGCGGAATGTCAGGCACCAGCTGGGCAGGTTTTCTCTCAGAAGGTCACCCCCTCCCATGACACCCTCAGTGACGTCTGCACCCCAATACCCAGGCTCATGGAAAATGTGTGGACACAACAGAAGCAGCTGTGAAAATCCTTCAAACTGTGATAAAAATAGCTGTGCCTTCCCGTACCACCTGTTCCCTATGGGCCTGGACATGTTTGTTTGCTCAGCTTTAAAGCTCTGAGTGATTTCTCAGGCCCTGGGCTGAGGAAGAAAGAGGGAGGAGGGGGCAAGCTATGGGAAGGTGGGAGGCAGGTCAGATCCTCCCAGATTCCACTGAAGAATGGTGAAACAGCCTAAAATGACCTAATGATCTCATGCAGCGGTTCTCAACCTGTGGGTCGGGAACAATGAAAATACATCCTGCATATCAGATATTTACATGACGATTCATAACAGTAGCAAAATTACAGTTATGAAGTAGCAACAAAAATAATGTTATGGTTGGGGGTCACCACAACATGAGGAACTGTATGAAAGGGTGGCGGCATTAGGAAGGTTGAGAACCACTGAAATCCATCTCTTCTGTCTGAAAAATAGGGCCATCAAGACCCAGAGAACTGTGAGGACTGGCTTAAGGCTCCCTGATTTGTCGCTGCCTGGCCTGGCAGAAGGTAACCCACAGGCACCCCCACACACACACTTCACACCATAAGCTGTCCCAGCCTTTATCCAGGCGGCCTTGAGCGGATCCCGGCCTCTCTGTGGGCTCTGCAGACAGACATATGGCCACCCTGGCCCTCCGTCCTCCAGGACCACTGTCCCATCACAATCTGTTGGGTCATTTCACCTCCAGGCCTTGTGGACATAGTCAGCCACGCTGCTGACTTACCCTCTGGGGGTTCTCTGGCCTACGAGCAGATGGAGCAAAATCCCTAGAGGTGAACCTCTTCCCAACCCCTGGGAAGAGGGTGCTGGCCAGGAAGGTGGAGGGGCCAGCTCTACCGTAGGCCGCAGCCTGAAACACAACAATCCACGCCCTGAGTGGGCGGTGGAAGTCAGGGTGGGGAGAGTACGGGGAATTAGGAAGTAGGTATGGGGGCGGGGAGTGGGGCAGTTGGGGAGCCTTTTTCTTGGGGAGTTCCTTCATTTCTAGTTCCCACCTGATGGGAAGTTCCATGAGGACAAAACTTTCTGGTATTCACCTTTGAATTCCCAGTGCCTAGAAGGGGCCTGGCACACAGTAGGTACTCAACAATATACATATGATATTAAAAGAGTCAATGACCGAATGAATGAAGCTACAGGACTCTTCAGATGCCCGACTCTTTCTACCCTGAAAGTACAATTGACCCTGACGTTCATACAGGGCACATCTGGAGGCTGGGACTGTGTCGGGGGAAGCTCAGTGGCAGCCTTGGGATGATGGTCCGGAAGAGCAGCATCCTAAAGGGTATTAACAGATGTTCTATGACAGATGGACCCACGGGAATGGAGCCCAGTGAGGCAGGGGGTTTTGTCTGCTTTGTTCACAGCTGTGACCCCGGGTCTCAGAACAGACCCCAGTGGGCACAACGTACAGAATCAACGGTCAAATGGGGTTGGAAAATACAAGATTAAACAAAAGTTCAAATTCTTTCCTGCAGGACTTCTCTGAGCCTTTAAGATACCAATGTTCACTGTGATTCATACACAGTGATTTAAAAAAAAATATTTTTAGTGATTTCAGAGAGGAAGGGAGAGGGAAAGAGAGATAGAAACATCAATGATGAGAGAGAATCATTGATCGCCTGCCTTCTGCACACTCTCTATGGGGGATCGAGCCCGCAACCAGGGCATGTGCCATACGCAGTGATCTTTTTTTTTTTAAAGATGTTTTTATTGATTTCAGAGAGGAAGGGAGAGGGATAGAGAGAAACATCAACGATGAGAGAGAATCATTGATAGGCTGCCTCCTGCATGCCCCCTACTGGGGACCGAGCCCACAACCTAGGCATGTGCCCTTGACTGGAATCGAACCCAGGACCCTTCAGCCCACAAGCCGACGTCCTATCCACTGAACCAAACCAGCCAGGGTCGCAGTGATCTTAAGTCCAGAACTCTCTGGTGCCTCATTGCCCTGGAGTTCCCCAGTTCCAGCCCCATCCCTCTCAGATGGGACAGCCCAGCCTCAGGGGTGGGGACAGAGGCCCAGGTCCAACAAGTGCCCCATCTGCCCTGCAATGGCACTGAGAAGCCACCGAGGAGACCCAGGACTGGGATCGCATGCAGGTGGCTCTTGTCCCAAGGAAGCCACTGCCTCAGCCGGGACCTGAGGAATTGTTGGTTCATAGTCCTGGGAGGGATGAGGACCAGGGACAGTCTTCTTCCCACGGCTGGTGCCATGTCTATTGGGCCTGAGCAGGGGTGGGGTGGGAGTCCCTCCCCCCAGCGGCCCTGGGCGATGGTGGTGAAGGAGGTGTGAAGCCCTCCTCCTTACTGCCCTGCTGTCCTGGCACATCCATATTCAACAAATATTTGTTGAACACCTACTAGATTCCAGACATTGTCCTGGTCAATGGGGATCCTTCTGCGAGAATGACAAGTCCTCTGAGCTCACAGCCAGCAGGGAGAGTGAGCAGCAGAAATTCAGTCAGTCTGCTGGATACTGTCCATCTGCTCTCCACTCAGCCCCACCAGCCCCACCAGCCCCACCCTGCCCCTTTGGCCGACCTGATGGATTGCATCAGTGGGCTCTTGTCCTCTGGGTTTGGTTCAGCCAATGGAAGGTGCCAGCAGGAGACTGGAGGATGGAAGAGAGAGAACTTCCAGTATCTTATTCCCTCAGGTTTGCAATGCCCGCATCCTTCCACCGAAGGCCCTGTCTCCATTAACTGCCCCTCCCTCTGCCCCTTCAGGCCTGGACTGGTATCAGCTCCCCATTGTTGCTAGCCTCGGAATGCTCACCATCCCTTGTTAATTTCTCCAACCCTGTCTGTGCTTTCGTTACATATTCCTCAGTTACCCCTGGAGTTCTCCTCCCGGATCTTGACTGATGACACATGTTTGCACGAATGTAACAGAGACCCCCAAATAATAGTGTGTATTCCCCTCACCCAGCTGGCGTGGCTCAGTGGCTGAGCGTCGACCTATGAACAAGGAGGTCATGGTTCGATTCCCAGTCAGGGCATGTGCCTGGGTTGTGGGCTCGATCCCCAGTGTGGGGCATGCAGGAGGCAGCCAACCAATGATTCTCTCTCATCATTGATGTTTCTCCCTCTCCCTCTCCCTTCCTCTTTGAAATCAATAAAAATGTATTTATAAACAAAAATAAAGAAAGAACCAAAATAAAATGTATTTCCCTCTAACTTCGAAGTCTAAGCTGGCGTTGCAGCTTTGCTCCGTGAAATCCATCCGTAGGGTGTGCCCTCCCCTGCAAGCCATGTGTTATGGGTTGTGCCCCCCGCCCCAATCCCTGTGTTGAAGTTCTAACCTCTCATAGCCCAGAATGTAATCATTTGGACACAGGGTCATTGCAGGTGTAATTAGTTAAGAGGAGGTCATTAGGGTGGGCCCTAATCCCATATGACCAGGGTCCTTACCAAAAGGGAAACTTTGGACACAGAGAGAGACACACTTAGAGGGAAGATGGCCATGGACAAGCCAAGGAAAGGAGCCTGGAACCCAGCCTCCCCCGCAGCTCTTGGAAGAAACCAACCCTGCTGACACCTAGACCTCAGACTTCTAGCCTCTAAAACAGCGAGAGAATACGTTTCTGTTGTTTAAACAACCCAGTTTGTGGCCCTAGGAAACTCACACAGCACAGTGATGGCGCCTACACTGCACCCACATTCCAGACAGAGAATGGCAAAGAGCAAGCATGGCCTTATCTCTAAGCACCCGATCTGGAATTTGTGTTCACCTCTTCTGTCGACGGTCAGAAATCAGCTCGGTCTGCCTTTCAGCCAGCCCCCCAAATTAAATCTTTCCCACCTGTTTTGTGCCCCTTCAAGCCCAGACCTGCAGTTCTTAATCATCCCCTCCCCAAATACCCCGAGGAGAGAGACACCCCACCATAGAACGAAAAGTGTCTAGGAAGCACGTGTTAGATTTCAATTACCCAATAACTGCCCAGTGAGAAGCCAAGAAGAACAGCTGGAAACCTGACTTACACTATTAACTTTTTTTATGGTATGAATAAAGCTTATTTATTAAAAAAGAAAGAAAGAAAGAAAGAAAGAAGAAAGAAAAGAAAAAGAAATCAGCTCAGAACCTAGCTGTTGGCTCGGTGGATAGAGCATCGGCCTCCCAACTGAAGGGTCCCAGGTTCGATTCCGGTCAGGGGCACATGCCCGGGTTGTGGGCTTTATCCCCAGTGGGAGACTTGCAGGAGGCAGCCGATCAATGATTCTCTCTCATCATGGAGAGAGAATAGGAACAGATGACTCCATTCTATCAGCCATAAGGAACAGATGACTCCATTCTCTCTCTCCCTCTTCCTTCCTCTCTGAAATCAATAAAAATATATTAAGAAAAAAAAATAAAGAAATCAGCTCAGGCCTCCCCTGGCTGCCGGGGTTGGGGATGGGGGGGCCTGGGAAATGCCCTGTGCGCCAGGGAAACTCCTCTACCTCTAGAAGCAAGGGAGAGTGGCTCCTGGGGGCCGCTGCAGGTCTCTGGCACCAAATGTCACAGATAACTTTCAGATGCGAGCAGCAGGAAGCCTGGTCTCAGGTAAACAATTAGGAAATGGATTAGCTCACAGGACTTCAAGTTCGGAGGTGGGGTAGGAGGCCTGGGGGAGGTACACCCAAGTCCGGGTTCTGTTCTCCGCCCTTCCCAAGGCTCTGCCCTGCACAGGCTGGGAGTCAGCTGGCTGATGGTGTCAGTCAGGGTCAACCAGAAAAAAAGAAATCTCAAGTATTTGAAAGCGAGGGAATTGGTTACCCAGGTGAGAAGACAACAGGGAAGGTGGAGGAACCCAGAGATTAGCCACAGCTGCCTGTAGGGACAGAGGAAGAAGGTGAGCCAGGGTCACCCAGCCCAGACCTGTTAAGTAGAGAAACCTTGGAGGAGGTACAAGGAGAAAAATACCCTAGTTTCTCCCTTCCTGCCGCCCTCCAGTCTCCCAGCGAAGCCTCCATCTTATATAAAAACTGCTGTTTGAAATTTTAACCCTGATAGTATGGCTTCTGTAAACGCTTGCTTAAATAATAAGGAAAATAGGACTACTCCCACTCCAGAGAGGCCATAAACTATGCCCCAGACAGAGTTGTCAGTGCTGACCCAGGCCAGGCCTTGAGATAGGGTCTCATGGCCCCTTCCCAGCACGCAAGCCTTCTTTCTCAGAAGGCCCGGAAGTCTCATTCCAAATTTGTGAGACAAAGGACTGGAAAAAATATAAATAGAGAAGTTTCCTCCATGTTGGGGTTCCCAGAATTTGAAAGACACGTTTTTCTCTGGGCCTGCGCAGAACTTATAAATAAAATGTAACTCCGTTTTTCTACGCGTGGCTTGGTTCTTTCTCCGGTCTTCTGCAACACCAGCAATGCCTCCCATTGGCTGAGCCCCCCTGGAAAGCAGGTGTCACTGGTTTCTGGGAAATCCAGTCTGCAGGAGTCAGTGCCCCAGCCCCCTGCCCAACCACAGTGAGGAACAAACCTAAGGCAGGAGCTTCCATGGGAGGTGAGGGCAACAAGGGGCCTTTGAAAGGCTTTCAAGGAGAGAACGTGATGTAAAGTATGTTTTCAACTCTGACTGCTGAATGGAAAATAGTTTAAAGAGGATCAAGAATACCAACTGGGGAGACTAGCTGGGAATCTACAGAGGTTGTCCCGGTAACCAGGTGGGGGCAGTGGAGAAACAAATGAGCTGAGGATGTGGAAAGTGTTCAAGAAAGATGAAGCCAAGAGCTGACAGGGGAGTCACACGGGATGTACACGAGCAAGCCAGGACGACCCAATTCTGTGGCCCAGATACATGGGGGTTTGCACACAGCAGGCACTCACATAGTGCATATGGTGCGCGCGCACACACACACACACACTCAGCAGTGCCCTACCCCTATGGCTCATTTTCACACAGCCACTGACTTCCCTTTACATGGAACTATGCCTTATTGAGTTCCTATTCCTGGAAGGCTTTCAGTCACAAGGAACAGATGACTCCATATAAAGAGATGTAAATGGTTCAGGCTTTCTCACCTAACCAGAAGGTGAGGGCAGGACAGTTGCTGATTTGTTAACTCAGAGGCGCGGTAATGCCACCATAGACCCAGCTTTTGTCATCTTTGCTCTCTGCCAGCCTCAGCATGTTGGCCTCTCCTCTTGGGCTGCCTCCTTCTCATCCCAGGAGCAGACAAGGATTTGAAAGCAGGCAGTTTATTTGGGAGATGATCCTGAGAAATATGTGTGGGGAAGCAAGGACGTGAGATGGTAAAGGGAAGAAAGCCAAGATGGGGTGCATGCATGGACATCTGGGGCTCAATCCTACTAGGAAACCCTGGGAGCTGACCCCTCAGAGTTGTCCCATGCACATTCCCGGAGAACACCTAGTGTGCACAGGTGAGAATCACTCACATGCACATGTCCATCATGCCCAGGGCGTGGTATGCAAGCACACGCTCAGAAGTTGCACCGTGCCTCCCCCATGTACAGGCACCCCCCCCAACACTCACACACGCACCAGAGCACACACCTCTCATGGACATCTGGGGCTCAATCCCACTAGGAAACCCTGGGAGCTGAACCCTCAGAGTTATCCCATGCCCATTCCCGGAGAACACCTAGTGTGCACAGGTGAGAATCACTCCCATGCACATGTCCATCATGCCCAGGGCATGGTACACAAGCACACGCTCAAAAGTTGCACCGTGCCTCCCCCATGTACAGGCACCCTCCCCCCAACACTCACACACGCACCAGAGCACACACCTCCTGCCCATTAAAACAAACATCACTGTTTTAATCTGCTTGGGATGCTATGCAAAATACCATAGACTTAGTGGCTTAAACAACAGACATTTATTTCTCACAGTTCTGGAGGCTGGCAAGTCCAAGGTCACTGGCAGACCTGGTGTCCTGGTTTGCAGATGACAGAGAGCAGAGAGCAAGGAAGCAAGCGCTCGTGTCTCTTCTTATGAGGGCACCAATCCCATTCACGAGGGCTCCATCCTCATGACCTCATTACTTCTTAAAGGCCCCACCTCCTGAGATAATCACACCGAGGTTAGGATTTCAACATGTGGATTTGGAGAGACACATTCAGTCCATAACAATCTCTCTCACTGCTTCTTACTCTGGCCTTTGACTTGGGCCTGACAAAGGCTAGGATATGAAACATTTCTGACAAGAACTCCACCCTTAGGACCCCTAAAGTGGAATTGCTAGAAGTTGCAGTGCAGGAGGAGTGCCAGAGGGGGGAGCCAGAGCAGCCCCTTCCTGGAGACACGCTGGGACTCTCTTGCTCAGGATGTAAATTTTCATTTTACCAGCAGGAGGCGCCCGAGAGCCATTATTGTCTTCAGGGTTTTTTTTTCTTTTTCTTTTTTTAAAAAAATATTTTTTTATTGATTTCAGAGAGGAAAGGGAGAGAGAGATAGAAACGTCAATGATGAGAAAGAATCATTGATTGGCTGCCTCCTGCACACACTCTACTGGGGATCGAGCCCACAACCTGGGCATGTGACCTCAAACGGAATGGAACCCAGGACCCTTCAGTCCGCAGGCCAACACTCTATCCATTGATCCAAACCATCTAGGACTTTTCTTCTTTATTTTCCATCACCATTTATCCCCCCTGTACCCTCTTCCACCTCCACCCCCCACACCCCCAAATCACCACACTGTTGCTTCAGTCCATGAGTTCTTTCTCTTATTTTCTTTTTTGATCAATCCCTCCACCCATCCCCCTCACCCCCGTTTTTTTCTTCCCCTAGTAGATTTGTGTGAGGGCTTGTTTGTTTCTGGGTGTGTTTGAGGGTGAGGAGAGGTGTGGAGGTTTAGCTGAGTGTAATGGGTGCTCTCACTACCAATTCTCGGCGCTGCATCACCCAGGCTCCATTGTCCTGACACAGCTTTGGTGCTCAGTTTGTGTTAAAAGAAAAGGATGGGTGGGTAGAAAAATGGATGGATGGATGGATGGATGGATGGATGGTTGAAGGGATACAGAGAAGATAACCCAAAATAAAAATTTTAAAAAAGGTAAAAAGAGAAGAACTGGGGAAAAGGATGCACAGCAGACAGATTAGGAGGGGTATTAGGGAAAAGAGAAAAATGCAAGGAAGGCATGTGACCAGGAATGGGGGTGTCATGTCATGGAGTGGTGAATGAAGGGGAGCAGTGAAAATCTGTAGGCCTCGCCCTAGCTGATGTGGCTCAGTTGGTTGGAGTCATCCCGTGCACCCGAAGAGTGCTGGTTGGATTCCGGGCCAGGGCACATGCTGGGGTTGTGGGCTCAGTCCCCAGTGGGGGACATGCAGGAGGAAGCCGATCAATTATTCTCTCTCATCATTGATGTTTCTGTCTCTCTCTCCCTCTCCCTTCCTCTCTCTGAAATCAATAAAAGCATATTTAAAAAAGAAGAAGAAGAAGAAGAGGAAGAAGGAGAAGAAGAAGGAGAAGAAGAACTGGAACCCTGGCTGGGTAGCTCAGTTGGTGAGAGCATCATCCCGATATACTAAGGTTGGGGATTTGATCCCTCATCAGGGTACACACAAGCATCAAACAATGAATGCATAAATAAGTGGAACAACAAATCATGTTTCTCTCTCTCTCTCTCTCTCCCTCACCCGTCCTCTCTTTCTCTAAAATCAATAAATTTTTTTAAAAAGAAGAAGAACTGGAAATTTTGACATGGGAATCAGCAGCCTAAGGGTAGGAGGCCTGTGTGGGTGGGTGCCCCAGAACAGGAGTGGGCGGGGGAGGGTACGGCGAGGTGACATGAAGAAGGGCCCCCAGTGAGCTTCACGGTGGGAGGCCTGGGCCTGAGGAGAGAGGAGCCAAAGGACATGAAGAACTGAGTGATGGCCCTTTGTTCCATGTTGGGCTATTATCTGCCCTGTGCTATGTTGTCACCCTCTGTGACCTTGTGCCTCTAGTACAGTCTGTCACACACAAGAGCTCCATGTCTGTAGTGGTGTGGGATACAGATGAGGAAGGAGTCCTGGTCACAGTGGCCAGAGTGTGTGTGGGGGCGGGGGAGTGCAATTATGCTGATAGAAGATAAGGGTCACCGGAGGTGGGGCAGCAAAGAGGGCTGAGGATTGGTCCAGCAGCAGGAATTCAGAGTGAGGGATGACAAGAAGCTATAACAGCCCCCCACCCCAGCTTTCCAGAAAAAGTTGGGAAGGCTCTGAACTTCCCACAGCACAGGGAATGAAGATTTGAGCTATTTTATTTAATATATATATGATTGACTTCAGGGAGGAAGGGAGAGAGAGAGAGAGAGAGAGAGAGAGAGAGATATCAATGATGAGAGAAATCACTGATCAGCTGCCTCCTGCACACCCCCTAGTAGGGATGGAGCCTGCAACCCAGGCATGTGTCCTTGACCAGAATCGAATCTGGGATCCTTCAGTCCGCAGGCCCACGCTTTATCCACTGAGCCAAACCGGCCAGGGCTTATTTGTTTATTAAAGGAAGGAGTAACCCCGGAAGGCTGGAGGGCTTTGGGGGATACCTGCTATAAGATGAAAACCCTTAACATAGTATCTCCACTCAGCGATGGCCCTAGAGGCAGTAGGTCAGAGGTTAGCAGGCCAACCCGAAGCAGATTACTTGGGTTTGTATCATGGTGTGTTCCTTTAGGTGAGTTACCCCATCTCCGCTCTTCAGTTTATTATTATTTTTTTAATATATATTTTTTATTGATTTCAGAGAGAGGAAGGGAGTGGGAAAGAGAAATAGAAACATCAATGATGAGAGAGAATCATCGATTGGCTGCCTCCTGCACACCCCTTACTGGGGATTGAGCCCACAACCTGGGCATGTGCCCTGACAGGGAATCGAACTGCAACCTCCTGGTCATAGGTTGATGCTCAACCACTGAGCCACGCCAGTGGGGCTAGCCTTCACTTTCTTATCTGAAAAATTGGGCATGCTATTAACATCTACCTTATAAGGTTGCCATGAGGAATAAATGAGAGAATGTAGTATATAATGCACTTAATACAGTATAGTAGTCAGGGTTCTCTAGAAAAACTGAACCAATGGGAAGTATTCTTAACCCATATTCAGACTGCTATAACAAAAATACCATGGACTGGATGGCTTAAATAACAAACATTTATTTCTCACAGTTCTGGAGGCTGGGACCGCCAAGATCAAGGCACAAGCAGACTCAGTGTCTGGTGAGAGCTCCCTTCCTAGTTCATAGATGGTTGTCTTTCCACTGTGTTCTCACCTGGGGGAAGGGGCAAGGGAGCTCTCTGGAGTCTCTTTTATAAGGGCACTAATCCCATTCATGAGGACTGCATCCCTAAGACCTACTCACCTCCCAAAGGTCCCACCTCCATACCGTCACACTGGGTGTTAGATTTCAACATATGAATTTTTTCAGTCTAGACACAAACTTTCAGTCTAGAGCAGTGATTCTCAACCTTCTGGCCCTTTAAATATAGTTCCTCATGTTGTGACCCAACCATAAAATTATTTTTGTTGCTACTTCATAACTGTAATGTTGCTACTGTTATGAATCGTAATGTAAATATCTGATATGCAGGATGGTCTTAGGCGACCCCTGTGAAAGGGTCGTTCGACCGCCAAAGGGTCGCGACCCACAGGTTGAGAACCACTGGTCTAGAGCCATATGCAGTCAGTTCTGTGGCTTTAAGAGAAATGACATATTACGAAACCAATTTTACCATAAGCTAATTGATATGATCAAGAGTTAAGTTCCTATGCCACTGTATCAACGTTACAACTGAAGCAGGATAGTAAGAAGCTAGGAAAATTCCTTGGCAAGTGGAATGGGGATACTGAGACAGATAGCTGAACACATTGGCCAAGCAATTTACAGCCAGATGCAGGTCACCAGGGCAGAAAGCCCCGGATACCTAGCAACGGGCAAAATTGGCACTGGGCCTTGCCTCCACCGTGGCTTTTCCTCCCCTGGCATATGACTGGCCATGCAGTTTAGACCCCCCTGACCTTTTCTCCCTAGGCCTGCCCTGGCACTGACCTATCAGAGGAGACCGCGACCTTGAAAGGACACACCTGGAAAAGCTAATGAATATTCTATTAAGATCCCCCTCTCTCCTCCCCTAGCCGGTTTGGCTCAGGGGATAGAGCATCGGCCAGCCTGCAGACTGAAGGGTCCCAGGTTCGATTTTGGTCAAGGGCACATGCCAGGGTTGTGGGCCCCATTTCCAGGAGGGGGCGTGCAGGAGGCAGCCGGTCAATGATTCTCATCACTGATGTTTCTATCTCTCCCTCTCCCTTCCTCTCTCTGAAATCAATAAAAAAAAATTTTGAGAGAGAACCAAGATGGCGGCGTAAGATACAGACCTATGCGTGCTGCCTCCCACAACAACATTGAAACTACCAACTATAAGACAAACAGCTATCATTCAGAACCATGGGAAAGCTGGCCCAGTGGAAGTTCTACAACTGGAAGGAAAGAAGGAAGCGCATTGAGACTGAGTAGGATGTGCAGAGGCGCCAAGAACAGAGGTACTGAGTCGCACGCCAGGCTGGCTGCAACTGGATGCGTGGTTTTTTTCAGTCGGCAGGGGTTACAAACTCTCTAATCCACTGAGCTTGTTCGGGGCGGGATTCTGAGGTCCCAGACCCCTACGGGGAGAGGCGGGACGGCCTTGCAGCGGGTCAGAAAGCAAGGGTGGCTCTCTTGCGGAGCTGCTCTGCTCGCCAGCACTCGGGACATGGAGTCGCAGAGAGGCGAGGAGTCGCGGAGACGTCATTGCTGCTTGCTCCGCCCTGGTGATTCCTTGAGACCCCGCCCTACTCAATTTACATCCCTGCCCAAGCTGTGCCAGTGGCACAAAAGGAACCACCTGCGCTTTTGCAGCGTAACCCAACAAACTGCAGATTTCAACTCCTTGCACCCATAAGGGACACACTCAAGAAGTAAACTCAGGTTCGGAGGAAGCCGGAGCTGGACCTGGCTGGGCCGGCGACATGGAACCGCTGTACCAGCAAACGCACAAGCAGGTCCACCAGATCCAGT
>NW_005354551.1:625269-645178 GCF_000412655.1 Myotis brandtii
TTAAAAAAATAATTTTTTTTAAAAAAAGATCCTTCCCTAAGACCTCCTCTATGCTCTCTAACTTTAAAAACCCCCAAAAAGAAGGTCCCAGCGTGCACTCTCTCTCCCTGAACCTTCCTCTTCCCTGTTCCTTCCCCTTTTTTTTTAAAAAAAGATCCTTCCCTAAGACCTCCTCTATGCTCTCTAACTTTAAAAACCCCCAAAAAGAAGGTCCCAGCGTGCACTCTCTCTCCCTGAACCTTCCTCTTCCCTGTTCCTTCCCCTACAGGACGTGTTTATTAGAATACATTTAATTTTCAAAATTTAACAGCTGATAAAGTGTGTATACATATTTTGGGGACACAGAGTTGGCAAAAGTATGATTAAGTTGTGAGTACACAAGACAAAGTTTGTTCTTGTATTATTATTTATTGTATTATTTAGTTGTATTAACTGTAAACCTACATTTGCCCATCCCTCAGAAACCTACCCCCCACCCCCCACCCCCAAATAATCAGCCACCCGCAGGCAGCAAAGACAGTAGCCTGGACCTGGCTAATGGTCCCATGGTCCAGACCTCTGGCAGGCCCTCAACAGGGTGGATAGTGCCCACCCACACTGGGCAGGGCTGTCTGCTTCACTCCATCTACCAATACAAATACTAATCTCTTCCAGAAACACCTTCACAGAGACCCCCAGAAATTACGGTTCACCAGACATCTGGGCATCCTGTTGCCCAGTGAAGCTGACACATAAAATAACACCCAGCAGCACCCACAGCAGCTGGGACCCAGTAAGCGATCAACCCATACAGGCCATTATTTCTGTCAACGTGAGAAATGCCCAAACCTGTAGAGAATTTGTGGAAGAGTTTATTTGAGCCAAACTGAGGACGTAGGCCAGGGAGCAAGATCTCAAAGGCTCTGGAAAAGGGAAGTTTTGTTGTTTCTTTAATGCATTTGTAACCAGGGAGGAGTGTCAGGAAGATTACCTGAAGGTCGGAGAAAGCGAGGCGGGGACTGGATTGCAGGAAGCTTCGGATTACGTGCTGTCTTCAGAGGGAGGGGTCTGAAAACTGGCATGGCAGAGGTGTGTTAACCTGGGTGCGTAGAAACCCTGAGGAGGGCTTGCTCAAGGCAGAGATAAGCTTTACACTGAAGAAGTGATAGGCCTGGGACGTGACTACCCACCATGACCTCCCCAGTTAGGAATTTATGATCACCCTGCGAGCTGACTTTCTGTAGAACCTCTTGTCAAACACATTACAGTTTTATGGACAAGGAAACAAAAGTTCAAAAGGGTTAAGTCGTTCGGCCATAGCCACACAGCTGCAGCCGTCTGCTGGCGAACTGGGTCTCAAACTGAAAACAAAACAAAAAACAAACCCCCCTCTCACGTGTCCCATTTGCCAATATCCCCACCATGGCTGATTTCAAGCTACCGATGGTTTAACAAGCACTGCACCAATCCCAGCATATCTAACAACTACCGCAGCACGCTCCTGCGGCTCCACCGCGCCTGCCGCGTGGGGAGGGGGTTCCTAAACATTAGCCATTATTGCAAGGAGTCAGGTGAACAGTGCTCCCTGGGCACCCCCCTTGCCCCCATTTGACAAACAGGAGGCTGAGGTTTGGAGTTCAGCTACCCCAGGCCACAGCACCAGCCAGGGACTGGCTCTCCTGTTTCCCACGTCTTCGCTCAGCAAGGTCGCACACAAGCCTACATAGGATCACCATCCCCATCCCACCCCTTAGAGGGAATTTCCCAGACCCCATAACGATGTCCCTGCCAGGACTGGCTGCTGCACCCCAAAAGCCCTGAGGTGGCTTGGCAGGAAGGAAGCTCTTACTGGCTGGGGCACCTGCCAAGCCACACCTGCCCCACTGCTCCTGAGCTCAGATCTGTCCCAGCTTGTACCTCCCACAGGCTTGGGGAAGTGCTATTTTGGCAGCTGGTGAGCGGAGGGCCCTATCCTTGAGGGTATTAGGGGATGGGAGTGGGTGACTCATTCACGGTGCTTCGATGGGTGGAAGGCTGCAGCTAGGGGAGGGCCAGAACCAAGCCCAAGAAAGATTTTCAGCCCTGCAGGCAGGCTGGCCCCACTCCAGCTAAGGGCTCAGGTGAGTCACACAGTCTTTAAGCGGGTGGGACAGCCAAAATGTCATTGGGCTCAGGTGAGTCACACTGGAGGCTGGGCACAGTCTTTAAGCGGGTGGGACAGCCAAAATGTCATTGCTCTTGGCCCTAGCTGTCCCCTGGACTGAACTGGGCTAGCTCCTTATCTGTGATGATTTCAAGAGCACTGTGGCTGAAAGCTCAAGAGAACACTCCTCCCACCATATCAGGCCCCGAGAGAGGGGAAAACAGCTGGTGACATGTGGGGGAGTTTATAAGTAGCATATGCAGGGTCCTAAGGTCTTCGGAGAAGGGGGGCTGTTCCTGCCATTCTGGAGCCTCCAGAGAGGGAGATGCCCTTGAACTCTTGGAGCCTGAGGTGGAGAAAAGGTTCCTGATGGTCTTGGTGGGGCACAGGAGGGGACAAGGCTGTGGGTAGGACTTCAGGAAGAGGAGTAAGGTGAGAGTGAGTGAGTGGGAGGGGGAAAGGCTAGTGGAAAGCCCACGCACGATTTGCAGTTGGTTTGGCAAAGGAGCTAAGGAGCCACGGTTGGAAGTCGCCCCATGGGGCAAAGGTGAGGACCACTGTGGCTGGAGACTGTGCAGGGAGGGGCCCCCACCCACTCAGGATCTGTCCCTGCAGTGCTAGGGAGGGAGCAGCAGCGGGGCTTGGCTGGACGGTGAAAGATAGGGGCGTGCTTGGTCGGGGACAGGGCCACAGCTGCCTACCAACCTGTGTCTGCAGGCTGGACCCCTCCCAACGCTGCTCAGTTTGAGTCTTCATTAGGTGAGGGGGTGGCCCACGTTCTCCCTCAATTAGTGCTGAAGCCCGGAGAACCCAGAAAACCAGGTTCTAATTCTGACCACAGGCTGAGCTTGGGTAAATCTGTTACCCTCTTGGAATCTTTCTTTCTCCCCTTTGATTTTTAGAGAGAGAGAGGAGGGGAAAAGGAGAGAAACATCCATGTGAGAGCAAAACATCGATCTGCTGCCCCCTGCACACACCCCAACCGAGGATTGAACCCACAACCAAGCATGTGCCCCGACTGGGAATCAAACTGACCACCTTTCAGTTTACAGGACGACGCCCAACCAACTGAGCCACACCAGGGGCCCCCTTGGAATCTTAATTACTTCACCGGGAAAACAAAACCCCCACCTCTTAGGGTGCCATGAGAATTAAACAAGAGGGTGGATGTGAAGGTTCTGGCCCTGACAATGTCAGGTTCTCTGGCACAATATCAGTTTCTTGGGGATGGGCCTGGGAGAGAGCTGGGGCAGGCTGCTTCCCCGTAGCCTCCCCCTCAAGTGTCCCTGTTCTTGGAGTCAGACGGCTGCCCTGACTGTAGGCGGGGTCTTGAGAACCCAGCATTTAAGGACAAAACAACCCTCCCACTCAGGGCTCCCAGTCCCTTCTGTCTCTGAAGGCCTCTGTGGCCCCCCGAAGTCCTAGAGATGCCTTGGAGCTGGAGAGGCCATAGTGCAGTGATGGCGAACCTTTTGAGCTCGGCGTGTCAGCATTTTGAAAAACCCTAACTTAACTCTGGTGCCGTGTCACATATAGAAATGTTTTGATATTTGCAACCATAGTAAAACAAAGACTTATCTTTCTGATATTTATTTTATATATTTAAATGCCATTTAACAAAGAAAAAATCAACCAAAAAAATGAGTTCGCGTGTCACCTCTGACACGCGTGTCATAGGTTCCTTAATCCTCACTTGAGGGGACATTCCTCATCTTAACGGACACAGCCTGGCTTTCTGGGAGGCTGGAGGAACTGCACATTCCTCCTGAAATAATCGTCCTGGAGCTATTTCCAGAGGCTCTTAGTGCCCAGGCCAGAAATGGCCAGTGATCTCGATGCCTGGGTACGGTCAGGACAAATGGTACAGAGGCCCAGCCCCCAGCCCAGAGCAGAACCAGGCCTGGCTGAGGCCCCACAAAGGAACAGTTGACACCACTTCCCTGGTTCCCTGAGTCCCCCAGTGGTACCTCTTCATCCTCGGGGGGGAAGGTAGGGGCTCTGATCCTCCCTCTCAGTTCCCTGTTTCAGTGACTATAACGCCGCCCCACCTCACCCCCCACCCCCGCCTGCCTGGGTGCAAAAAGCCCTTCCCTCTCAATGATTGTGGGCGGGGAGGCCATATGCAGAGCTTTCTGTATAAAAGTGCTTTGTAATCTTGAATCTTATCATTAGAATACATCCGATAAACCTAAATCGCCTGTACTCTTCAAAAATGTCAATGTCATAAGACACCAAGAAAGACTGAGGGACTTCCAGGTTGAAGGAAACCAGGGACCTGAGAGCTAAGGGCAAGGCCTGGTCCTGACTCGGATCCTGGATGGAATGCTGGAGGAAGAGTTGCCATGAAGAACATCAGGGGGACACAGACTGTACAGTAGATACTAGTACTGTGTCGATGTTAAATGTCCTGTGTTTGGTAGTCGTCGTGTGGATATGTAAGAAAAGATTCTTCTTCTCCCAGCGCGTGTGTAAGGGATACATGCTGGAGTATTCAAGGGTAAAGATATTATTGTCTGCAACTTCCTCTTAAAATAATAATGAATTGGGGGGGGGGGGGGGGGGGGGGGGCTCAGCCTGGCCTGCACCCTTCAGGGATGTCCGACTGTTGGTTTAGGCCCGATCCCCGACTGTTGGTTAAATCGGCAGTCAGACATCCCTCTCACAATCCGGGACTGCTGGCTCCTAACCGCTCGCCTGCCTGCCTGCCTGTATGCCCCAACAGCTTCTGCCTGCCAGCTTGATCACCCCCTAACTGCTCCCCTGCCGGATGGTCTTAGGCGACCCCTGTGAAAGGGTCGTTCGACCCCACAGGGGTTGCGACCCACAGGTTGAGAACCGCTGGTTTAGATAGAAACTATATGGGAGTTCTTGTCTTACAAGTTTTCAGTAACTGGAAATCTTTAAAAATAAAAAGTAAACCTGTATTTTCAATATTTAGGGAAGGAAATGATGGAGGGAGGCTTTCCTTGGCAAATACAGCAAGAACTCAAAAAGGGGATTTTGCTTATTTTTTCAGCGAACATGTACGGGGTGACACCAGGTTGTGGAGGGTGTGAGGAAGAGGCGAGAAGGGAGGAAAGAAGGTGCTGTTATGCCCCAATGGGTCATTCAAAGGGATTAGCACTCTAGGGCCTCTGGAGAAATGTTTACTGACCCGATGAGAAAAGAGAAGTCATTGATGCTGACCACAGCCAATGGGAGTTACAGTAGACCCGGCATAGGACTTCCTGACTCTCAGCATAATTAAACACTTAGAAAAACAACAAGGAATGCTGGAAAACGTCCCTCCCAGCCCCGTTTTAAAAATAGGGTCCATCTGTCTTGGAAGGCTTAAAGTGGCCCTGGCCTTGAGGCAGGGGCCTGACCAGGATGGCCCCGGGAGGCCCCTCCCAGCGCTAGGATTCCGTGATTCTATGACATGGCCAGCAGTCTGTATGAGGGTAACCTCAGTAGACACCAAGGAGAGGGCCAAGTCATCTACCTCCTAAAGACAGAGTGAGATGGGAGAGGGCCTTTTGGCAGAGGGGGCCCAGCCAGCCAGGAAGGGAAGGGCGGGGCCCTGGGGGGTCAGCCCTCACTTACCTCCTATTTTTCCAGAGGAGGAAATGAGGGTGGGGTTGGACCAGAGAGGGCAGAGGCAGGTCTGGACATTCCACTTGATTCAGACCCAAAGGACAAGGGCAGCTGATGGGCTATGGGCTGGGAGAGGGGCTGGCAGCTGTTTTCTGGGTGGGACAGGTTCAAATACAGCTCTGTCCTTGCTAAGCTGAAGTGGAAAATTAGCATCAAGCTGGCATTACTCGGGGAGAGAAATCAGAGCCTGCCTTCTGGTGGGGGGAGTACTGGGGAACTCAGCGACAACGGGAACAGGGAGGCCCGGGAACAGCAGTGGGGGTTAAATGGACGGGGCATCTCTTTGGCCTGGTCAGGGCTTAGTCCCTGTGAAGTGCCTACTTTTGAAGCAGGAGGAGTGACAACGGGAACAGGGAGGCCCGGGAACAGGTTAAATGGACGGGGCATCTCTTTGGCCCGGTCAGGGCGTAGTCCCTGTGAAGTGCCTACTTTTGAAGCAGGAGGAGCAGGTGTCCCAATACTCACCCACTTCTTGTGGGGTGGATGAGGAGACCCCTACTGTTAGAGAGGATCAATGCCAAATACCCTGCGAGGTTCTGATTTCACAAGTCCAACCTGATTAGTAGGCTTGTCACACCACCTGCCCCCCCCACCATTTGGGCTTCAAATACAGCTCCATTCTTAGTTATGGGGTAGCAAGGGCCCCCCTGCCTCTGGTTCTCCCCTTCGTGCCCTCATCCAGGCAGGCAGAGCAGATGTGGTGAGACTTCTTTCTAAGTAGACTGTGAGGGAGGCCAAAGTCACCTGGACAACATAGCGTTGTCTTCCAGGGGTCATCAGACACACCCAAGATAGTACCTTGGCCCACCCCTGACAAGCTGTGCGATCTGAAGTCGAGTCCCATCATTTCTCTGAGCCTCAGTTTCCTCATCAGTCATCTAGGAATAGAATAGCAACTATCACCTTGATTTGTAGTAAGAATTCCATGCAAGAGACAAGCAAGATCCAGACTCAGAGATAGTGCATCTAGGACTGTGTTGCTTCTAAGACACATTTTTTTAGTATCAGAGTCCATTGTGTAGTTGTTGATTAGCGAGTTGATATTGTCTTGTAAGAAAGCCTGTCTCAGTCCTTGGAAATTCACCATGAGATTCAGTGCTGGGCCTCTGTGGCTTAAAGGGCAAATAGGAATTTCAGAATGTGGGCTTGAGCTAAAAAAAAAGAGAGAGACTCCCCCACTCTTTCTAGGGGTCTTCTGGCTCTGTCATTTTCAGGATCTTGCCTTCCTACCCATCTCTTGCCCTTCTCTTTGTGCTTTCTGAGTACTGGGGTGTCTGTTTTTCAGTTTGAAAATCCCTGGGCCTAGGAGGAAGATGGGGAGAAGGAGAAGGGTGGTGTGTTGGCTCTGTGAAGGCCGATGGAACACCTGGAGAGAAATCCAGGAGGGAGGTGGCAGGGAGCCGAGGAAGGCTGACCTCACTCTCCTCACCAGACCCAGGTAACCAGCTTCAAGGTGAGCTCACAGCAACTCAGTGCCACGAAGTTCTATCCTCCTAGCAGGCCAATGTCTGGGCGCCAGGTGAGATATCCCAACACTCACAGCCACTTGAACCATCCCAAGAATGTGTCCTTTCAAATCCCGACTCCAGGCTGGTCCCAATGCCCTGAGACAAGACCTAACAACCTCAAACGTCCTCACACCCCAAGGGGCTTGGAGTTCAGCAGCGGCATCAACCCTTGGGAACAGTCCGACAGCCCCAGCTCCCCTAAACTTCCAGTGAGGAGAATCTGCATGGGCCGGCCCTACACCTCCAAGTTCGTAGAGACGGGCCACCCGGGGAACCGCCCCAAGGTGGCCAAAAAGCCCTATGACCGTGACAGCCCCCACTATCTGCTCTGCACCGATGGTCCCTCGGACCACTCCAGTCCCACCTTCCTGGACCAACTCATCAGAGGCATCAACTACCTCGACAAGGCCACCAACTGCTCCACAGTACTGAACCTGCCAAGGCTCGCAGTCAACTACCTAGAACAGGCGGCCAACTCCTACCTGGGTCACCCAGACCACTCCTCCCCCCGCAGTTCCTTCAAACCCAGCACCACCATGATGCCAGCCACCAAGGGTGTCAATGCTTTGCAGTATGTGGATGATGCCATCAACACAAGTTGCTCACAACAGTTTCGTAGCCAGAACTCCCCTCCGATGCCGCCACAGAGACCAGAGATAAAGTTGCCTGAGCTCCCTTTGTTTGGCAACAAGCTTTTTTCTTTAGGTCGCCTGCCCAAGTTCTGGGATGAAATCCGCTCGGGCTGGAATGCCCCTCTCGAACCCACCTCCAAACCCTGTAGCTGGTGGTGATATTGACACCAACCATGAAATGGACACGCGTCCATCAGTCTGCAGTTGTGCAAAATAAATTGTCTGTGGCAAAATGCTCCTTCCAAGGCTCCATTGAGGGAAATGGCCATTTAGATTGGGGATTGTAAATTGGAGGACTTATGGGGCGGGCAGTTAAAAGTTAATGGGTGCGCCCAGCTGGTATGGCTCAGTGTTGAGCATGGACCCATGACCCACTAATGGTTCTCTGTCATCATTGATGTTTCTTTTTTTTTTTCCTTAATCCTCACTTGAGGATATTTTTCCATTGATTTTTAAAGAGCTTGGAAGAGAGAGGGAAAGGCAGAGAGCAATATCAATGTGAGAGAAACATATCAATTAGTTGCCTCCTGCACATGCCCTGACCAGAGCTTGGGCCTGGAAGAGCCTGCAATCAAGGTACATGCCCTTGACCAGGAATCGAACCTGGGACCCTTCAGTCCGCAGGCTGACACTCTATCCACTTAGCCAAACTGGCTAGAGCATCATTGATATTTCTTTTTTTAAAAAAAATAGATTTTTAATGATTTCAGAGAGGAAGGGAGAGGGAGAGAGAGATAGAAACATCAGTGATGAGAAAGAATCATTGATAGGCTGCCTCTTGCATGCCCCTTACTGGGGATCGAGCCCATAACCCAGGCATGTGCCCTTGACTAGACTCAAACTCGGGACCCTTCAGTCCACAGGCTGATGCTCTATCCACTGAGCAGCCACAGCTAGGGCCATCATTGATACTTCTATCTCTCTCCCCTTCTCTCTTTCTCTCTCTGAAATCAATAAAAAAGTATTTTAAAAAATTAATGAGTGAATTGGGCTGGGCGGTGGAGACTGTATCTGAGTGGAGAGGGAATACCTGGTCAAAACCCAGGTCTCAAATGGGTTGTTGCCTTTTCAAGAAAAGCCAGGAATCTGAGTTTAATATGTTAGCAACAAATTTAAAAAATGTAATCCCAGTGCTCGCTTCGGCAGCACATATACTAAAATTGGAACGATACAGAGAAGATTAGCATGGCCCCTGCGCAAGGATGACACGCAAATTCGTGAAGCGTTCCATATTTTAAAAAAATAAAAATAAAAAAAATAAAAAATGTCATCCCAGCTGGAGTGGCTCATGGTTGAGTGTTGACCCATGAACCAGGAGGTCATGGTTTGATTCCCGGTCAGGGAACACGCCCAAGGTTGCGGGGCTTGATCCCCAGTGTGGGATGTGCAAGGAGGCAGCCAAGCAATGATGTTTCTTTCTCATCAGTTTTTCTATTTCTCTACCCCTCTCCCTTCTTCTCTCTCTAAAAATCAATTAAAACATACTTTTTAAAAAAAGTCATAAGGGGCTGTGAGATGAACAAAAATACTTGTTGGCCGAGTGTGAAGCTCACAGGTCTCAGTTAGGAACCTCTGGGTTTTATCTTGCATGGACCACTGGGGAGGTTCCTAGCCTCCCTTACCCTTGGTTCCTGCATGTGAAGAAATAGATTGTTTATACTCAACCCCATCCAAACGCTTATTTTTCCAGGATTATTAACTTTAGCACAGCCCATGTGAGCAGAAGGGTAGAAGTGATGATGATGATGATGATGATGATGATGATAGCAAACCCTGTAGAGCCCTTACAGGCACTGTTCTAAGTGGGTTGTTTTGTTGTTGTTGTTGTTACAAGTGTTTCATACATATTTATGCTTCTAAAGATGTGGTTTTGGTGACCAGGGCCCAGGGTGGATGTAGAGAAAAGTTTACTATGCCCAGTGTGAGACGTGTTGGAACAGGCAACCTGGGATAGTGGCCGGTCGGAGGATGGCCCTTCCTGGGAAATCTCTGAAAAGAGTGGTTCTGTCCAAGCCAGGTGAGGGTTGGAGGGTCAGAATAGGTAGTCCCACGTTTCTTGCTGGGAATATCTGAGAAAGTGTCCCCTGGGCCACTGAAGGCTCCAAACTTTCAGATTCAACAGGCCCCCCAAGGCACCCAGGTATCTACCATCTGGAGCCTGGGATTCCAACCTAGTTCTGCCACTCACCTGCCCAGAGAGCGTGGTTTCATCCTTTCCCCTCTCTATGCCTCTGTTTCCTCTGCTATAACATGAATGGGGTAATTTGATGATCTCTAAGGGCTCCAGGACTCTGATATTTTTGCATTTCTCCTGGTCCCAACGGAGGCCTAGAGCCTCCTGAGCTGAGAATTGAGACTGTACCCCACCCCCACCCAAGAACTCAAGCCTCCTAAGTCCTGAGTTATCTTCCCAGGCTGTCCAGGGGCTATTTCAGGCCTCAGGGCCCATTTTTGTGTGGCTCTGAACTCCAGACCCAGCCAGATCCTTCTTGCTAGAACTCCCGTTGGAAATATGAGGGCAATAATAGAGTATGGAATGGGGTTGACCTTGAAATAACCCAAAGGTCTACAAAGCTCCATGGCTCTTGGAGGAGGTGGCCTAGCCCTATGGCCAAGCAGAGAAGGCAGCGAGCCTGAATATCTCTACCATGAGATTGCTGAGGTGGTCCTAGGATAGGAAGACGGAAGGGGGCACTGAACCCCCAGCCCATTGACTTCACCCCGCTTCTACTCCATCTCTGAAGGGTGATCCTTCCTGGGTTCAAAGCTCAGCAGCTTCTTTCTCTGTCTCTGGCATCTCTAACCTTCCCAGGAAGAAGACTTTGGCCTTTGTCTGAGGGGTCCTCAGCCCTCCAGTGACTTATTCACAGGAATATAGCTGGTTAGAATCCATTTTGGCCCAGCTCAAGAGGTAGTTCAAGAGTGTCCTGAAGCCCTGGCCGGGTAGCTCAGTTGGTTAGAGCGTCATCCCAATACTCTAAGGTTGCAGGTTCAATCCCCATCAGGGCATATACAAGAAACAACCAATGAATGCACAAACAAGTGGAACAACAAATATCTCTCTCTCTTTCTCTCTCTCTCTCCTTTCCTTTCCCCCCTCTCTAAAATCAACCAATAAATAAAGAAAATGTTTAAGATTTAAAAAAAAATTAGTGCCCTGATTCCTAAACCCAATCTGGCCCCTCAAAGCCATCTCCTTCTTGCTTTAAGCCCATATTTGCAAAAGAGTCATCCTGACTCCTAAGGATGCCTACCTCAAAAATGGTCCAATTTCCCCTAATCAGAGTGTAAGACCCTTGTCTAAGACACTGTTCTTGAGGTCTCCAGTATCTAGCCCAGTTCTGGCTCACAATAGGGGCTCAATTATATTGATATGGATTAAAGGGCCTTATGCCCAGTATGTGCTCAGTAATGGTAACTACTGTGATATTAAAAGTAATTACAGTACCTTGCACACTGTGGACTTTCAATAACTAATAATGATGCCAGCCAACATTTATTAAGCTCTTAACTATACCCTAGGCATTAAGTGCCTCATATGCATTAACTCATTTAAGCCTCATACCAATCCTTTAAGTAAAGTACTATTGTCCCTATTGTACAGATGAGGAAACTGAGGCACAGAGATATCAGGTATAAATGATGTGCTAAAGATGGTTACAGTGCATAGAACACAGCAGCTCTTCAAAAAATGGTTGTGCAGAGTAGGTGCTCCATAATAATTATCTTTAGGATTACAACATCTTGGAAGCAGAAGGTGCTCCACAAATGCATACTGTGGGTGCCCAATGAATGGTGGATGTCATTATAGAGCCCAGTGCATAGTAGATGCTCAAATGAAATTTGACCATTGGTTGGGGATTCGATTGTACCCTAAAGGGACAGGATCTCTGTGCATGGCTCAAACTTCTCAGGATATATACTCATGGCTCACAAATCCGTTCAACCAGTCACTCTGCCCAAGTCCAGAGAAAATAAGGCTCTTAGTTAGAGAAGGCCTTCTGCCTCATGTGGCCATGCGGAGGCCACAGGAAGTCCCTGTATCCACCGGTCAAACCATGCATCTGCAGGGTCCATGTAAACAGGAAGCAGCAGGCAGGCTGCAGAACAATGTCACGGCCTACTGTGCTGTCTATCTTGTGTACAGAATGGCCTAGGTGTCCCCACAGCAGAGTGTGGCCGGGGAAAGTCCTTCATTATCAAGTGCCAGGCATGCTGCCAAGGCCTGAAACACAGGCTCTCGGCCCTCAGCTCCCTGTGAGGCTCGGTGTTAGTACCCCATTTTGCAGAGGGGGAAACTGAGGCTCAGAGAGAGAAAGTAACATGCCTAAGCTCCTGCAGCTGAAAAGTAGCAGAGCTGGGATTCCAACCCAGGCCTCTGACCCTCAGCCAATGCCCTTTCTATTCAAACCGCTGGGGTTTTTTTCTTAGTATTTATTGAATGGATTTTAAAAGAAAGAGGGGTAAATCTTGGCCTCTAAAACATGCAATAAATTAGACAAAGCAAGGATTGTCTTTAAGTCCAGGGGTTTGGGCTGCCCCCAACACCAGTCTTCTGAGCAGGGCCGTGCTAACCTGGTACAGCATGCTCTTACAGGAAATAGTAAGCAAAGGGAGAAATTTCCTCAAGGGTCATCTGTTGTCTCAGTTGCTCAATCCACTGGTCCCTGCATCATTTGGGAACATTGGATATAAGGACATGATATTAGAATTATTTTTGTGTATTTAAAACAATCGAATGCAGGGGTTCTCAACCTGTGGGTCGCGACCCCTTTGGGGGTCGGACGACCCTTTCACAGGGGTCGCCTAAGACCATCGGAAAACACATATATAATTACATATTGTTTTTGTGATTAATCGCTATGCTTTAATTATGTTCAATTTGTAACAATGAAATTGGGGGTCACCACAACATGAGGAACTGTATTAAAGGGTCGCGGCATTAGGAAGGTTGAGAACCACTGATCTAATGTGACTCCTTTCAAACAGATCATTTGATATCACTATTCTAAGATCCTAGAAATTAAATGAAGCTTTTGTATGACTAAGGTGGGTGTTTGAGAGACACACTCATTCTATTCCTGACCCTTTACTCCACCCTAATCTTTCTTATCCTGACCCTTAGCCTTAGGGCGCTCGCCTCCCGCCCTCTCCCTCCTCCCCTCTCATCCCCATTCCTGAGGCCCATTTTATCCCTTACTGTCTTCTCTGCCTACACGACTGCCCCTGCTTGCTCCCCATAAGAAACGTAATACTAGGAATGGGGCAAACCCTCCCCCTCAATTGCATTCACACTGCCCTCTTTTAAGCTGAAATCTCAAGAAAAGGAAAGAGCCTCAGACATGTGCTGTGCCTGAGCTGGTAGCACCATTTTTGGCAAACTTTCTTTACAGCTTCCTAAGCTCCTCCCAGCAGGGCAGGAATTTCTTGTGAACAATTGAACAAAGCCGGAGGGAGAAGGCACAGGACATTCCAAAAGGATTTCTCTCAAGCTCCAAAAGACAACATGTGGAAACACTGCCGAAGGTTCATAGCCTAGTAAAGAAAAGCATGAAAGGAATGGAAAGTCGGCCCGGTAGGAAGGGCGGTCAGGCTGGAGGAACAAGGCGCCGAGGTCAGGAGGTCTGGGTGGAAGGGATGCCTCTGCCACGCGTGACTCTGCCAAGGTCACTTCGCCTCCCTGGCCTCAGATTTGTGGTCCTTAAAAACGGAAGGAGCTGGGAAAGTAAACACATGGATGCATGCATACCTGGCCATAGCAATGCTGTCTGAACCACAATGACCTGGAAACAGCCATCCAACAATAAGATAGGGTTAATGAACAACAGTATGTCGATGAGGCACAACACTAAATAATTATTAGAAGTACTATGTGCAAACTCAATATGAGTGCTGTTCAAAGTAGATGGCCCGCAAATTGCTAATGGTTACCATCTGAAATAAAGAGCTTGTACCATGCCCGGCTGGCATGGCTCAGTGGTTGAGCACCGAACTAGGAAGCAGGAGGTCACAATTCGATTCCCAGTCAGGGCACATGCCCGTGTTGCAGGCTCGATCCCCAGTGTGGGGCGTGCAGGAGGCAGCCCATCAATGGTTCTCATCATTGATGTTTTGCTCCCTCTCCCTCTCCCTTCCTCTCTGAAATCAATAAAAATATATTTAAAAAGAAAGGAAGAAAAAGAGCTTGTACCAGAATGTGTCTAGGTGCTGCTTCCCAAATGGACCAAGTATTGCAAGAAAAAAAGTGTTAGCTTAAGCTAAACAGAGTGCTTACTGATATGGTTGGTTTCCACTCTGAACAAGCTTCTTATCTCGTCTCAGACTGGTACTAAGCAGTTTGAGGACTGGCACTGATCCACAGAACCATTTGTAATGGCCTTGGTCTTTACTGACACATAGAATGGCGCTGCTGAAAAGAATGTTAAACAGAAAAAGCAAAACATGAAATCATATGCATATGGGGATCACATGGGGTAAAATGCACATGTGTACAATGACAAAGGAAGGGAAATGAACATTTTTGGAGCTCCAATGACAGGTCCTGCACAGAAGTCTTCTATGGCTGAAGCAGGGGCGTGTGGGCAGGAATGTGAGTGGGTATGTGGAGACCATGAGAATTCCAGCCTGGCTGGAGGGGACCCATGGGGGTGGGGGAGCATGAGTGACAAATTCAAATTATAGAAACCATTTAGGTCTTTCAGGAGCTGGCTCTGGGGCAGTATGTGCAAAGTGTGTTATGAGAAACACTAATCTTGTGAAATGTTACAAGGTTTTTCCATAAAAACAAGGGAGGTCCCTATCTTGAGTATGTTGAAGAATGCTGCCTTAACAGCTGGGCCCGGCTGGTGTGGCTCAGTGGCTGAGTGTCCGCCCATGAACCAAAAGGTCACCAATTCAATTTCTGGTCAGGCACATGCCCTGATTTTGGGCTTGATCCCCGGTAGGGGTCATGCAGGAGGCAACAGATCAATGTTTCTCTCTCATTGATGTTTTTATATCTCTACTAGAGGCCTGGTGCACAAAATTTGTGCACGGGGGATGGGGTCCCTTAGCCCACCCTGCATGCTTTTGCAATCCGGGACCCCTTGGGGGATGTCCGACTGCCGATTGGGCCTAAACTGGCAGTCGGACATCACTTTTGCAATCCATTGCCCCTAACTGCTTGCTGCCTGCCTGCCTGCCTGCCTGATTGCCCCTAACTGCTCGCCTGCCTGCCTGATCACCCCTAACCACTCTGTGTGCCTGCCTGATTGCCTCTAACCACTCTGCCTCGACCCCACTGCCGCGGCTTCATCTGGAAGGACATCCGGAATGGCTTCCGGAAGGTCGTTCAGCTGTCTGGTCTAATTAGCATATTACGCTTTTATTATTATAGATCCCTCTCCCTCTCTCTTTCAAAATCAATTAAAAAAACCCCACAGCTGGATGGGTGACTGCACTGGAGGTCTGCTCAGAAACGTTCCCGTGTGGGTGTTTCTTGAGATGGCCACAGTGTGGGAAAGAGCGGGGAATCCCCAATCTTCTTGACTAGGGAATCCCTTTCCCAAGGAGCATCTCAGAGAGCAGGTGATCCATGAGGCACAGTATGGGGACCCAGCCCCTGGGCCTGGGATCTACAGCAGGAGCTCTGCAAGAAGGTGATTGATGAGGGATGGTGTGGAGATAGGAGGGGTCAGAGGGCCAAATCCAAAACCATTTTCAAGAGTCTCACTTCTGCCTGTGCAGAGCTGAGCGTAACCCGAGGCAGGGTGGAGTGGGGAGCAGAATTGGGAATGGGTTCTGGAGGCAGACAGTCATGCACGTGAATCCTGGCTCTACCACACACTGACTGTGTGAACTAGGCAGGCCATTGCATCCCCTGGACCTCAGTTTCCTTGTTTGATCAAGGGAAGTAATAACATGCACTCACTGGTCTATAATCCCATGACTGTGGTAGTGAAAAAAATGAGATTCAATGTTGGTCAAGGAAGGGAGTTGATCTCTGCCCCAAGTATAAACCAGAAGGGGGACATTTGTGCCTTACGACATGCTTGCTTTAACTTGTTCTTTTACTCAAGTAACATTATTCACTCAAGTGCCAACTCCATGCCAGGCATTGTGTTCTTCACAGGGGATATAGTTGGGACCAAGATAGAAACAAGACAATTGTGCCTTCTTCGTTATGCCTCCTAATGTTAAATGATCTTCCCAATGATTGCTATTGTCAAAAATGGTAAGAGAGAGAGAGAGAGAGAGAAGGGTGGGGGGTTGTTGGAACGTATAGCAGGGACATGATCTAGCCAGGGAGGCCAGGGAAGGCTTTTATGGTGCCATGAAGTTTGATCTGGATTCTAAGAGTAGGCACTCAAGAGAAACAGCAAGTGCAAAGACCATGATGGGGGAGGGATGTGGCTGGAGAAATGGGCAGGACTGTATCTTGCCTGGCCCTGCAGGGTCCTCTCTCCATCCAAGGGAACTTTAAAAAAAAAAAGTTTTTATTGATTTCAGAGAAGAAGGGGGAGGGAGAGAGGGACAGAAGCATCAATGATGAGAGTGAATCCTTGATGGGCTGCCTCCTGCATGCCTGCCTCCCACTGGGGACCCAGCCTGAAACCAGGGCAGGTGCCCTGACTGGGAATCGAACCGTGATCTCCTAGTCCCTGGGTCGATGCTTAACCACTGAGCCACAGTGGCTGGGCTGTCCAAGGGCACTTTTACCACCTGCTTAGAACTATGTCCTCCCTCCACTTTCTCCTCTTTGCCACATCATCTCCTTGTTTCCTTTCCTCCATCCCCACTCCCTCTCAATATCAATGTCCTATTCCACATTCTCACCCAATAACATATCTTTACCATGCTAGCACCTGTTTTCCTACACAGGCATTGGAACCCTGTGCAAAATAGATGTTTACTTTTATTATTGAATGAGTGCAGGGCCACCGCTAGTCTCTGCTCATATTCGCAAAAGGTACCCCCTCTGAGCAGATAAAGTTCACAACAGGGCCCACTTGGCTGCAGACCCTTGTGCAGTGAACCACCTCCTTAACTGTCCCCTGCAGCCCTGAACGAACGAACGAATGAATGAATAAATAAAATGTGAAATGAGTGAGAAGGTCTGAGGCAGAGAGAAGAATTGGAGTGGGAGTGCAAGCCAGGAGAAGTGGAGTCCTGTCGACTTGGGAGCAGGTGACTCATGGGCGCTGGCTACTGGTTCCATCCAGAAGGCCCCCGACTCCTGTTTTCTCAGAAGCCAGAGTGTTTGGCTGCTCGTGCCTGTCCAAACTCTTGTAGCCTCTCCTTATCTAAGGAACCTTGTGCAAGACTTCAGCTGTTTCTTTTCCAAAGAGTGTAAGGAGCACTGGGAGTTATGAGTACGTACAGTGCAATTACAGGCGCCTCGCAGGCTCAGCGAAGCCCAGAAGGCCCGGCCCCTGCTCCTCTTCTGAGCCATATGAGGAGAAAGCCAGGCCCTAAACAAAGCAACTTGAGAACATTTACTAAAGATATCAAGGACTGCAAAATAAAACAGAGCCAGCCAAGTCCCTTAGTGGGGAGAGGATGCAGAATAAATAGGTGGATGACCAATTCTCAGGGCGGGTGGAGTCACCCTGGAAGGCTTTCTAGACAGGCCGCGTTTTCCTGCTCTCCGCGTCAGCCCTGCTCCTGCCGTCCGCAGTCAGCTTTACCACCTCTCTCCCCAACCTCCTTTCGGAAGCAAGGCTTATAGCTTGGGTTTTCGTCTTGACCAAACATTTACAAAGGGTTACTTGTTCCCCTTTTCCCTTTGCTCATGAGCAAATCATCCAAGAAGCCAAAGTTCTGGGACGCAAAGGGCCTGAGGTAGGGGATAGACACTGAGGCAGCTCACAAAATGCGATTTGTCACGGATGCTGACCTCCACAGACAGGCAAGGCCTTGGAAAAAACCCTGCCACCAGAGCTGGCCACCTGCCAACTCTGAAGTCAGCGGAGTTTTATAGCCTTCCTCATCAGACAGGGAGTTCTCAGGCACAAGGCTGTAGTCCTCCATCGCACTGGAGATCCTTGGGGCGGGGGTTGCCTCTGGCCTTCAGACTGGGATTAACACATTGGGTGCAGAAGCTGCTCCTCCATCAGACAGGAGCCCCTTCCCGCCATCTGAGGGCAGAGTTGTGTCTCCCTCTTCAGAATCGGAGCTCACCCAGAAACAGAAATAAGAGAAGTAGCAACCACTTATTTAGTAATTAAACTAGGTGCCTGAAACGGTTCTTTTTAAAATAGATATGAATTCATTTTAACTCTCAGAACAACACTATGAGGCAGGTCTTAGCATTAGTCTCCTTTTCTTGCTGATGAGATGGAGATATACTGAGAGGTTGAATAATTTGTCCAAGGTTGCACAGCACGGTGGTGGAGGCAGGATTCTCTATCGCAATGAAAACAACATGAAAACAAGGACAATATCCTTCCTCTTCCCTCCATCAGATTAGGAGTTCATCAAGGGTTAAGATCTGGTGTCCCTCTGCTGTCCACCCCTATCTCCCTGTCTGGATCAGAAACAGACCTTGCCTTGGCTGTTGTGGCTCAGTTGGTTGGAGTCTCTCTCTCTCTCTCTCTCTCTCTATCTCTATCTCTCCCCCACTCCCACCCTCCTCTTTCTTAAAAGAAAAAAAAAAGGTCTTATTCAGTGCTGTGCCTGGCATCTGGGTTAGGCACAGGGAGTTGGCCGAAACATTGTGGATGAATTTCTGTTCCTTACAGCTCTGAGCTGGTCCCCCAGAAATATGCCCCACAGGGTGGAGAACCCCATCTTTTCGAGATGGGACACCTATCTGGGATGGAGGCCAGGATGCTAGTGTGTTCTCGGTCCCCCAGGTGCCTGGATAGGAGGCCCCAGCGTGCCCGGGAGACTGCAGGCTGCTATCACAGGGAACACACCTTCCTCCGCAGCCAGGCCTGGTGCCACCCTGTCAGCTAGGCATTTCCTTCTGTCCACAGCTCACCTCACTCCTGGCTGCAAACCCAGCCGCGAGTCTCTGGAACCTAGCAACTCTCGAGGAAACAATGGAAACTTCAGTTTTTCTTCTCCTCCCTCTATCATTACTCAAAAGGTTTTCCTCTCAGCTACACACACGTCAATTTTCTCTCCACCCATCAGCCTGGGCTGTCCTGGAAATTTTCAGGCAGAAAGGAGTCCTGTGCGTGGGCGGGAGGGCGACCTGGTGGCGGGGCCATGTGTGCCCAGAGTGGGTCTGTGTCAGAGGTGGATCCTCAGGGACTGTGATTTACCGCCCAGCAGCTGTGATTGGGGCTCTGGCAGGGTCTGTCTGTGTCTGGGCCTGGATGTGTGCGTCGGGGTGTCTCTGTCGCAGGGGCTGTGATTTATGTGAATCAAAGTTGGTCTGTGAGTGATGGGTATGGAAAATGGCATGTGTCAGGGGCAGTTCAGGATCGAGTGCCTGCTACTGTAGGTCACTGTGGTTAGTGTGTGAGAAAATGTAACAAGTAAAGGCCAACCTGCATGTGAGAAAATTGTCGGCCTGTGTGTGTGAACTGTCCGTGCCTGTGAGGAATTTGTGTGCGAAAAGATGTCTATGTGAGTCTGTGTAAAAATGTGAATATGAGTGTGCCCGCTGTGCCCACTGTTCACCTGCAGAGGTGAGAGTTTTGGGGAGATAGCGTATTCTTTTGCATCCGTGAAGACTGTTAGTGTATGAAAGTTGGTACAAGAGTGCAAATGTGCCGAGTGCGCACCGGGAGCAGATGAAAGTGCTGGTGCGAGGCACTTGTGAGTGTGAAAGTGTCCTGTGAGCGACAGCTGGCGCGAGCGCGTGTGCACGTGCTCAGGTGCCCGTGTCAAAAGGGCGTGTGTGCACGCGTGGAATTCTGGAGCGTCCTCGAGAGCGGCCCGCGAGGGGGTCACGCTGGTGGGGCGTGGAGAGGTGTAGGGGGTTTTACGGGTCTGGCAGTCCGTGGGGGCGCGCAGGAGCCGCGTGCGCGTGGAGGGAGGCCCCGGCCCCCGTCCCATCTTTACTCCAGGCCGGGTTTGGCGGGGAG
>NW_005354551.1:645785-711246 GCF_000412655.1 Myotis brandtii
AGCCCGTGGGTCGTCCAGCCACGTTGTCGAGTCTCCGAGTGGCCCCGGGCTCGGCTCGGCCTTCCATTCCCGGGGTCCAGGCTGAGAAACTTTTGAGCAGGGTGGGAACTTGGCTGGGCAGGGGAGGGCACCCCTTTCTTTCTGTGCCAACTGGGAAAAGGGGCCCTCGGGGCGATGCAGACCCTCGCAGCCCCCGCGGGACTTCACCACGCGCCCGTGCCCTTGGGGAGCTGGTAACCAGGCAGGCGCAAGGAAAGAGCCATTCAGGACACACCTGAGACTGTGACCCCGCCGGACCCCGAGCCCTGCGCTCAGGACTCCCCAATCAATCCCTGCTCTTCACTGAGTGGCCGGGTGACCGAGCCAGCGAGTGAAGCTCTGGGAGACCAGCCCTCATGCCTAAAGGGACATAAGATGTGTGGCCTCCGAGCGCATGTGTAGGACGGGGTGGAATGCCCAGGAAAGTCCTGAGCTGGGCCTGCTAAGTGGTGGACGTTCCGTGGATCTGCTTCCTCAGCTTTCTTTCCCCCAGGTCTTCGAGGTGCGGGAGGGGCGGGGGGGCTGCCCCTACAGCCCAGTCCCCTGCTGGGAGCTGGGATGGAGGAAAAGAGAACACTCGGCCAGGAGAGGCTGTGAGGACCTGAATGAACTCCAGGAGGGTGGGGTGGGGTCAATGGGCAGGGAGCTGGTGGCAGAAGTAGGTGGGGGCACATCTGGGGAGCTGGGCCTGCCCTGGGGAGCCACAGAACCACCCCCACCCTCTTTGAGGTGGTCCAATGCGGTCCCTGCCCCTGCCTCCATGTTCTCAGAGCCAAGAGAGGGATCCTTCTAAGCTGGCCAGTGTTTACCCAGTGACTGACTCCCTATCCTTGCCTTGCCTTGCCAGCTTCCTCTCACCTCTGGCCTCCTGAGTCACTTGTTAACTCCCACCCAGACCTGTCCCCTCACCTCTCATGCCCCACCCACTCATCACCTCTCCTACCAACCCCCCCCCCCCCCCCCCCTGGTAGCTTCCTTAATCCTTTTTCTCAGCCTCTCCATATTCAGCAGAGCCCATCCAGTTGCCTCCCAGTCTTGACCTGAACATGTAGCTCCCAACACTGGTTTTCACTTTTCCAAAAAGGAGGCACCAACCTAGCACATAGGCTGTCTGCCTTTTTTTTTTTTTTTATCCTCTCCCAAGGATATTTTTCCATTGAGAAAGTGGAAGAGAGAGGGAAAGACAGAGAGAAACATTGATGTGTTTACATCGATTGGTTGGGCCTCCTGCACGTGCCTCAACCAGAGACAGGGCCAGGGAGAAGCCTGCAACCTAGGTACGTGCCATTGACCGGAATCGAACCCGGGACCCTTCCATCCACAGGCCAGCCCTCTATCTACTGAGGCAAACTGGCTAGGGCCTGTCTGCCTTTTTTGACTCTCCCCCAGCTTTGCCTCCCAATGAGGGGCTCCTGGATGCCTGGGTTCTACGATGGCAGGAGTGGGGAGGGGGTGGAGTTGTTTGCTGTGTTCTGGAGTAATTTCCACAGAAATTCCCGGATTGTAGCCAGTCATCTCATTCACTTGTTCATTCAACACATCTTCATTGAGCAGCATCCCATGACAATCAACAGGTGTTCAAGGTTCATTCATTCTCATTGGGCAGATACTGGCCAAGCACCTATTGCAGTGATGGCGAACCTATGACACGCGTGTCAGAGGTGACACGCGAACTCATTTTTTTGGTTGATTTTTCTTTGTTAAATGGCATTTAAATATATAAAATAAATATCAAAAATATAAGTCTTTGTTTTACTATGGTTGCAAAGATCAAAAAATTTCTATATGTGACACGGCACCAGAGTTAAGTTAGGGTTTTTCAAAATGCTGACACGCCGAGCTCAAAAGGTTTGCCATCACTGCCCTATTGTGTACCAGTGCACCTGGCACGGCGCTAGGGGCTGGGGTTTTTGGGTGAGCAAGATCAGGCCCTGTCTGTGCTTTCCCAGAACTGAGATCAGAAAATAGGCAGCTCCGGTCCTGTGAGATTATTATAGAGTCTCCTCAGCAACCACATCAAGGTCTTTCTTCCCTGTTCCACCCCAGGCTCATGGTGGAGGCCTGGAAAGAGCTTGGCCTCTGGATTCAAGTTTGAATCCAGCTCTGCCATTTTCCAGCTCTGTGGCCTGGGGCAAGTTTTCCCCTCTGAGCCTTAGTTTTCAAATCTGTAAAATGGGAGTAAGAAGTTTGTTGTAAGTTTTAAATGATACCAGGTTCCTAGCCAGGGCCCCAGCACGCCTTGGGCTCCTCCTTGCCCACTTGCCCTTTGTCTCTTCTACCCTTCAGTTCATATCCATAAGCCAGCAGTGAGGGGTGAGAGTAGGATATGAGAGGAGGATGAGATGGTCCTTAGGGAGCTCAAGACCTCAGGAGGGGCAGGAGACAGAGGAGACCGTGGTCTGTGATTAAGTGTGGGGGTAATTTCAGTGGCGGTGCGGAGGCTTGCTGGGGCAGGGGGCCAGGTCTGGGTGACTCAGGGCCTGCTGACCCCTTTTCTTCCTGCTGGGGCCTTAGCCCTTCCTTTCTTGGGGCCCGCCCTGCCAGGAGATAGGAGTCTTGAGGAGGCCACAGTGATTACAGTGTTTTCCAGAGCTGAGGAGGGAAGTCACTGAGATACCTGTTTCCTGCCTCAACTGGGTTTCCTCGCTGGGGAGGTTGTGGGCTGGCCGGAAATGGAGGAGCCTCCTTCCCTCAGGGGCATCATTACTTCAGTCCTCCTCTTGACATAGCTGGCGGCCCTGCCCAACCCCTGCTGCCCCCCTTGCTCTAGACCTGCTGCTGGGAGGGGGTTGTGCCCAAGCGATTTCCATAGGGAGGGCTGCAGGTCAGTCCATAGAGGGAGGTGGAGGCTGAATGGAACAGAGATGGACCCCTTCCCCCCATGCCCTAGGCCAAGCTCCCTGTGAATGGGAGTCTTGGCCCCCACCAGACTTGGCCCAGGCCTGTTCTCAGGCTGAGTGCAGGCAAGTTGGGATCTGTGGGTCTGAGGCCTGGCCTGGGAGATGGGTGGAAGGAAGGTGGCAGAAGGTGACTGGGTTCAGGGCTTGGAGTGGTGAGAAGGGAGGTCTTGGGGTGCAAGGCCTGATGATGACAAAGTAATGTGGACAGTTCACATTTATCAAATGCCCACTGTCTGCTAGGCACCAAGTTTCTCAACAGGTCCTTATACTGGTATGTTCCCCTGCTCTCACAACCTCTCCGAACTCTCCCTGTTGCTTACAGTCAGACCCAAGCCCTGGAGGCCCTATGAGATCTCGAATCTCTCCTCCTGCCAACTTTCCCCTCATTTGCTCAGTCCAGCTATACTGGTCTTTGTTTCTTTTTCTTTTTTTTATCCTCACCTGAGGATATTTTTCCATTGGTTTTTAGAGAGTAGAAGAGAGAGGGAAAGACAAATATCCACGTGAGAGAAACACATTGATTGGTTGCCTCCTGCACGCACCCCTACCAGGGCCCGGACCGGGGAGGAGCTTGCATCTGAGGTATGTGCCCTTGACCCGAATTGAACCCAGGACCGTTCGGTCTACAGGCTGATGCTCTTGGTCTTTGTTTCTTGAACACACTCCCACATTAGGGCCTTTGCATCTGCTGTTCCTCCTGCCTAGAATGTGTGCCCAGAGAATATTTGTGTGACCCTCTGCCTCACATCCTTCAGGTCCTCAGCTACTCTGCTACTCTGTCATTTGCTGTCCCCTTGTACTGCTTTATGTATTTATTTTGTCACCATCCGACATGTATTTGTGTACTTGTTTCCCCCTACTCCCATTTAAGCTTCATGAGAGCAGGACCTTCTGTATTTTTGTTCCCTGCTGCTTTATATTTAGCACTTGCAGGTAGTAAGTGCTCAGTAAATACAGCCGTTGAATGCATTAAGCTATAGCTACTAGGACAGTCCGCTTTCTCTAAGCCAGCGGTTCTCAACCTGTGGGTCACGACCCCTTTGGGGGTCGAACGACCCTTTCACAGGGGTCGCCTAAGACCATCGGAAAACACATATATAATTACATATTGTTTTTGTGATGAATCACTATGCTTTCATTATGTTCAATGTGTAACAATGAAAATACATCCTGCATATCAGATATTTACATGACGATTCATAACAGTAGCAAAATGACAGTTATGAAGTAGCAACGAAAATAATTTTATGGTTGGGGGTCACCACAACATGAGGAACTGTATTAAAGGGTCGAGGCATTAGGAAGGTTGAGAACCACTGCTCTAAGCAGAGGAAATTGAGGCACTGAGAAGTTACTTGCTCAGTGACTCCCACACATGCAGTGGTCCCACGGGTCAGACTTTGAAGCCAGACAAAGCTCTCCTCACTGCTCTACTGCTTTCCCACTTGCTTGTAGCAGGCAGGCAGGCTTGTAGCAGGCAGGCAGTAGATGTTGATGAAACTGTTGTCACTCGGGTTGATAAAAGTAAGAACTCGGGTCCTAAGTAGTGCAGCGGCTACCTCAGGCAAGAATAGCGGGTCTGGCTTTGGGATAAGAGGCACTAGGGATGAGGGTGCTGCAGGGTCCACAGGGCCGGCCTGGGCTGGAACCTAGAAACACTAAACTCTAGGGCAGTCGTTTGTGGGATTATCTGTTCTTTTATGGGTTTGTTAGCTATTTAATTTCCTCATTAAATATTCCCCGAGACCCTATAGACAGTTGAATTAATCCAGGGGTTTTAAGACCAGAGCAGGCCAGGCCCAGCCCTACCCTGTGTGGGAAGCGAGGGGGGAAAATGGCTAGCTGCCCTGCGGCAGAGCCCTCACTGGGCTCCCCTGGGGGCTCGAGGTTTAGGGTGAGTCTGTAGAGGCTTCAGGGCTTTCTGGCCTTGGGCGAGATTCTCAGAAGGGAGGGTAGGAGGGGCTGCCCAAAATGTGGAAAGATCTGCAGTGATGATTCAGAGGCCACTTGGAGGCCAGACATGTGGGTTCTGGACCCTCAGACCATTTGGAACATGCGGGAAGGACTCCAGCCCTGGCCTGTTGCCCCCTCCCCAGCCCATCTCAGCTAAGAGGCGGCAGGCTGGTGGAGGAGGGGGTGAATGTGACCCATCCTCCAGCAACTTCCCAAAGACCTTGTGAGCCCCCTGCACCCTCCTCCCAGGGCCCACCCTGGCCTTCCCCACGTCTCAGTCCTGCCAGGAAGGGGGAGGTTGGGCTGAGGGTCTTGCTGGAATGTTGCCTCAACCTGGGCCTTGGCCTCTTGGGCCCTGCTGCCCTCTCCTGCTCCCAGGGCCTGGCTGGGCTTGCTGGCTACCCCAGTGCCCAGAGCTGGCTGACTGAAACCCAGAAGAATGTGTGGAACTTGCTTCGCGGGGAGCCGCCAGCCTCACTGCCCAGCCTGGTGGCGTCGGCCATGTCAATAGCGGCCTTGAGAGGGGAGTGGCTCGTGGCTGCTGGGGGTGGCTGGGCCAGGGGCACCATCATGAAAGCCCTGGGAACAAGGCGGCTCTTTGAGTCCAGGGAATGTGGGGACTTCAAGTCTCAGCCGCCCCCAGAACTCACCCTCCCTCCTTTCCCTGATGGCTGCCCATGCCCTAGTTGTAGGGACCTCAGAGCATCCCCAGGGGCATGTGTGGTATCCCTGAGATGTCCTTAGGACCAGCTCCCAGCTACCTACCGGGCCCTTTTCCCTGAGGCATGAGGAGGGTGCCCCGTTCTGGATTTTAGGGGGGCATCTGGAGCACAAAGCTTATAGTGTGCATTGAGCAAATGAGTGGACCCATGATGTGGCTAAATATTCTGCAGACGGAATCCCCGACAGGTGTGTTAGACTTAAAATTCATTTAACAAATATTTATTGAGCATCTTCTAGCTATCAACCTTGTTCTAGGTGCTGAAGTTACAGCAGAGAACAAAAATGTCAAATTCCCTCCCCTCGTTTAACTAGCATTATAGCTAGTGCAGGAAGACAGACAATAAATAAAAGTGCCAGAAAAAATAAAGCAGGGGAGAGGATAGAGAGTGATCAAGCGGTCAGGAAATCCTCTGATAAGGTGGCATTTACACAGACGCGTCTGAAGGAAGTGAGGGTGTGAGCTGTGCAGATATCTCGGGAAAGGGCACTCCAGGAAGAGGGCAAAGCTAATGCAGAGGCCCAGAGGGGTGCTTAGCATGTTTGTGGGAAGCAAGGAGGCTCATATGGCTGGAATAGCATGAGTGAAGGGGAGCACGGTTGATGTGGCCAGAGGGATTGGCAAGGGGAGGTGGGCAGAGCCTTGGCCATGGGAAGGACTTTGGATTTGTTTCTGAATGAGATGAGAGATCACTTGATTTGCTGTGTGGAGAAGACATGGAAGGTCAAGGGCAAAAGCAAGGAGGCTGTGACTCAGGCCAGAGACAATGGAAGCTGTACCAGGGTGATAGAGGTGGGAAGAAGTAGTTGAATCCTGAAGATATTGTGAAGGTAGGGCCGACAGGGTTTGCCGAGGGATTGGGTGTGGGTGGGGCAGAAAGAGAGGAGTCAGGGGTGTCTCCGCAGCCTTCCAGCTTGAGCATCCAGGAGGATGGAGCTGTCACTAACTGAGATGGTAAAACTCCAGGAGGTGCAGACTGGGGAGGAAGGTGCAGAATGGCAGGTGATGGAGGGGATGGCATGGGGGTGGGGCAGTGTTGGACTGACACCTGGAACACGGGGGACAAGTCTGAGTGCCTACCTTGCTGCCTTTCACTTATCTGTGCCCTTTCCCTGGGCACTGTGGTTGAGGGAAAGGTGTAGGCTCAGAGGGCTCTGACTTCAAGTCTTGGCTCAGCCCCAACTGGCTGTGTGACTGTGGGCAAGTTGCTTCCTCTCTCTGAGCCTCAGGTCAGAAATGAGGATCATGATGCTTATTTCCCAAGTGAATACGAGACCAAGTGGATGGACCTGGCTCAGTGTCTGGAATGTGGTAGGTGTTTGACAATTGGTGGCTCTTCTATTAGTCTTATTCCTGCACAGGGCAAGGCCAGAGTAGTATATGACTCAGAGTTCACAGTGTCCAGCATGGCACAGTTTCTTCTGATCAAGACTGCTACCATCGGCCATCTTTTGACCCAGGCCCTGCTCTGGGCTTGTGGAATGAATGACCGAGGGAAGGGATCATTCCTGCTCTTTCTGTTTCTCTTCCGAAGTCTGAGAGCCCTGGATGTGACTACATCTGATCTGTCACTGCCCCCCCTTCCCCCACTGAGGCCGCAGCTGCAGGACAGAGTCCACCCTTCCACCCTGATTGCTCCTTCCTGGAGGGGGAGAAGGAGGGGCACACCCCAGGGTGGGGCCTGGGAAAGTCTGGGGCCTATGGACCCATTGTCCCCTTCCCAGATGTGTGCAGTTGGTGAGCTCTGAGCAATAAGAGGCGTGGCCTAGAGGCTCCCATGGGTGCAGAAAGGATGTTCATGCATCTTAAGGGGAGCGGCTGAGGGAGGCTTCCTGGGACTCCATCCCAGTCCCATTCTCCCGCAGGCCCCGGACCGGAGGAGGCAGGACCTTGCCCAGGGAGCCCTGGGAAAACCTGTAGCAGTTTCTCATTTTCGAGTGTTGATGAGGCCTCGCAGCTCTAAATCTGGTCCCCAGGGGCTCTCAGAGAAACAGCAAGACTAAAGTTCACGGTGACCTCTCCCCCCACGCTGTGCCTTGGACTTGGGCTGCTGCATGGATCACATCCAGGTGTTTCATTTTTTAACATTTGGCGTCTTTCCCCACCTTTTCCCCAGTGCCAATTTGTGGGGTTAGGGAAGCAGCCTGGGGTTGGGCAAGGGGAGGACTTCAGAGGCGGCCTCGGGTGACCCCACAGATGCTTCTCCTGGGCTGGGGTGGGAATTCCCAGCTGCCTCTGGCCCCTTCCCAGCCCACCTCCAGGTCCGTGCTTCCACTTCTTCCTTTCCCGCCTCCCAGTGCTCACCACAAGGAGTCAGCTCTGGCCCCATCTCCTGGTCCTGGCCTCCCCTCCTTACTCCAGCTGACTCATCCCTCTCTTTGTTTGGTGTTTCCAGTTTTCAAATAGTTGGGAACTGGGATCATGCCTCTTCTTGGATCCCTCACTGGGCTGGATGGATTGAAATTCTGGCCTCAAAATCCTAGCCCCAGTGGCTTCTATCACTTAACAACTCTTCTCCCTCTCCTGCCCTTTGCCTTCCTGTGTGCACAGGAAGAATAGAGACGAGGGTCTCCTTGCTAGTGACCTGTCACCCGGTCATCAGCTGATGCTCAGGGAACATTTCACGCTATGCCTTTTCTTGATTAGACTGCCATTCTCTCTTAAGCCACGCCTCTCGAGGGGCTCTGGGCATTATGGAATATGATCCTCCCAGCAATCTTTTGAGGTTGGCACAATAACCTCCATTTTGTAGAGGGTGAAACTGAGGCTCAGAGGGGGGCAATGGCTGGTCCAAGTCATCCATCAAGTACGTGGCACAGCTGGGAATGGAGCTCAGGTTGTTTGACCCCAAAGTTGTCATTCCAGCCTGAGTGGATTTAACCTGTGGGGTGCAGAGAGAGGACAGTCTGGGTCAACTGGCATAGTTAGGAAGGTCTGCCTGGAGGAGGTGGACTGGGCCGGACTTGGCAGAGGCTACAGTAAGCTGCATATCGGCCATATGGACATATCCAGCTCCTACTTCTCGGGCTTGGGTGCCTTTTGACTCTGGGTCTCTCTCAATTTAGCGATAACATTCCCCAGGGAGATGGATTTGCCTTTCCCTGGGATTGAGACCCCTGGAACTTGGATTCTTCTCACCCGGGTCCCAGGCTCCCTGCACGTTTTGCTGTTGGGAGTCGGTGAATTTTTGCTGAGTGGGGCCTGTCCTGAGCCAGCCCTTTGCCCACCTCTATATTGGGGGCGATAGAAGCTGGAGGCCAGAATCTACATGCAAGCCCCAAACTGTGTCATCTGAACATCCCTGTGTAGTGGAGGAGTCAAGAATTCATCCATCCATTTATTTATTCACTCATTCATTGCCTAAGGATCTGCTGTGTGCTAGACTTCATGCTAAGTGTTTTATCTGCATTATCAACTTGCCTGTGTAGTTGGGATTATACTTTCATTTCCTAGAAGAGACAGCTCAGAGAAGGGCAGTGTCTTGCCCAAGATCACATAGCCAGGTGCCGAGGAAGGTAGGAGCTGAATTCAGTTCCATGTCCTCTTGGAAGAAGTTAGAGGCATGGTACTTCCTCTCCAGAAGCTCTGGGTCTTGCAGAGGGAGGACTCAGGAATCATAAGTACCCACCACAACTCCAAGCCCGGACAGTCGCACATGAGGGAAGGCAAACATCAGTTTGGCATGAGTTATCTGGAGGGACTTTCTGGAGGAACTAGGGCTTAAAAAACAAGGAGAATTAGGCTGGTGGAGGAGGAAGACATCTAGGGCAGGGGTCAGGGAGTCATCCCCATTGTCCCTAGATTTGCATTGTTGTTGAGTGTGGGCAGGAAAGTCCTGGCCTGCTGCTGGAGTCGTTAACACCGGGGAAAGAATGAGAGGAAGTCACCACATGGCTGAGGTCATGTACATCCCAGTCCCCTGCCCCATACCCGGCCAGACCAGGAGGCAAGAAGTCAAGGCCTGGGCCTCGCTTCTCCTACCCACAAAATGGGCTGCTTTCTTGCTTTTTGGCCGCCTGCCAACTCAGAGGACCAGGACCTTGAGTTCTTGGAGAAAGCTTCCCCTTAAGAGTTGATAGTATTCTATTCTTTGGGGCCCGGGGAGGCAGCCATCTTGAGAAGCTACCACCTTATCAATTTATTGATGCTACCAGCCCACAAGGGCCAGGGCCTGGGCCAGGGAAACAGTTGAGGGAGCTGGCTCTCTGCTTCCTTAGCTCTTCCTCGCCTGTCCACCCATGTGGACCTGGGATTACCCGTGCAGTGGTCTGCCATGTTGGTTCTCCTCTGTGCCCCTTGGGCAAGTGCCGCTAAGCTAACATCCATGGGACCTGCCAATGTGTGTTTAGTGAGTGAGCATAGACTAGGAGGCATAAGATTCCTGTATTCTTCCTGGCCCTCCCTGTATGATCCAGGACAAGTCATTTAGCTTCTCTGAGCTGAATTTGGGACCATTCATTCATTCATTGATTCAGCAAACATTTATGGAGTGCCAGGTCCTGTATTAGGTATAAACACCAAGCATGAGCTGAAGGAGCTTTTAGTCTGATAGGAGAGTCAATAAAAGGTTGAGGGGCAGCTTTATCCAGTTTGGCTCAGTGGGAAGAGCATCGGCCTGAGGACTGAAGGGTCCCATGTTTGATTCTGCTCAAGAGCACATGCCCAGGTAGGGGGTGGGCGTGCAGGAGGCAGCCGATCAATGATTCTCTCTCATCATTGATGTTTCTATCTCTCCCTCTCCCTTCCTCTCTGAAATCAATAAAAATATATTTTAAAATAATGGTTGGGGGGGCAAGGAGTCTGCATTCAAGAAAGAGACTTCAGGGCCACATCACCTCTTGGGGGGTATCTGGGATCTTTGTGACTGTCTCAGCCCCCATTTGTTATTCTAGTTACTGAACTGTCTGTTTACCTTGAAAGTAGCTTGTGGGAAGAGGGGACCTGGGGAGACAGCTCCCCTGGGCTAAGGCAGAGGATAAGACCCACAAGGGTGGAGAGGAGAACAGGCTGATTTTGTTGTGAGTCTCAGATGAGATCATGGATATGGAAAATAGTGCGGCTATTTATACTGAGCTTGGTTATTTTAATTTAGGAGGAATGGAAGCTGCAGAGCTCAGGTTTGGCATTGAGTGAGTTAAATGAGCGGAATAGTCCCGAAGTTCCTGCTTTCCACTTTCCTTCCTCTTTTCTGTCTCTTCCGGAGGAGGGGAGCGGGAGGAGGGGAGCGGGGCTTGGAAGGGAGGCAGAGATCAGCTCAAGCCTGGATTTGACTTGAGAAAATGGGAGGAAAGGGTTAAGATGGCTGCTTTTTCACCTGGGGTGGGGAGGGGGGAGGGAAAGGAGACAGGGACTGCTGGGGCTAGGATAGGAATGTGTGATAAGATCAAAGCTTTCAGCCTGCCTGGGCCTCACCTTAGTTTCACCTGAGCAATTGAAGGGAATTCTCTAGCTGGAGGAGGATGAAGAATGGTGACCTTCTGGGGGAGGGAGTTTGCAGGAGCCACCTCCTCCCTTTAACACGCCAAGAGGCCCCACTTCATGCAAGCCTTAGGTGTCCCTTCTCAGCTACCCCCAATCTCCCAGAAGCCCCAGCTCTTGCCCTGGCAGGTACTGGAAGTCCCAAGGACCACCATTACTTGGCATAGCCAGACTAGGGAGGGGGCACCGCTCCCTACCACTCCCACCCCACCAGCTCTCTCACCCCTGGGTACTCAGAGGCTCCCTTATGGGGCCTGCTGGGCCACCTGCCCTAGTGATACCAGGTTAGGCTTTCCAAGCCACTCCCTCCTACACCAGGGGCTTTGGCAGCCCAGCTGTGAGGCTAGGAAGGTGGCCCCAGCAGGCCCCAGCTGGGAAGGGTCCTGGAGCTGGCCCTAGGGGTGCTAAAGCCCAGGTTCCTGCCTCTGGCTCTGCCTCAGTTAATGATTATTCTGGGCTGCAAGAGAGCAGGGAAGAGGGAGGCCCACCCTCCCAGCTCTTTAACCACTGGTTGCACCTGAGGTATGTCAGCAGCCTGGGTGTTCCCTGCTTTAATGTGGCAGCCTTGCTCTGGGGCACATGGGTGGGGGAGCAGGGAGTAGGGGCTTGAGCCACAAATTGATAAGCAGCCTGTGCCCCTGGGGTCCTGGTGACAGACTTACGGCCTACAGGATCTGAGTAAAATGTGAGCTAGGGTGTAATAGGCCCCTGAGGCTTGGCCCCAGCTGTGTGAGCAGACCCTACAGTAATATACCAGGTGAGCAAACCTCTTCTAGCTCATAAAAACCCCTGGGCTCCTCCTCTCCTGGCTCAGACTCTGCTGAAAAGTCTAAGCTAGAAGATGGTGTGATGGTTAGGGCTTTGGGGCAGCTGGGCTTGGCTTCCAACCCTAACTCTGCCACTTCCGGGCTGTGTGACGCTGGGCAAGTCACTTTACCTTTCTGAGCACCATTTCCTCATTTGAAACAGGAGGCTACTAATCCTTACTTTGCTGGTGTCAGCAAGACAAGGTGTGGGAAGTGTTTAGCTCATAATTGATATCTGGGGAATGGTAGCAATTATTACTATTGTAGTTTTTATTATTAGGAGAAAGTGAAAGTTGAATCCTAGTCTTGGCCCATGATAGGAGCTGGAGGATTTGGGGGAAGCAGGGGGATGGGGAGATCCCAGGAACATGTATGTATGGAGACAGCTAGAAGGATGGAGATCATGAGGCTTTGGCGAGGTCGCTGTGTCTCACCCAGGCCTACCTCAGTCCTCTCAGCCCTGGCTCTTCCCTCGGCTGGGTCCTGAGGCTGGTGCAGGCCAAGAGTGGGGGAGGAGGGAGAATTATTTATTTTGATACCATTAGGGCATTTTCCCCCAGTGCAGCTGCTATTTTTGGGAGCCCTGGAGAGCAGGGGTATGGTTAAATTAGGTAATGTTGCTCCAGAAGGAATGTGTGAAGCAGTTGGGCCCAGGCTGCAGGGAGAGGACAGTCGGTTCACTCCATATAAAATTAAACTGCAACTTGGAAGAGCAGCTTGGGTCGCTTTATAAGGCGATGGAGGGGGAGGCCACTGGAAGCTGCCACTGGGGGAGCGAAGGTGATGTCCCAAGGCCTCTTTGTGGGGAGCCTGGGCTCCCGTGCTGGAGGCCTGGCTGGCCCAGCAGGGGCCTGTGATGAGGCTGAGGGGCACAGCTGGTGCGTCCTCAGCTCCAGGCCTGTGGCTGCCACTGAGGCGGTGGGGCCTGGGGTGGTGTGATACATGGGAAGGATGGCTCTGTAGACTTGGCCTCGAATTCTCGTCTTCTGTGCTTGGGCAAGTCACTCAACGTTACCGGTGGTGAAATAAAGGTTCCATCCCCTAGGGATGCTTTTAAAGGATTAAATCTCTAGAAGAAAAGGGAAAGCTAACTTTTATTGAGGGCCACTGTGTGCAAGGTGCGGTTCTAACTCAATGGGGTGGTCCACGCACCTGGGTGCTTGTCAGAAATGCAGAGTTTCAGGCCCCGGAGATCTACGGAATCAGAATCTATGTGAACCAGATCCCCAGATCCCCAGGAGATCCCTGTACATATTAAAACTGGAAGCACCTCTTTACATACATTGTCTCGTTTTATCTTGCAAACTACCCACCCCTGTGATGTAGGAATTATTATCATTTGACAGTTGTGAAAGCTGATACATGGAGCGGGGCCATGGTAGAAACTCCATCAGCGTTCATTCTCTCCCAAATTCTGCCCCGTCTTCCCTGCTTTTGGTCTGGGCCAGGGTTGGAGAGGTGAACGTGGTGTCAAAACCCCTGGCAGGACTGGAAAAGGTCAAGAATGTCCCCTGCCTTTGAGACTTAATCAGACTCTTCTCTCCATTGACCCATGGGACCAGTACAGTTGGACAGGGGTCATCTCCCCAAAGTCCTTCCACACTTCCGGTCCTCGAAGAAAGAAGAGGACAGGAAAAGAGCTCTCTACTGCTGTGGCCTGTGATACCGGCAGTAATGACTGGCCTGCAGGTCAGAGGAGGGGTTGGGGAGTCAGAGCCTGGGCTTAGTTAGGGTCACCCTGCCTGTCACTGGGATATTTGAGACTGAGTCAATCTAGCAAAAAATACTTTGCGAGACACCTACTACGTGTCCAGCCCTGGAAAAGTATCCCACATTTTTCTTAATTCCATAGACTCTTCATTATACAGAACAACCAAAAAAGTTATTATACTTTATTTAGCACTTATCATATGCCATACTTATAGGCCACGCCCAGCTTTCTTGTCATCGTAATCAGCACTTGATTTACATTATCTCATTTATCTATTGAATTTCACTTTCAGTTTCTTCTTCTATAAAATGGGGATAGTTATTAATAATATCTATCTCATGGGGTTGTTATGAAGATAATTTTTGTCAAGTACCTGGCACATCATGTTTGTTAAATAAATATAATAAGTACAAATAATCTCCCAACAAGGTGGGTACTATCCCTGCCCCCATTTTACAAATGGACAAATTGAGGTCCAGAGCAGGGAAGGGACTCACCTGTTGGGGTCCCAGGAAATTGGGGAGAGCCATAAGATATTGACCCCCCCAAACTTCTAAGCCACTATTATAATTCAGTTCAACTTAGTAAATATTTGTTTATTATCCACTAGCTGCTACTCAGTATTGGGAAGCATCTAAAGGTTTAAATATATATAAAGAAAACCCCCAACCTGGTGTTTGTCCCCAAGGAGCTTTGGTTCCAGCAGGAGAGTAGAAACATTTACTCAAGTGACTATAATAAAGACGAAACCTCAGGCTCTCTGGAAGGTAGAAATTAAGTCCTATGGATGTGCGGGAGAGAAAGTTATCTTTGTGGGGCATCCAGGAAGACTTCAGAGCGGAGGTAGCAATTAAGCCAGGCCTTGAAGGGAGGATGAGCAGTTTAGATTGGGAGGCATAGCAACAGCATTCTAGGAGAAGGGAACAGTATACACAAAAGCTTAGAAGCAGGGAAATGTGTCTTGTGAGAGTGTCATCCAGTTCTCAGGAGCATCTGGAGGCTGCATGGGGTCTGGGGTGAGGAGGCGGCAAGGCCAAGCCCAGCTTTCTTGTCATCGACGGTTCCCAGCCTTCAGAGACTTGGCTCTTCAGCCAGCTGGGCTTAGTCTCTCATCGTTCTGCCCTTTCTTCAATCAAAGACTTGTATAAATGGCCTGTCTGAGTTTCTGGTCAGTGTGTGATAACCGGTGTAGCTGACAAAATTCAGGCCAAAAGCAAGAGACGCGATGTCTTGATTTACTGGGCAGCCTTATCGCCCACACATGTACGATTTCCGTTAGTCTTCTCCAGTGTTGACAATAACCCTGGGATGGGGAGCGCAGTGCGGCAGCCAGGCCTGGGTTCTGATTTTGCCTCTGTGGCTTACGAGCTGTGTCTTGTGCAAGCCTCGGTTTCCTTCTTTGTAAAGTGGTGAGGGCTCTACCTCCCGTCTTGGGTTAAGGATGGTGTCATCTACACTGTCCAGTATGGTAGCGGCCAGCCACATGCGATGATTTAAATGGAAGATTTAATGAAATAAAACATTTAAAAATGTGATTTCGGGGCCACATTTAAAGTGCTCAATAGCCCCAGGTGGCCTGTGGCTACCTTATTGGACAATGTAGACCTAGAACATTTCTGTCACTGCAGAAAGTTCTATTGGATGGCGTTGGTGCATATAAAGTGCCGTGTGCACTCGGTAAGGAATGGCTGTTGTTGTTATTACTAGTTCCCGGTCCCAGTTTGGGACTCCCTCAGAGAGACCCCTGGGCCTCGATGGAGCTGGACAGGATTGCCCCTCTGTGGTCCTGTGCAGTTTCCCATCAGCAGCTGAGAGGTCTCATTGTTCCCTCACCCGACCCCATCTGTAATGTTAAAAAGTCCGAGAGTTGGCGCCTGATCGGCAAGGCTCAGTGGATGAGCATCTACCTATGAACCAGGAGGTCACAGTTTGATTCCCAGTCAGGGTGCATGCCCAGGTTGCTGGCTCAATCCCCAGTAGGGGGCGTGCAGGAGGCAGCCGATCAATGAGTCTCTCTCATCATTGATGTTTCTCTCTCCCTCTCTGAAATCAATAAAAGTATACATATTTTTAAAAAGTCCGAGACTTGGCTCCATCCAGCCCACCTTCTCTCCTTATTTTCCCACCCACTCCCCTCAGCCTGTCTCTGCCTATTTCCCCGTTTGGCTGCTGGCATCTGGAATCTCCATGTCCAGCCTCCAAGATTCCCATTGCCCATTCCCAGGGGGGAGGGGGAGCGGGAGGGGGAGGCCTTCCCTGGAAGTCCCCAGCTCCCATCCGGCTGCCTGGGCCCTTCTCGGAAGGGTGGGGACGATGGTTTGTTGTGACGGGGCAGTGGGCAGCCTGCCCACTCTAACGCGCCCATATCTGGGCACCAAGCATGCTGTTTGCACTTGGCCGGGCCTCAGGGTCTGGCCTGGTGCCCATGAGGGCTGGCCTGCTTTGGCACCCCTGGTTACAAAGGCCAATCATGGGTCAGGACACCAGGAGCTGTTCCTGGTCTGGGTCCTAAGGTGATGGGCATGTCTGACACCTGGAGCTGGAGTGCAGAAGAGATTCCCAGCTGTGGCTGAGCCTGGGTGCTAGGTGGGGACAAGGCCCGCGTAGGTGTAGGCAGGCTGCAAACTCTTGGGGGCCAGGCAGGAGGCCAGTTCAGATGGGTAGGATCTGCTTGCGGCATTCACACCTGTCTGGGAGGAGCCTTGGGTCTGAGATGCCAGAGAAGCTCGTCTCCCAGCATCATGCTCTCCCTTCCCCCTTCTCTGGCCCCCTGCCTCATCAGTTGGGAGGTGGATGAGCAGGCATCGCTGGGCCAGTCATGTGCTGAGGCCATGAAGGCCCAGCAAGGAAATTACCGTCTGAGATCACACAGCCAGGCTGCAGGAATCAGACCTCTGACCCTGAATACCTAACATGCTCTTGTCCCTTCTGCCTCTTTGCATGGGAGCTCTGAGGACAATGGCTTCTGGACACTTTGCTGAGAAAGAGGGCTGGAATCCTGGCCTTTTGACACTTACTCCTGTGACCTTAGACAAACCTCTCTGAGCTTGAAGAATAGGGATAGTTCCACCTTGCTCTCAAGGCAGTTGTGAGGGTTAGATAACTGGTCTTCTGGCTGTTTCCAGGATACTCCTGCCTTGGAGCCTTTGCAGCTGCTGTGCCCTGTCTCTGGAGCCTTCTTCCTCTATGCACACACCAGCTTCCGGTGTGTCACGTTCCCTAACTGGCCTGTGGAACGTAGCAGCCCCACCCAGCCACTCCCTGCTCCCCTCACCTTGCTATATTTTTCTTTTTAGCATTCTCATTATTTGACAGATATTATTTTATGGTCCAGCTGGCTCCAAGTAGAATGTCCCACGAGGGCAGAGAACTTGCATAGCTCATAGAACCTGCTCACATAGCAATGATTGATTATTTCCCTTCTTCTTCCCAATACTTCTCAATACCCGACAGTCACTGTTTACCAGGCCCTTCCCATGTGCCAGGCCCTGTGCTAAGCCACTCCCATCTCAGCTCCTTGAATTTCCCAGGGTCCCCATCACGGCTTTGTCACTTGCACATCAGAGATGAGTGGCGGGAGGGCTGCAGTGACTTCCCAAGGTCACCCAGCTGGGAAGTGGCAGAGCCCAATTTCCATTGGGGTTCGTCCTGCCCCAGAGCTCACACTGTGCTGCCTCCTATGTTGGATCAACGAGATCAGCCCATTCACCCAAATTTAAATCTCAGAATCTGTTTGACAGGATTGAACACGTCAGATTTAGGGGTGGCTCTCAATCTTTTTGGGGTACCCTTCCAGCCCTCTCTTTTCCTGTGATTGGTCAGTGACAACCACTCCCACTGTCCCAGAATGACAGATGCCCTTTGGCTGGGGAGCCCAGAGGTCAACCTGAGCCCCCAGGGGTGGGCCAGGGCTGGGGAGTCCTCTCTGGGCTGCCGGGGGCAGGCGGACAGGATGTTTCCGCAGGCAGCACACATTCCTGCTCGGAGGTGGCAGGCAGCAGACTTACCATTTCCTTTCCGGTAACCTGAGTCCCTGGGAGGTGAATTCTCCTGCCAAGGACACAACCGCTCACTTGCCGGTCCTGCCATTTCCTCGGCTCAGCCTGTCTGCCTGGGGCTTCGGCCTGACCAGAGAGACCAGCTCTAAGTACCAGCTCTAAGACTGGTGCCTCAGGTGCTGATCGAACCCCTGACAAAGACCCAGCTTAATGCCACCCTCCCAAAGTCCTCATCTGTGTGGCCCCAGGCTCCAGCCTTGGGGAAGGAGGTGCCATTGTGGAAGGAGAAGGACCCTGTGTTAGAAGCCAAAAGACCTGGGTCCGCCTCTGCCACCAACTGGCTGTGAGACTTCTCCCTCTCTTCTTGGAGCTGCTTATCCTTATAGCAGCACTTATGGTGGGGCTGTCAGTGTCACAGACAGGATTTGAGCTCAGGCTCCCCAACACTGGTTGGTCCTCCTTGATGGCCTAACTTCCCTTCTCTGGGTCGGTTTCCCCTTCTGATAAGTTTCCATTTCTGGCAGTCAGGGACCCAGGACTTCGTTGGAGCCTTACCCAGCCTGTGGAGGGCATAACAGGAATTGCTCTCCTTAAAGGTCAGGTCACTTTTCCTGCTTGTGAGCTCCTGGCGGGGTGGGGGTGGGAGGGGAGGAAAAGGAAGAAGTGACACTTAAGCCTTGTAAGTGCCAGACACTGGGCTGAGCTCTCAGGTTGTCTTGTTGAATCTTCCCAACAGCCTTGTTTATTTCCAGTTACAGATGAGAACACAGGCTTAGAGAGGTTGGGTGACTTGCCCAAGGCTGCACAGCTAGGAAGCCGCCAGGCTAGGGTGTTGCGAAGTGACATGTGGCCAACACACATTTCCTAGGATAGCTTTGATTTACTAATGAAATGGAATAAAAGTAATAGTCTTCCCAAAAGATTATGGACATGCCCCAGAACTTGAGTACCTGTGCATACAAACTACATCTCCCAGACTGCCTCTGACACCAGAAGTGGCCCAGGAATCCTTTGTTAAATTTTGTTTCTCTAGGGCTTTGGAAAATGTGTAATTATGGGTATGCCTGAGTTCAGAGGAGCGAGAGCCGTGTGGGCTGGAGCGGACTGGAAAGGATTGGCACTGAGCTGGGAGTGGAGCTGAGGGGGCTGAGAGGGGCCTGGGGTGGGGCCAGCCAAGGCCAAGTTCACAGGCTCCAAGAAGCCTCCCTAAATGGCCTGCAACCCCGTCTCTTTGCCAGGAAAATCACAAGGCCTCTCCTCAAATCCCATTCCCACTTAGTCCTGCCCATCTTCCTCCCACAAGGGTCTCTGGGGCAGCCCAGACTCCAGGCAAGGCCTGCTTGGCCCATAGACCTTTGCTCCAGCCCCTCCACCCTCACCCCAGACTTCCCAAGGAACTGGGTAAAGGGCTGTGGGGTGGGGCAACAAGGCCTGTGTCCTGGCACCCTGGGATTTGAGCAGTTGGCAGCGTGAGGACTGAGATGAACCAGCCAGCCTGCTCCCACCCTCTCCTGCAGTGGGGCCCTAGGCCCTGAGGCCCCGGCAGCTGTCAGCAGGGAATGGTGACAGAGGAGGGCCAGAGGTGACTTCTCAGCCCGCCTCTTCTCTCTCCCTGTGCTTGGGCCAGGCCCAGAGCTCTTCCCAGCTGTAGTCAGCAGCTGCTGAGCTTTGTTCCAGAGCCAGCACTGGGCACCGCCCTCCTCCCCAGGATAGCTTCCCACCACCCTGCATGGGCAAGAGCTGCTGCCCCTGGGGAGGGGTTGGGGCCAATATGGTGACATTGTCCCATCCCTTAGTTCCCTTGATCCTACTCAGGACACAGAGAAATAGGAATCAATGCCCCTGTTTTTATGGAAAAGAAAATAGATCCAGAGAAGCCAAGCGACTTGCTTGAAGTCACACAGCTACTGGGTAGCTGAGTTCAGGCTCCTGGCTCCTGGCTCCTGGCTCCTGGCTCCTAGCTCAGTGTTCACTCTGCTGCCTTTCTTCAGGGTGTGTTTGTGCAGGGTGATAGAGACTTGGGTTCCTGGGTTTGACGCCCAGCTTGGCCACTTAGTAGTTTTGGGACCCCTGGCAAGCTCTTTAACCACTGGGAGTGGAACTCCTGTTTTCTTGCTTGTAAATAGGATAATAATAGTCCCTACCTCTTGGGATTATTGTGCAAATGAAATGAGAATCCATGTAAAGTACTTAGCAAAAGCCTGGCGTGTTCTAAGTGCCCCAAATGAGATCTGGCAATATTATCAAAGAGTATTAGCCATCTGCGTGCCCAGCACCGTGGGTGATTCTGTGGGGGTTACAGACACATTCCACAAATATTTATATCGGTCAATAAATGTTTATTTGGGACCTACTGTGTGCAAGGTACTAGAAAAAAACACACAACAGTGATAAAACAGGCAAAATTCCCATCCCTGCTTACAATTTACACCACATGTGTCTGGGGAGACACGACTTCATCTTAACCACAGGAGCCTCCGAGCGCTTCGTGCACATGGATATTATTACCCACACTTTGCAGATGAATAAACAGTTGAGAAGACTGGTGGCAGAGCAGGGGCCAGAACCCAGCTCTTCTGATGTTCTTGGGCAGTGGCCCCGAGGGCTTCCTGGAAGAGGAGGCACTTGTGCTGTGTCCCACCGGGCCTCACGGCCTGGCAGGAGAGGTTGGGTGCAGACTGTATGGGACACAGCCATCACAGTCTGGGCAGCAACAATTTCAGGAAGGTCTTGCTGAGGTCAAGGCTTCTTGTTCCCCAGGGACAGAAGCGAAGCCAGAGCTTTAAATACCTTGCGCAGCCCAGAATAACCCCCATTGTCTTGGCCAGCAGCTGGGGGACGCAGCAGGATCCTGAGGGAGGCTAATCCTGGAGGTGGGGGCTGGCACTTGCCTATGGGTGGTGTTTCTTCGAAGACTTTTCCATTTGGCTCCTGCAGGAAGGCCCGCCTTGTGGGAAGGGTGGAGCAGCTGCCTGGGTTCTGCGTGAGCAACGTGTGGCTGAGGGGGAGCTTGGTGGGTGGGAGACTCCCAGGGAGGGCCCTGTTTCCTAGTGAAGGTGCTCCTTTGTGTGTCAGGGATGTGTTCATTGGCCCACTGGGCCCTCTGCTGTGGGCGGGCCTACCCAGGTCCTGCCCGGGGCTTCCTGGCACCCTCTCCTGCTCTGGCTATTTTGGGCACTGGCTGTGTTCAGGCTTGGGGAGGGATGGGTAATCCTGCCCAGACCAAGGATGCTGGGGCGCTGCCTGGACCGCCATTCCAGGGTCCTGGATCTTTGAATGCTGTAGACTCTGACCCTGAGTGCAGCCTCAGAGGCTCATGGTCAGTGGACGCCTAGGGGAGGCTGGCCCCACTGGCAAGGGCAAAGAAGGGCACCAGACAAACCTTTTCCCTTGGGACGTTCCCTGCTCTCGCCTCAGGAATAGTTGTGCTTCTTCTAAGCAACCAGTTTGTTTCTACCTCATGGGACACGGAATCCAGGGACTGGTCAGGCTTCCTTCTTCCCATTGGCCACCAGAAAGCTCAGAGCCAAGTGAGTTGGCTTTCCCAGACCTCTAGCCTCTGGCACATACTTTGTCTACTCACCTCACTCCAGGCTCCATCTGTAGCCCTACCCGAGTTTTTCTTATGTATGTTCAGTTGATGTTCTCTTGCTTTTATGTGTACATTTTTGTAAGCTGCTTAAGTCTTCTTGGAACAGGGTGGTGGGGGAGGTAGACATAGACAGATGATGGTGGAGGTAGCCCTTAGCTGGTCAGTTCCCTTCAATCTGCTCCTTACGCTTGGTTCTGACTTTGTAATTCCGTCCGATAGCCCTGCCCTCTCTGCTGGTTGGAGTCACAGCCTAGAATTTTAGAATCCTGTTGTTTCAGAATTTCAGTGTCCTAAAATGTCATAGCCAGAAGGAACCTTTGGAATCATCTAAATTGAGAGCTTTCTAACTTACTATTATTGAGCGGTGAAACCCTATTTCAATAAAAATAATAGTATTTTGATTAACTACTATAATATTTTGACAAATAATAGCAAACACAGAGCATTCACCGTGTGCTAATACTATGTGTAGCTTATTACATTTTTATTGACTCCTCACAACAACCCTATGAGGGAGATACTATTATTATTAATTATCATACCCATTTTACAGATGAGGAAATGGAGGCACCAGAGAGGTGAAATGACTTGCTCACAGCCTCACAGCTAACCAGGGGCTGAACCAGACATATTATGCAGATGGTCAGAATGTAAAAAGGAAAAAAAGGTAGATTTCATTGTAGTGAGTATTTGAGGGGGAGGGGGTCAAACCATCTGTCTGCTGCTCTAAAGTGGCCCCCCAGGCCGCTGAGGACAGACTGGGAACCTGAGATCTCTGCTTTATCATTTGACAGAGGGAGTCTGAGGCCCAGAGAGGGAAAGGGACTTGCCCAAGACAGCAAGGTGAGCTGGAAGCCAGTTCTCAGTCCACCCTGCTGCCCAGAGGGGCTTCACCCCTTCGCTGCTCTCCCCCGACCCCCACCCTGTCAGCAATCCCCAGCCCCTCCGCTGAACTCTCCCTTAGAACACTCAGCTCCCCTCACCCCCACCCCAGGGCTTGGGACCTTCTGTACGGTCCTAGGGGATCAGGAGTGACCAGGCGCTAGGCCACCTCTCTGTCCCCTCTGACGGACTCATCACCTGAGAGGGCCGGCTGCTGGCCAGCAAGGGAAGGAGCAGCTCCTGCCTGGGTTTCCTCAGACTCTGACAGGGTTCCCCCGGAGGAGAGAGCGTACCCCTCCTGCCACCAACTAGCCTGTCACCTACACGGCTTTTTCTCCAGCAGCACTTCATTCCATGGGCTTTTCTGTCTTCGAGAACCGCCTTTTCAAGACCCCACTGGTGGTGGGCCGTTTCTTTACATCTAAAGCCTTCCTGAGGGAGAGCTAGTTGGCAGCGAGCTGAAGGAAAGGTGTATGTTGGGGTGGGTGTTCCCAAAGTGTGTTCTGTAGAACCCTAGTCCCATGAGCTCTGCATGAAGAAAGGCTTCCAAGTTAAGCAAGTTTGGGAAACGCCAGTCACCCCGTTCCCTCATCGTGGTGTTAGAGACATTAAGACTTAGGGAATCAGCTCTGCTTTGTGTAACCAGCCTTTCCCAGATGTGTTTGTCTGAGGACCCTCCCCCATACCTATTCCTGTCCAGAGTTACTGTGCCAGGATGGACATTCGTCATGAGGAAAGGGGAGAGGGCATTGCAAAAGGAAGGGGCCTTCTTATTTCTAGGTCTGTTGCCCACAGGCCTTTGGTCAACCACGGGCTTGGCCCTGCCCGCCAACTTCCTCCGCCTCCAGGAAGCAGATGGGGAAAGCCCTGGGGGACCTGGGGAGCTGGCCTCCTTGGCCGCAGCTGCTGGGTTGCCGGTCCAGTCTGTTTTTTCCTGTTGCCGATGCCCACGGGAGCAGGCAGGAGCGGAGCCACGGAGGCTTGGCTGCCTGGCTGCCTTGTGCAAGGCCCTGGGGCCGGAGCTGTGGCCCAGCTCGCCTCTGAGACCCCTGCCCACTCCCTGGGATGCTGGTCTGGGCAGTGGGCAGGTTTCTCTTCAGTGACCATGGGCTGTTTGTCTCCCCAGAGATGGCAGGAGGATGGCCCAGGTAGTATAGGGTTTCCAGGTCAGGCTTCCAGTCTCAGCTCTTCCAACTCTGTGACTATGGGCAAGTCACCTTTCTGAGCCTCTGTGTCTTCATTCGTAAACCCCATTCATTGACTAATTTAACAAATATTGTTGAGCATCCACTGTATGCCAGATGCCTTTAGGTACAGGGGAGACAGCGGTGAGCAAAGTGGACAAAGTCCCTGCCTTCGTGAAGCTGATGTTCTAGTAGGGAAGACAGATGATAAGCAGATAAACATGTAAATATAGGGTTGAATGTAGGTGGTGAGGTGCCATGAAGCAGGGTAAGGAAGTGACAGACAGCTACCTATCATAGATTCTGGACCTGGAATGTGATCAGGGTGGGCCTCTGTAAAGGTGACATCTAGAGGAAGAGCAGAAACTAGAGGAAGAGAAGGGGTGAGCATATGTGGGGGCCATGTCCCAGGCAGGGAATACAGCAAGTGCAAAGGCCCTGAGGTGGGAGGGGGCTGTGTTTGAGATAAATGTGGCAGGTGGTGGGAGAGCGCAGTGGGAGAGGAGGTTGGAGAGGTGTGTGTAGGTGTATGCGTGTGTGTAGGCAGATCACACAGGACCTGGTTGGCCATAATAGGGGCTTTTCTTCTAATCCTTTGCTGAGTCAAAAGCAATGGAAAGGCCTAACCTAGTAGGTTCAGGAAGTGGTCATTGTCAAAAGTGGCATTTCATTTCAAGAAAATTTTGTGGAATATTTCTCCCATCCTCCCATAGGCCTGGCAGTGTGCTAGGGGCATCATGAAGCCTGTGGGCAATGACCCTGGTGGGCATGGGCAGGCCCAACCAGGTTGGTGTGGCCTTGAAGGCCCACGGCAGGACCACCCGGGAGCCAGAGAACCTGAGAACCAGCCAGGCCTCCGGCAGGAGGCAGGCACGTGAACGCCGCAGGCACTGTTGGCACCAACAGTGTTTAGCGGATAATATTCAACCCCTGGGGATCTTCTTGCTGGGCAGCCCAGCCAGGAAGCTGTTCCCGCTTGGCCACCTCCACCGCCTCAGCGGCACCTGGCAAACGGGTGAGGCAGGGTCATTTCCTGGTGGCTTCCTGCACCAGGGGAGGCCCATTCTTAGGGTGTCTGTGGGGGCAGGAGAGTGCGTGGACTTCGCGGGCGGGCGGGCGGGGTTGAGAGAATTGGGCTCTGGTGAGCAGCATCACAACAGCATGGCCAAGGGGCACTGCTCTCTAAGTGAAAAGACCATTCAGAGCTCGTCCCTTTGATCCTCTGCCACCTGGCACACCATGTCCCACGGCACCAAACTTCCAGCCTCTTGACTGTGCCGTGCACTGTCCCACCTCTGGGCCTTGGCATGTGCCCTTCCTTCTGCCTGGTGTACACTTCTTCCCCTTCTTCACCCTACTTAGGTGAAATCATCGTTCAGACCCAGCCGAATTGTCACTCCCTCTGCGAAACATTCCCCAAACTTCCGCCTGCCTCACTAAGTGGGGGACCCTCTCCCGGGTCTCCTAGCCCCCATCCTTCCTTTTCAGAGCTCTCTGTGTGTCTGTCTACTTCAGAGGTTCTCAACCTGTGGGTCGCGACCCCTTTGGACCTGCCTCACTAAGTGGGGGACCCTCTCCAGGGCTCTCCCAGCCCCCATCCTTCCTTTTCAGAGCTCTCCGTGTGTCTGTCTACTTCAGCGGTTCTCAACCTGTGGGTCGCGACCCCTTTGGCAGTTGAACGACCCTTTCACAGGGGTCGCCTAAGACCATCCTACATATCAGATTTTACATTACGATTAATAACAGTAGCAACATTACAGTTATGAAGTAGCAACGAAAATAATTTTATGGTTGGGTCACAACATGAGGAACTGTATTTAAAGGGCCAGAAGGTTGAGAACCATTGGTCTACTTCCCAGTTTTGTTCCCAGGGCCCAGCACATAGTAGATGCTCGATAAGTAGAGCTCAGAGTGACCTAAATTAAATCTGATTGGGCAGGTCTGGTTGATTATCCCTTTTTTTTTTTTACCGATGAGAAAGCTGAGGTCGCCCTGCTAGAAAGTGGCCGAGGTGGCCTGGAGTCAGGGTGTCTGAGCAGAGTCTGCCATCTGCACCCCTGGCCGCATCTCTCTGGGCCTGGGGGATAAAGTGCTCTTGCTCGGCCATGGCAGGAGCAGACCTATTAGGGCGCACACCCCAGCTGCCTTAGAGGGACCTTCAAAGCAGAGACCATGCCAGGCCCACCTGGGAAAGGGCTAGACAGGACTCAGTTTCTCGGCCGTGCTTCCCAAAGCAGCTCACCTCTCATTCCAAGTTTGTTCATTCGATCATTCGGTCTGTCTGTGTCCGCAGATACTAACTGAGCACCTAGTATGTGTTGTCTGTTCCAGAGATGCAGCAAAGATCAAAACACATGAAAATCACTGTCTTCCTGGTAGGGACGGGTGGCGTGGAAGCCTAGCACATATCATAGGGGCTCGCTGCCCTTTGCTAAAAGGGAAGGGTGACAAGGAGCTTGTCGAAGGCCACATGGTGAGTTCGGGGCAGAGCTGGGACAAGGAATCCCACACCCCAGCTTCTGGCTCCGGTGGTCTCTGCCAAAGGCCCTAATGGGCCCGCGGTGTTCCCCCAGGCCCTGGCTGGAACGCAGCCTTTCCGGGTCCTATGCCTTGGTATGAGTTTAGATGGCAGCGGTCAGAGCCTCCGAGCTAGCCAACGCCAGGAGAGAGGGCTCTGCGTTCAGACTGGATTCCTGTTGCCTTCGCTGTGTGGCCTTCACTTCTCCGAGCCTTGGGTTCTTATCTGTAAAATCTGTGAGCGCCAGTGTGTCTGCCTTAGGAGGCTGTGGATTTGCGTGAGCTATAAGCCTTGCATAGAACGTAGCACCTGCACCCACAAAGACCTTATCTCAGCAGGAGCACCTGAGCCTCAGCCCTTCTTATTTTGGGGATCACCATCCTTCCTGGCCAACTGGCTGGGGAGGTGCTGCCATCTTGGGAGCCTGAGTGTGGAGAGCTGGCAGGCCTCCCGAGTGGCACGGGCGGTGCAGGCATGCCAGCGGCGGCTGTGGCCACCTTCTTTCCGGCCCGCCGCCCCTCTCAGCCTGCCAGGGGATTAAAGGCCTTTTGGCCTTTGTGTCTGGCTCTCCCGCCCCTGGCAGTTTGTACAACAAAGTGCTGCCCCAACAGATTCCTTCCTTTTTGCTGTTTGCTGTCCATGGACAGGGTACCATGGCCGGTGGGTGGGGCAGGGCACCTTGACCCTATCGCTGGGGCCTGGGTTGTAACAGAATAGAGAGAGCACCGTGGGGTTACCTGGGAGCCTGCATCAGAGAGCAGGGTGGGGGGACTTGACTGGGTTCAGTGTCCCAGAGAATTGGGGGCTGTGGGTCACAGCGACTGCTGGTTCCTCTGCCAGGCACAGGGGAGGGGCCACCGAGGCATAGTCTGTGCAGGCAGGAGGCAGGTGGGCAGGCAGGGGCCCGTTTGTCCCCACCCCCACACTGTCTGTGGATTTCGATGGGGTGAGCTCACTCCAGACCAGATGCCTGGAGCCTTGCCCTGGGCAGCTGCAGCCACCCTAGAGACTACAGTGCTTAGACCTTCTGCCCAGCTGCGGGGGCGGTAGGGGGCTCAGCCTCAGGCCTGGGCCATGGAGGGGAGCGTGGGCTGGCTGCCCAAGGCATGTGAAGAATGTCTCTGGAGAAGTCTGAAGTTGAAGTGCTCAGCGGTCGTTTTAGAGTCGGCCTCAGAGCAGGCAGACAACTTGAGCCTTGGAACTAAGCTTTGTTGTCACCCCCAGTCAGTGCCCTGTCTGTTCCGCCAGCCCAGGGCCTGGGCAGCTGAGCCACACCCCTCCCTTCCTCCCACACCTGGAGGCTGACCCTAGGCCTGAGCCCACACCCCACACGCCCATGCCCCCCTCACCCCTCACCTCTACCCCGTACCCACTGTGTGCTACTACTTCTAATGTTCATTGAGCCCTCACTGTAGACGGGGACCATGCTGAGTGCCTCACAGACTTGAACCCCATTTACTCAGATGACCCCTTCTGGGCGTCAGTTTCCTCACCTACAAAATGGAAATAACAGGACAAGCTTAATCTCTCAGTTGAAATCCTGGAGGTCAGACGTGGTTTGGAATTCAGGAGTTTTCAAACCTGAGAAAGGTGACATAGAGCACACGCCAGCTGTGATGTGACATCAGTAGAATCTGGGGCAACACCCCACAATAAAACACACCACTATTGCTGCAGCAAAATGTCAGACTTCACCTGAAGCGGAGTGAATAAGCTATTAATAGCTTCATGTCAGTTCAGGTCAGGACTTGGTAGCAAATGAGCTTGTTATAAACTTACTAAAAAACACACAAACTCTTGGTTTTCAGAGCAAGCGCCTTGGATTTCCCTTATTGCAAACGAGGGATAGTGGCCCTGCAGTGCCAACCCTCCCGGCTGCTGAGGACGAACAGGGGGCCTGGAATAGAGAAAGCCCTCCATGGAGTCTGACCCTTCTTTTTTTTTCTTTTTCCTTATTCTTTATTATATGACTATCTAATGAATGCTTAGATAATATAATGTATACTAAAGTTACATAGGTAAAAGAAACACAGCCCTAGCCGTTTTTGCTCAGTGGTTAGAGTGTTGACCTGTGGACTGAAGGGTCCCGGGTTCAATTCCGGTTGGGGGCCTGTGCCGGAGTTGCGGGCTCGGTCCCCAGCGGGGGACGTGCAGGAGGCAGCCAGTCAATGATTCCCTCTCATCATTGATGTTTCTATCTCTCTTCCTCTCCCTTCCTTTCTGAAATCAAAAAACAAACAAACAAAAAAGAAGCACATTTTTACACAATATAGTTTTCTGAGAACCAGTTTGAGAGTGATAACATTTTCTCATAACCATACAAATGGAACAGACATAAGAGGTTACTGAAATTTTCAACCCGTTTTTGATTTTCCAACTGAGAACAGGGAAGAATGCTATGGAATAACCGTTCTTATTGTCATCGTTTCACTGTGCGCCATCGTCCTACAGCTCTGATTTTAGCAGCTCCGGAAATTCTTATCTATACACATATCCATTGCAAGGCCCTCAGTCCTCATAAACTCCTTTTAAAACCTGTTGAACAGGGGAGAATGCTATGGATCAACCGTTCTTATTGTCATCGTTCACTGTGTGCCATCGTCCTACAGCTCTGATTTTAGCAGCTCCAGAAATTCTTATCTATACACATATCCATTGCAGGGCCCTCAGTCCTCATAAACTCCTTTTAAAACCTGTTTCCTATATCTGGATCTATACCTCTCCTTGCACCCCAAACCTTCTCTAACTTTTGTACCCTTCTCTAATGGCTTGACCTTCACCTCCACGCTCTTCCCAGCCATCCTCGCCTCCCTCTGCATCCTTACTTAGGCCGGGAGAGGGCCCAGCCTCTGTCCCTTGCATCCAAGGGCCTCTGTAGGACTTGGACCTGGAGCTCTATGTGCACCCATATCCTCGCCAGGAGGCCTGGACACGCCCAGCCTCAGGGAGCGGGTGCTTCCCAGAGGTCCCCTGTCTGTGTTACAATTCCCACCCCAAGCCCCCTATGCTCATTGGGGGGTCACCCTACCCACACCCCCGTCCTAAACAATTGTTCTCGGCTCACTAGAACAGTCCTCTGACCTTGGCCTGTATGAGTCAGCTGCCCCATTTCCCCCACAGGAACCTGCGGGGTCTGGAAAATCCTCCTCTGCCTGGCTCCTTCCTCTCTGGCCCATGTCTGCCTTCTGGACACCTCCTCTCTGGCCCACCATCCTTCCCCAACATATGCCTGAAGTACCGGGTTCCTCTGGGAGGAAGTCGCAGCCTGAGACGTGCCGGCAGGCAGGAACCCTGGGTTCTATTTCTGCCTTTGACGTTGAAGTCTCTGAGGGCCCTCCTTGGGACCTTAGGCACCGTTGCATGGGTCTAGGCCGATGCCAGCTTCCTGGGATCCACCCTGGGAGCTGGTTAGGTTGGGGATGGGGACCAGCTAGCCCTGGGCTTCCCGGCCCAGCCAAGCCCAGCCCTACCTCCTTTCCTAATGAGCAGGTGAGCAGGGCGCTTGGGGTCCTGGCCCTGATCTTGGGCAAGTTTCCTCCTCTGTGAAAGGGGGCCATTCACATCTGCTCAGCCACTTCAGGGGCCATTGTCAGGGTCAAATGACACAGGCCTAGGAAACGCTCTGTAAACGGAAATGCAGTGTGGTTGAGAGGCTTTGCAGGAGTGACTCTCAGTGACCTCTCGGTGAGTTGGGCTCATTGCACAGCCCTGGTTACAGAGGCAGTGTGGTGCAGTGGTAAGAGCTTAGCCCTTGGTGCCCACCAGGGTTCCAATTCCAGCTCTGTCACCCAGGTCTTCAAGCAGGTGACCTGACTCTGCTCCTTTCCCCCATCTTTACAGTGGGGCTGATTAACACCTATAACCAGAGTTAACACATAAAAGTCCTAAAGGAGTGCCTGGTGCATAGTAAGTGCCCAATAAATTAGCTCCTTTTATTCCCCAAGTAGACCCTGGACTTCTCAGGTCTGAATCCAGGTTCCCTTCTATGGGCAAGTCTCAAGCTTCCTCGGGCTCTTTCTGAAGCCTCTTTCCGGCCTGGCTCCTTCTCCCCTCCCAGATGTGAAATGCAGCTGCTGGAACCGTTTGATCTTCAGCTTTGCACAAGTGAAGTCTCTGCTCTTGCTGGCTTGGCCCTTGCTGCAGGCCCCGGTTGACCCCAGAGCCTTGGGTCCTGGAGAGAGGGCTGCAAGCAAGGGCAGTCGGGCATGTGGAGGGCCCATTCCCGGGTCCCTGGGGTAGGGGACTTCTGTCCAGGCCCAAAATGCTCTGACTCTCTCTCCTCTCACTGCAGATGTGTGTTCCTCACATTTTTTCCGAGATGAATCTCACTTTGCTATTTCCTGTCCGGTCCCAAGCCCCTCCCTGAGAGAAGCTCTGGACCTTGCTCACCAGGGTTCTCCTTTTCCAGACAGCGTTCTGGCGTCTAGGGGTGCCAGGAATCCCTGTGCCTCATGCAGCCCTCCTTGGCCTTGCTTGCATGGGAAGAAGGAGGGTGTGTCAAAGACACACACACAGAGAGCCCTCGCCTGCCCCCCTAGCCCCCTCTGCCCAGTGTCAGTAGCCCCTGTACCAGGTCAGTCAGGGTGTGCTCAGGACCCACACCCCCATCCAGGGGAGGAGGGAGGACCCCTGGGATGGTCCTGTGATTCTTAGCCGGTGAGTGTCCGAATCCCCTTGAGCATACAGAACTCTAACCCGCTGGCCAGAGGTGAGTGAGCCTGAATCAGTGGCTCTGAGAAACAGCCCAGGAATCCATGTCTCACTCCTGGATGCAAACCTCATGGCCCAGCCCAGAAGTTCACTGACCGCCCTTGTCCAGAGGGAGAGGGTACAGGGAGGAGAAGGAATAGGAGGGGTTTGCCCATGATTGTGGGGCGAGGGGCCTTAGGCCATAGTAGAGGATGAAATCAGCAGTGCAGGCCTTACACGGATTTGGTAGCACTGCAAACACAAAGATGCCCAAATGGCACTCAGCCCGGCCTCCCGCAGGCTCCCAGCCTAGGAAAGGAGATGCATACAGACAGACTGCGTGGGGGTCTGTGCACCCTCCAAAGCAAGTCATCTCCAGGAAGCTTCTAGAATTAATAGATGATGACATTTTTGTTCATTCATTCATTCAAGTATTTATTGGATACAGGTACTGAGAAGTTAGAGATGAATTCGTCACAGTCCCTGCCTTCAAGGTGCTTCTATTTCAGCAGAGGTACAGGCGATTACAGGGTGAGCCCCAGAGGGCCCAGGGCCCAGCCTGGGAGTGCAGGTGGCAGGGAAAGGCAAGGAGTCAGGACAGGTCTCGCAGAGGTTTTCTTTTTAGTCATCTTTATTGAGCTGTAAAACATATACTAAAACAAACCCATCATTTCAAGTGTACAGTTCAGTAATGAGGAGGATATGTATGTACCCAGGGGACCATCAGTCCAAAAGGCTCCCTCGTGCCCCTTTCTGGTCAGCCCCACCCACCCCTGGTCCCAGGCAACTACTGATCTTTCTGTCACTGTAGATTAGACTTTTTCCCCGTAGAGTTTCATAGTCTTTGGTGTCTGGCTGCTCTCATAGCACAATGTGTTGGAGGTTCATCTATGTTGCCGTGCATGTCCGCAATTTGTTCCTTTTTATTTCTGAGCAGTTAAAGGAGATGATGTTTAGCTGAATTTTGGAGGACAATTGAAGTTAGCCCGATAAACAAAGGGAGGAAGGCCGTTCGGACAGAGGGACCAGTGTGAGAAAAGACCAGAGTCTCCAGGACATGGACTGTGAAGTTGGGAGGTGGGGAAGGAGAGGGACAGGCTGTTTCCTCGATTTTTTTCTTCTCCCTAGGCCTCTCTCCTGCTGCCACACTTTGTCCAGCCAGTGAGGGCTGGGTTTGGGTTTCACAAGCAAGACCATTTCCTTCTGGCCAGGCTGGGCTCCCCCGAGAGGGCCGAGGCCAGGGCAGGGCATGAGACGCTCCTGCCAGGCCATCGGGGCCTGGAGGTGCATTATGGGGTCACAGCAAATCCGTGCACAATTGACAGGGGAGGGGGCTCTGAAGTTCCCTGGGGCTCTGCTGGGTTTGTTTTCCTCTGAGTGACTTGGTAATGCTCATTTGGAAAAATCTTGATCTTGTCTAAGGGAAAGAGGCAGTCACTCCCACACCCACTTCTGTGGCAGCAGGTGTGATGGCTGCTGGGGCCCTTCTGCTCCACCTGCAGGGTGCAGGGCCTCAGCAGCCCCTCGTGGAGCAGGTGCTGGGCTCAGCAGCAGCCTGAGGTCACGTGGAGTTGACACCATGCCTGACCTGCCCCCATTCAGCCCAGCTGCCGGGTTCCACCCTCACCAGCCACTTCTCCAACGTGGCTGGAATGCATTCCCTGTGGCCTGGAGATTTGGAGGCCAGACTGAGGCAGAAAGAGGTGGCCAAGTTGGCCTGGCTGGGAGCTGCCGTTGGAGGCAACAGCTCACCCTCAGTTTCTGCCTCTGTCCCCATCCACGCTGACCCTGGCCACTCTTCCACCAGCCTATGTTCCCATCTTGGCTGGTCCAGCCCACCCTTCACCTGCCTCTGTCCCCCTACCCACTAACCCATGTCGTGGATATCTCCAAAAGAAGAAGAGTCATCACTTACCAAAGTGATTTTAATTTCATTGTCTGTGAATTTGAGGATTCATTCAGACGTTGTGAATTTGCAGGGTTGGGCTCTGAGGCCTCAAGGGACTAATGAAGTTTGGGGAAGCTGAGTCAAAAATAGTGATTCAGTCCCAGCCTGACTCTTTTTGCCAAACCACATCTGACTTAACCCCTGGAGGGCTTTGGGGTAGAACTCTGGGTCCCTCTTGAAGGGAGAGGAGGGGTCCTGGGCTTGGCAGGAGCTGGAGGGTGTGACACAGTCTGTGTGGTCTCCCACAGGTGACCCGTGGACTGAGGGCATATGATGGCGTGTCTCTGCCTGAGGATGCGGAGACGGTCACGGCGGGCCGGGCTGGCTGGAGTGATTCAGACCTTTCTGATGACGAGGATTTGCTGGCTGACGAAGCCTCCGGAGGTGGGCAGAGGGTTCCGGTGGCCGGGTTGGAGGGATTGAGGGGCAGAATCAGGGTGTCCCCACTAGGCCTTAAAGAGGCCTCAGGAAGCTTGCCCAAGGTGGCTCCTCGAAAGATGGGCTAAGAGCTGTGTGTGTCCTGAGCCCTGATCCCACTGACCCCAGGATTCTCCACTTACAACCTGTGTGACCCTGGGCTGCTGGCAGCTCCTCTGCTGCGCGGTCCCCTCCTAGGAAGGATGGTCAGGACCGACGGGGAAAGTGGTGGAGGACAGTTCCCACCCTATTCCATCTCCTCCTGTCCTCACCTGGAGGCCAGTCCGGCCTGGTCCCTCTCCCCCAGCACCCTGGGCCCGCACCCTCTCTCCAGGCCAGCCCTCCCTACTAGGCTGGGGCAGGAGGTAACAGTTGTGCTTGACCTTCCCCACTATGTGCCCAGAACAGTGCCTGACACCCAGTAGTTACTCACCAAATATTGTTGCTGAGTAAGTCTCTCTTTTGGTTACAGATGGCCTGGGCAGTGGAGACGTGGGCAGTGGGGACTTCCAGATGGGTAAGTTGCTGGGCCATCCTATAGGCCCCATCCTGTGCCTGGGAAAGCCCAGAGCAGGTCTTCCCAGCCACAGAGGCCCTATCTCTGGAACCAAGGGCCCTGCGGGTCTTTGGTCCTGCCGTGAAGGTGGCCTTGTACCTCCTAAGTGACAGCTGTATGCAGATCCCTGCAAGGTCATGCATTGCCAGGTTCTATGCTTACCTGTGCCAGGAAATACCTGGTTCTGTGATCAGGAGATCAGGCACATTCAGGGTGGTACGGCCACAGATAAGAAATGCCCGGTTCTGATAGGGACTGAAAGCCAGCTGCTCAGCATTCAAAGCAAAATCCTCACTTCCCAGGGCAGCAGAGCTGGGGACCTCAGGCAGGGTGGGCAGCCAGAGGGGCTCCATGGCATAGGGCTGGCCAACAGAGCTGATTGGGGGGGGGGGGGGGAGTCAGCCTCACCCGGGATATGGGAGGGAACCCTGCCTTAGGGTAGGTCGTCTCTGGGAAGCCAAGGGTTCCCAGCTGGGGGAAGAGGGCTGGGCTTCACGGAGGGAAAGGAATCAGGAGCCTGTCAGCTGCCCACTCTGCCAGCACCCGAAGTGCCAGCCAGAGCAGGGGCTGGCCCAGCACTGGGATGGGGGCTGAGAGTCCCTGCTTCCTCCCACCTAGGATGCTGGGTAGAGAAGGGACTAGCTGGTCACAGGTCCCAGCAGCTCCATAGAGTCCCCACTGACCTCCGGGAGCCAGTGCTGGGCACTCTGTGGTCAGAGCCAAAGATGGGGCTCGGCTCAGCCTGACCACTGGACAGTCCCCCACCACCCAGTGCTGCCCACACTGGCAGGCCTGGGGCGAGTCTGGCCTGGGCATCTCCAGGGGTGAGGTCGACTCCCTTCAGCTGGCATCTCAGGGGCATCCAAATTCCAGAGGGTGGCATCCTACCTAAGCCAATGCAATCAGGAGGGTTGGCCTGTGGGCAGAGTAGTCCTGACTGTGACCTCCCGGCACCTGGGACTCAGGCACTGCCTGAAGCTTTTCCACGTGGAGGCCTCTGCCGGGCTAAGGATGCCTGGGAGCTGGAGTGGGTGTCAAGTGGGCCCATGCAGACAGCTCACATCCCAGAATGGCCTGTGCTGATGCGGCCCTGGGAGCTGCCTCTTGCCCAGCCAGGCCTGCAAGTGAAGGGCCTGGTCCACCCTGTCCACTCGGGATATCTATAGCCCCTCCCATGGGGCTGCCCACTGCAGCAGCTTTGCCCACTCTGAGTTGTTTACCAGCCCATCTCCCCCATGGGAAGCAGCTGTGAGGACAGGAGAGGCCAGGGGTGGGACAAGGGTTGGGATGGGCAGTAGCAGCTGGGGAGGGCCCGAGAGTAGGGCCCCTTCCTTGTGGGTATGGCTGATCCGTGGGAAGATGTAGGGCTTTAGATCTTCTAGGCCCAAGCCCTGGCACCGGCCCGCTGCCTTTGGGGCAGCTCCATGCAGCTGGGCTGAATCTTAGCCTGGAAGGCAGCAGGTGTGTCTGATTCCCAGGGGCTCAGCATGTGTGCTTCAGCCCTGCCCTCTGTGCTGCTGAGCGAGGGCCATGCTGACTGTGTTGGGGCTGTCCCTGGCTGTGCCCCCTGTCTGGGCCCTGGGCCAACGCCAGACCCTGGAATGTAGCCCCAGAGATGGCACCTCCCCTCTCCTCTTTCCTCTGGCAGGGCTCTGCCCCAGCCCTGTCCCCCCTCCCATGTGCCCCTCCTTGACAGCCCCTGCCCACTTCCTCTCATCCAATTTCTTTCCATCTTCTGACCTGTCTCTTTGTCTTTCCTGTCTCCGTGTCTCTCCTGCTCCCCTCCTCCCCTGCCTGGGCTGTCTCTTTCCTACACTGTGCCTCATCCTTCTCTCTCACTCTGTCTTTCTTCCTCGTCGGCTTGCCTCCTCTGCCCCCATGTTTCTCTGTCTTTGCCTCATTTCCTTCTGCCTTTGTCTCACCTCTCTCTCATTCTCCCCCCACTTTCTCCATGTCTCCGTCTGCATCTCTCTGTGTCTCTGTCTCCAAATCTCTGTTGTCCCCCTACCCCTTCCCCGCGCCTCCCGCCCCCGTCTGTTGTCTTCTTTCTCGCTTCACGTCTCTGTCTCTCCCTTTGGTCCTCTCCATCTGCCTTGCTGTGTCTGCCCCTCCTCGTCTCCCTCTCTGCTGCTCCACTCTGCAGGCCCTGGGCCACCCCTGGGCCGCCCTGCCCTGTCTGGCTTGATGGTCTCGGAGCCTGATGAGGCGTCTCCTCTCAGTAAGTGACTTGCCAGCCTGGTGGACTCGTTCTCTCTCTCCCTCCCCACCCTCTCTCCCAGCTCTCCCTTCTCACTCCTTTTCCTTCCTCTTCTCTTCCTCCCCAGCTTACACTTTGTCACACTGGAGGCTCAGAGGCGCCTCCTTCCAGGGTCTGGGGGCCCGGCCAGCCCCTGCCCTGCCCCAGCTGGCCCACCTTCTCCCTTGCCCTGCCCAGGATGCAGTTAGGCCCCACCTGGGCGCTCAGTCGGAACAAAGTGGGCTGGGCCTGCTGTTCTCCCCGTGGAGTACTGGTTGGGCAGGGATGGGTGTGGCAACCTCTGTGGGGGAAGACCCTAGAGTCTGGAGGCAACTTGTGTCCACCTGAGGACTGGCTGATCCTGGGCCCACCTAAGGGACCCAGGGCTGGGGTTCAGGGGCCTAGGTGTGTGTGGGAGTTCTGGTGAGCAGGGAGTGAGCATGGGGAGAAAGAGGGTAGACTGCATTCCACACCCCCACCTGGGTGCAAGGCAGCTCTGGGCCTCCTGTCCCTCCAGCCTCTGGCTCCGAGTGAGCTCTCCAGATGGGGTCAGAATGAGGACTAGGAGGGAGAGGGCTGGCCTGGGCAGGCACCCAACGAGCACTCCCAGCTCTGGCAGCATGACCGCCTCCCAGCACCCTCAGCTCTGGAGGCTGGTTCCTGAAACAGACAGGCCTCACCTGCCCCAACCCTCAGGCACCGGCTGCAGGAACACATCCCAGGGTGCAAGAGGGAAGGGCTTGCCCTGACCTACCCTGGTTTGCAAAAAGCCGGGGGTGGGGTCAGGCTGGAGGGTCCATGCCCTTCCCAGGCCCTAGGAGAAAGGGGCTTTGTGGAGCGGTCACATTCCTGGGCAGAGGCCTGGCCTCCTCACCCTCGCCGTGCCGTGGGGCTGAGGCCAGGGGCCAGGGTGGGGGGGACTCTCAATGGACCTCTGTGCCCGCTCACAAGGGGCCTCTGTGGCCAAGCTCGTGGCTTCCATACTCCGGCCCCCAGAGCCCCACCCGCCTGGCCCCCAGGAGTCCAGTCCGGCATGGTCCCTGTGGCTCCGAGCAGGCGGTGCTACCCTCACAAGCACCCTCTCTTGGTGTAGAAGTTTAAGTTTACTCCTGCACCGGCCACCCCTGTCTGGGCTTGCTCAGCCTGAGCCTCAGAGGGACAGGGTCCTGGTTCTGGAGGCGTGTGCACCGATGGGCCTGACAGAATGAAGAGGGAGGAGGACAGGCCTGTAGTTAGGATGCCACTTCCTCTGCCACCTACAGGCTGGTCTTCTGTCACCTCTCTGAGCCCACTTCTGCCTCAGGGACTTTGCAGCTGCTGTTCCCTCAACCTGGAATGCTGTTCTCCCAGATATCTCCCCTTGGCTCACTACCTTCCTTCAAGCAAGCCCTTTGAGGAAAGGCCTTCCCTGGCCCCCCGGGGAGAGTAGCACCCACCTCCACATCTTCCATGCTCACTTGTTTCATTTCCTTTCTCCTCCCACTGGACAGTGATCTCTGTGGCCAGAGGACTTGTCATTTTCGGAGTTCACTGCTACATGCCCTGTGCCTAGAACACCACCTGGCCCTCAGTATAGATTTGTCAAAGCAATGCCTGCCCACCTCAGATGGAAAGAAATAAAACCAAATCCATTCCTCCCGTTCGTCGTAAAGACCAGAGGGAATAGTTACAGCTAACTTCATGTAGCTCCTACTGTGTGCTAGACCCTGTTATAAGCACCTTACATTTGTTAACTTACTCTTCACAACTCTTACTCTGGGGTTGGCACTACTATTACTCTCATTTTATAGAGGAGGAAACGGAGGCTCCGTGGAGGTAACTTCCTCAAGGTCGCAGGGCTGTAAGTGGCAGTTTTGCTCCAGAGGCCGAGCTTTTAATCACTAAGCTACACTGCCTCTCATATAGGAATTGGTCACAATATTTTGCACCTACTGTGTGCCAAGCTCTGTGCTAAGCACTTTGTACATATTTAAAACTCATGTCAATTCAGCATTTATAATTTACACCAAGCATGTCAAACTCGCAATCTGCAGGCCACATGCCTCGTTTATTTGGCCTGTGTTCGCCTTTGAGTTTGACATGCTTGATTTATACCTTAATTCATGACATTGAGAATTAATGCATTAAAAAATCTTGTCCTTAATAGGTGCTCAAGAAGTGATTGGTGTATCTGTTTACATACATATGTATGAGTCATTTGCAACTTATATTAACATATTTATAACTGCTATATGAATTCATTAACATTATGAGATGTAATGTGTATAAAATGTATAGTAGGTACCAAGAAACGATTGGTGTATGTATCTGCTCACACCAATCTGATATGAATTGATTCAGCCATCACTTATTAGGCACCTCCCATGTGCTAGATGCACACACTGGGGATACAGGAATGAATGAGACTTGCAGTCTCCCCACACCCCTCAAATTCATAGTCTAGCAGTACAGAGGACAAGGTGACAACAGCTTCTGATTTTCTAGCCCTTTTTTCGTGCCAGGCATGGCATCTGAGCACACAGAGAGAAGGTGCATGTAAGCATATCATTTATTCCCTACTGCTGCCCAAGGTGTTAATGTAATTAATGTCCCCAATTGACTGAGGAAGCTCAGAGCGATGAGGTCTGAGATGTGGCTGACCTCAGAACCCATGATTTTTATGAAGATGCTCTGTGATCCACATGAATTCAGACAGGACTGTGCAAGGAGGGGTAGAAGGTGCTCTGATGGAGAAGCAGAGAGTCTGTGAGAGCCCCAAGGAGGGGTCTCTAACCAGCCAGGGTTGGAGGAGGTGATGGCTGAGCTGAGCCCTGAAGGCTGAGGAGGAATTGGCCAGGGAAGAGTGGGGAAACATTTGGGTCACTTGCAAGTAATTTCTGTACTAGGCCAGCCTCCTCTGGAAGCCACTTTTCTTGTTTAGCCTTCCTCTGAGCTGCCAGGGGTCTCCTCTTCTGCACCATCTCTTGATTTCTGGATCAGACCACTTTCCCTATTAGTTGAAGCCCCTCACTCAAGGGTGGGGCCTCAGCTTTGACCCCTGGGCAGACCAGCCAGGGCCACTGTAGTATGTGCTGATAGGGGCTGTGCTGGGCAGAGCTGTAGGCACCCAGGTGTCAGCCTCAGCAAGAGGCCTCAGGGAACATCTCCCTATTTCCACCTACGGCCTAACTGCTGAGGCCACCACACAGTGACACACCTCTCCTCCCCTTTCTGCAGTTTATTTCCGAGCCCTGGTGAATTTCACTCGCTCCATCCACTACAGCTCTGAGCTGGAGGACGCAAGCTCCCAGGCTTTCCAAGAAGTATCCAAGGCTGTGGTAGACACGGTGAGGTGAAGGGGCTTTTGGGAGCTCGCCTGGTGTCGGTGGGCAGGACTGAGGGTGGGGTGAGGGCATCTGGAGGCTGACGGCGCTGTGTCCCTCCCCAGCTGGAGTCAGAGTACTTGAAGATTCCTGGAGACCAGATTGTCAGTGTGGTGTTCATCAAGTGAGAAGGGTGCCCTGGGGGCTGGTTGGGGGCTGGTGGGTAACCCGGAAGAAGCTGACAAAGATGGGGAGAAGCCTGGGTACTAGGAGGGGAGGCAGAAGAGGTCTAGTCAGGTGAATATTGGTGAAAATTCAGGAGTTAGTTGGGGGACAATTTGGACCTTAACATGCCCTGCCTGGGCTACAGGGTATCAGGAGATCAGGTCTAACTATCAGACAGGGGACCAAGCGAGGAGCTGAGACCACAGGCACTTTCTCACCCTGCTCCCCCGCCCCATGCCTGTCCCTAGGGAGCTGGATGGCTGGGTCTTCGTGGAGTTGGACGTGGGCTCTGAAGGAAACACAGATGGAGCTCAGATTCAGGAGGTGCTGCACTCGGTCATCTCCAGAGGCTCCATTGCCTCCTACACCACCTCTCCCCAGGGATTCCAGTTTCGACACCTGGGCACAGGTGAGCCCATCTTGCAGCCTGGGGTCATCTCCTCCAGTTTATCAGACTCATGTGGATCCATTTTGAGTATCCCCACCATAGGCTGTCTTAGCTTGGGCTTGCACACCACTAGGGACAGGGAGCTCACCACCTGATGGGTCTGCCCCATCAATCCTTATGCAGTCTTGTCTTGGGTTGAGCATAAATTGTTTCCTCTAACTTGTACCTATTAGACTCAATTTCTGTTCTCCATCTACCTCTATACATTGACAATAGGTAATCTTTTCCTCATACAGCACTTTCAGATCCAAAACACTTTTGTGTTTAATAATAACCAACAATTATTTACCAAGCACTGAATACATGCTAGGCACTCTGTAATGCCCTTATTTCCAGCCTCAATCTTCACAATAATTCCTGTGAAATAGATATTATACCTCCTGCTTTAGAGATGAGGGTATTGAGGCCCAGAAAGGAAAAACGACTTGTCCAGATCCACGTACACAGATACTGGAAAAGAAAGAACTTAAATCAAACCCTGTGTCTATGCCAGTCTTGCCAGAGTCTATGATAAGATGAGATGAGAAACAGATGGGAAACTGAGGCTCAGAGAGAATAGGAAACTGGCCCGAAGTCACACAGCTGTTAGATGCAAAGTCTGGCCTTTGTCCTCTCATTGCCGCAGGGTTCTTTTTGCTGCACCCTGTCTCCTATTTTGAGTCCCTGAGTCTTTTCTTCTCTAGGCTAAACAGTTCCAGTTCATTCCTCATAGGCTACGGGTCTCAGCTGTCTATTTCAGTCCCCTCTCCTGGGAAGACTCCAACATGTCACCCCCTCTGACTCAGTGGAACTCAGAACTGAACAAACTCCCTGTCATGGTGTAGCCCAATCAGGAAAATGCAGTGAAGCCATCACCTTCTCATTCTGCACATAAACTGTTAATTAATGTACCCGAAGGTCAGGTTTGCTCTGTTGGCATCCCCAGGCGCAGGTCTGAAGATTGCAGGGGGTCCAGCCTCTTCATTTTTCAATGAGTCTTCAGGGCTAGGGATGGTGGGATGGGCCTGGCCCGTCCTGCAGCTCCCAGGTCCCAGGTCCCAGGTCCCAGGTCCCAGGTCCCAGGTCCCAGGTCCCAGGTCCCAGGTCCCAGGTCCCAGGTCCCAGGTCCCAGGGGGGATGGCTGCTGATCACCCCTTCCTTTCCAGCACAGACACCCCCGCCCCCCTTGGCCGCTGTGGCGGCTGCAGTGACACCAGGTGAGAGTGTAAGCCGGAGCCAGGCCCAGCAGGGTAACTGAAGTTAATAGGTGGAGGGGAAGGAAGGATGAGGGCAAGATGGCTGGGCATAGCCCACAAGCCACCCCTTCTCCTCTTCCTCTTTATCGTCGCTGGGCCAGGTGTGGCCTGCATGTGTGTGGTGTGGTGGTTGCATGTGTGTGGCATGTTAACTGTGTGTGAGGCCTGTGCCACACATATATCTCGTGTGTGCTGTGGATGTGTCCACCATGTGCTCCTTGCCCTTGCTGAGTCTGCCCAAAACCACATGGCCTGACACAGGGCACCAAAGCCCACGCCCAGCCTGGCAGTGCCTGAGCTGTCCTTGATGCCTCCCATCAACCTTCCGCCTGCCCCTCTGACTCCCTCCAACCCCACAGTGCCCCAGATCGCCAGAGTCTGCACGGAGACTGAGTTTGCCTGCCACAGCCACAATGAGTGTGTGGCCCTGGAGTATCGCTGTGACCGGAGGCCTGACTGCAGGGACATGTCTGATGAGCTCAATTGTGGTGAGGGGCTGCCTGGGGGCACAGTGGCCTGCAGATGCCAGGGAAAGGTCAGGATATGCCTGGGCCTGCAAGTCAATCGGGGTTGTGAGGGTTGGGTGCAGGCAGAGGGGTCTGAGGGAGGTGGGCAGGGACATGGAAGGGTGATACCAGGGTCAGGGCCAGGGCACTGGGTGTGTGTGGCAGGGAGGGCCTGGGGAGTGTGGGGGGCAAGGGGTGAGGAGTCACACACCCTGCCAACGCCAAGTGGGCTGTGTCCACAGAAGAGCCAGTTCCAGAGGTCCACCCCACGCCACCCCATCTGTTACCTATAACACCCCGGCCAGAGGCAACCACCACACGGCTACTTCCAGTCACCCCAGCTCCCCGTCCTGACAGGCCCTGTGGGCCCCACGAGACCACATGTCACAGTGGGCACTGCATCCCCAAAGACTATGTCTGTGATGGGCAAGAGGACTGCAAGGATGGCAGTGATGAGCTGGACTGTGGTGAGGACTGGGCAGGGATGGAGGGAGGGGGCTCAGGGTGGGGGACCCGGCCAGGGGCGGGCCTCTGGCTGAACCCTGCCTGGGTCACTCAGGCCCCACTCCGCCCTGCGAGCCCAACGAGTTCCCCTGCGGAAACGGGCACTGTGTCCTCAAGCTGTGGCGCTGTGACGGCGACTCTGACTGTGAGGACCACACCGATGAGGCCAACTGCCGTGAGTGTCCCAGGATTTGCCTGGCGTCCTTGCCCCCCCCTGCCCCGGCCTCGTTCACCCCGTTCTTTCCCTTCTTGGGTAGGTTTGTTTACTCTCCCTGGCTGAGTGGTGAAGGCCCTGGGGACAAACTTTAAGGTTCATCTCTCTCTGACCCCAGCATTGAGAGCCCTTGGCTCTGAGCTGGTCTTTGTAGCAAGCAGTCTGGGCAGATTGCCCACGGTTAATGTCTCTTTCTTTCTTTTCTTTATTTTGTTACCATTAATCTTGTCTTTGTTATTTATGCTTGTGTGTGGGTCGGATGAGTGGCTAAAAGGGCTGGATATATACACCAGGGTGCCTTGCTCATGGGTTCCTTGATGTATGTGTGAGTCAAAGCATTCCCCTTATGGGCCTTGAGGGTTTTCACGTAGAGCTGGTTCTGAGTTATTTGTTCCTTCATCATCCCAGCTCTTAATCCATCTGTCAATTCAACTGTCCATTGTCCATCTGTCCAGCATCCTTCTTTCCTGCCATCTATCTGCCCACCCTTTCATCCAACTATCCATCCACCATTGTCTAGCTGCAAAGCTCTTCATCTGTCTATCCACCTATCTATTCAACATCCTCCTGTCCATCTCACCATCCATTCTATTATCCATCCATTCACTGTCCATCTGTCCATCCATCCATTTGTTCAACATCCTTCCTCCCATCCATCTCTCCACTTATCATCCATCCATTCATTGTCATCTTTCCCACTGCATCCACCTATCTGTTGTCTAAGAGCAGGGAAAGAGTCAAAGGAGTGAGGGGGGCGGGGGAGGGGGGGAATGTGATGAGCTGTTTGATGGCCGCCTTGATGATGGTGACATTGTGGGCAGTATTGTGGCAACAGTGCCCGGGCCTGGTTGGGGCATCTGTGTCACGTGGGCGAGATGAGAGAGTGACCCTGGGAACACCTGGGGAAGGTGGACAGGGTGGGGCTGTGGGCACAGGTCAGAATGGGGCTGGTCCACCCTCTGCCCACACCACCTGCTCTGTCCCCCAGCTGCCAAGCACCCCGAGGACGTGTGTGAGCCCACGCAGTTCCGCTGTGTCTCCACGAACGAGTGCATCTCAGCCAGCTACCACTGTGATAAGGAGAGCGACTGTTCCGACCGCAGCGATGAGATTGGCTGCAGTGAGCAGGGAGCTGGGGGGCGAGATGGGGGCCCTGGGCTGGTTTCCACTGGCCCCTCTCTATAGTCTCAGCCTCAGCCCTCCTTCCGCCTGGCTCCTCTGATCCATCCCCTCCCTTCTTGTTCCTTTGCCCCTCACACCCCTCACATCTGCTCCTGTCTTCCAGTGCCTCCCCAGGTGGTGACCCCTCCCCAGGAGTTGATCCAGGCCTCCCGGGGCCAGACAGTAACCTTCACTTGTGTGGCCATCGGTGTCCCCACCCCCATCATCAACTGGCGACTCAACTGGGGCCACATCCCATCTCATACTAGGTTTGGCTCTGGGCCTGGGTTGGGGGCTGGGGATGTAGAGGAGGCTGGGCCAATGGCCCAGGCCTGACCCTGCCTCTGTCTCGGGACCCATCAGGGTGACAGTGACCAGTGAGGGAGGCCGAGGCACGCTGACCATTCGAGACGTGAAGGAGGCAGATCAGGGTGCCTACACCTGTGAGGCCATGAATGCCCAGGGCATGGTGTTCGGCATTCCTGACGGTGTCCTGGAGCTCATTCCTCAGCGAGGTACCACCATCAGACTGGAGGGCACGGGCATGGGGGTGAGCCAGGGCTGCCTGCCTGGGGCCTGCTGCAGCCCACCCCTATGCCGCCCAGCAGGACCCTGCGCCGATGGGCACTTCTACCTGGAGCACAGCGCCTCCTGCCTGCCCTGCTTCTGCTTTGGGGTTACCAACGTGTGCCAGAGCAGCCGCCGCTTCCGAGACCAGATCCGGCTGCGCTTTGACCAGCCTGATGACTTCAAGGGTGCGTTGGTGGGTGGGTGGGCACTAGGGGGGGTGGGAGGCAGACACCAGGCTCCAGCGGGCTTAGAGGGAGGGAAGACATGGGGGAACAGCAGCACTGGGAAGGGATACAAGGTTGTTGAAGAAATGCAGAGTCCTGTGAGAAAAGCATTTCAAAGGGAAAACAAACATTTTTAGGAAAAGCCAAATCCACACTTGACATTTGCCTGCTTCAGGTTATAAAGAGGATGGGCTCTGGCATCAGATTCCTGGTTCAAATCCTGGCTCTGGCCCTTACTGCCTGTGTACCCTTGGTCAATCCTATCTTGTGTCTCAGTTTTCTCATCTACAAAATGGGAAGAAAATAATAACTCCCTTCCAGGTAGTTGTAATGACTTAATGGGTTAACACATGTCAGCCTCTCAGAATAGCACTTGGTCCATGACAGGTGCCCAGTAAGTATTCCCTACTGCCTTCCTGATCCTGACAGATTGAGAGGTGTCACTGTCCCCAGAGCATTTCAGCCCAGGACTGACCTCCAGCTGCACCAAAGTACTGCCTGTGTGACTTTGGCCAAATCTCTTGACTTCTCTGGGCCTGTTTTCCCAAACATAAAGGCAGGCAGCTGGACTCAGTTCTCTTGCTTTGAGAGGCAGAATGGCATGGGCCCAGACATCAGACAGACCTGGGTTCAAGTCCCAGCTTTGTCATTTAGCACCTGATGTCAGCCAGCCCTTCACCTCATTATCTCCAGCACAGAAGGTTAAGTGCAAGTGGAAGGCTTAGGGCCTTACACAGTAAGTACCCAACAGATGTCGCCTATTATGTCCCTTTGTTGGTTGAGGAACCTCAGAGGGACTTATCAAATGTAATCACCTCCCAAAGTTGTTCCCCTGGTATATTTAGAACAATAATGGCCATGGGCACCATTTCACAAGCACTCAATTGGCACTGTGGCTTGACTCACACAGTCATTGGGTGGCTAAAAGTCCTGGCAAGGTTGCAAGGTTGTGGCTGTTTATACTGTTCTCAGATGAGGACCTCGAAGCTCTTAGAGGTTGTGTGTGTGTCGGGGGTGGGCTGATTGGAATCAGGATGATCAAGGTGGGTGGGGAATTCCAGGTTGAGTAGGTAGCCTGAACATGGATGGTGACCAGGATAAAGGGGAGCCTAAAAACATCCCTGGGAGGGAGGGAGGCAGGCGTGGGGCAGTGTAGCCTGGTCTTGGGGGCTGTGTATGCTCATTCTGCAGATGAAGGGCTGGGCTCCTCCATGGTTGCTGGGGCACATTTAGGGTCAAGGGGAAAAGCTATTGCAGATGTAGACAGATACAGAAGCAGGGTAAAGAACTGTCTGAGAGTCGCGTCCAGACTTGGGAGGGACTGCCTTTGGAAGTAATGAGCTCCCCATCCCTTAGAGCTGTCCAGTGTGGTAGTCACTAGCCACCTGTAGCTATTTAAATTTAAATAAATTAATTCAGATCCTCGGTCACTCTAGCCACATGTGGGTAGTGGCCAGCTTATTGGGAAGTACAGATAGAGGGTATTTCCATCATCACAGAATGTTCTCTTGGATGGTTGGTGCTACCCTACAGGGCTGGAGAGAATTCCTGTGTGTGTAGGAGAGGGTTGGATCAGATGACCTGTTGCAGTTAGAGCCGCAACAGCTAACCATCCAACAGCAGTAATAACAGCTAGCTGTTTTTTGAGCACTTCCTCTGCGCCACACTTGTTTTAAGCATTTTATATCAGTCTGCTCATTTTATCTTCCTAATAACCCTTTCAGGCAAGCCACTATTACCCCATTTTACACATGGGAAAACTGAGGCCTTTGCCCAGACTCATATCTGGAGGGTGGCGGAACCAGGATTGGGTGCCTGTTCTTTAGCCCCGTGTAGCTCTTTACTGCCCCCCTGAGGGCTGTTCCAACCCTTACAGTTCTTGGACCTATTGCCAAGGAAAAGGCTCTGAGAAGCCCCGTTGCAAAGAATCCCTTTAGCCTTTCTTTGACCCCTAGGTTCCCAAATAGTCCCCAACCATCATTCTACCGCATTGGCTCTCCCCAGAGCATGCTGTGGGAAATGTTGCGCCAAAGCTTCAGGAAGAGAAAGAAACTGCTTTTTCTTTTTCTTTTTTTTTTACTTTGGGAAAGAGACTGAAGTTCTCTCTAAGTCAGATTTCTCCCAGAACTTTCCCACCTTTTAAGATGGTGTCTGGAGCAATCACATGCTATGACCCTCAACCCCTCCCTCTTGCCACCCACAGGCGTGAAGGTGGTGATGCCCTCACAGCCCAGCATGCCACCCCTCTCCACCACCCAGCTGCAGATCGACACTGCTCTGCAGGAGTTCCAGCTGGTCGACCTGTCCCGACGCTTCCTGGTCCACGACTCTTTCTGGGCTCTGCCTGAGCAGTTCCTGGGCAACAAGGTGAGGGGCCCAGCTGCCACCTGGATAAGAAGGGGGCGAAGCCCCTCCTCGCGTGCCCAGAACCTGCCTGGGCTCTCCTCCTTCTGAAGCTAGTGGGCAGCAGGGAAGACTCAGCTGTGGGGAAAGGTGTGGTCGTGCCCCAGCACAGCCCCTGTGGGCAGCAGCTCTTCATCCTGCCCGCCCCTCTCAAGTCGGGAGGAATGCCAGCTGACTCAGCCTTCAGAAAACCCTCCTGGACCACCTCCACACCAGGACTGAGATAAGGGCCCCTCCTCAGGTCTCCCTGGGCATCTTTTGCATAGAATTAGCATATTCCTCGCCACATTGGATTGCACACCCCGAAGGCAGAGCCCAGGTCGCTCTCGTCTCTGCTCCCTGTGCCCAGCTCCATGCCAGGCACACAGTGAGCACCAGGTTGCAGGGTGAGGGGGAGGGGGATGACTGAGCACACAATGGGCATCAAGCATATCCATGGCTTCCTTGCCCTGATTGGCTCTGTCTTGGCCAGGTGGACTCCTACGGTGGCTCGCTGCGCTACAAGATACGATATGAGCTGGCACGAGGCACGCTGGAGCCAGTGCAGCGGCCGGATGTGGTCCTTGTGGGTGCCGGATATCGCTTACTCTCTCGAGGCCACACACCCACCCAACCTGGTGCTCTGAACCAGCGCCAAGTCCAGTTCTCTGAGGTGGGTGGTGCCTGAGCCCTCAGGGCTGGGGGTAAGGGGATGCAGGCTGGGCAGGCGCTGACGGGTGACCTCTCCGCCCCCGCACCTCTCTCTGCACCCAGGAGCACTGGGTCCATGAGTCTGGCCAGCCAGTGCAGCGGGCGGAGATGATGCAGGTGCTGCAGAGCCTGGAGGCTGTGCTCATCCAGACAGTGTACAATGCCAAGATGGCCAGCGTGGGGCTGAGCGACATCGCCATGGATACCACTGTCACCTACGCCACCAGCCACGGCCGTGCCCACAGCGTAGAGGAGTGCAGGTGCCTGACCCAGCAGGGACCCTGGCAGGGATAGGAGAGAAACAGCAGGACCTCACAGTTCCTGCAGCCACTGTCTTGGTCCTTTCCCCACAGGTGCCCTGTTGGCTATTCTGGCTTATCCTGCGAGAGCTGCGATGCCCACTTTACCCGGGTGCCTGGAGGGCCCTACCTGGGTACCTGCTCTGGCTGCAACTGCAATGGCCATGCCACCTATTGCGACCCTGTGTATGGCCACTGCCTGGTGAGTAGTGCCAGCTGGCACTTGGACGCTGGGTAGGGGCAGGGGACAAAGACAGGGGTCATGGCCACCAGACAAGCTTCTGTGACCTCTGGACGCATTAATAGAGATACAATGTTCAGATGAAGGAAGTGAAAGTCCTGCTTTCTCCCACCCTGGTCAAACCAATGCTGGAACCTGGCTGGTATGCTCAGTGGTTGAGCATCGACCTATGAACCAGGAGGTCGCTGGTTTGATTCCCTAGTTTGATTCCCAGTCAGGGCACATGCCTGGGTTGCAGGCTCAATCCCTAGTAGGGAATGTGTAGGAGGCAGCCGATCAATGATTCTTTCTCATCATTGATGTTTCTATCTTTCTCTCCCTTTCCCTTTCTCTCTGAAATCAATAAAAATATATTTTTTAAAAAATCAATGCTGGAGAGTACCATGCAAAGCAAAGGAGCCTGTAAATCCTGTTATTTCATAGGAATAATAGAGAGAGCTGGGATTATGGAGCTGACAGAAGAGAAGGCTCAAGCAGGGAAAACTTTTATCTCCAATTCTCTGAAGAGCTATCAAGGGTGGAAGGAACGGACTCCAGAGGGCAGACCTGGCCAGTGGGTACAGATTAGAAGAGGGAGGCAGGTTTAGGTCAGCAGAAAGCAGGTGTTTAGCTGCCATGTGAGGCCATGAGCTCCTCATCAGGATGCAGCTGGATGCTTCCCTGTCTGCAGAGCTGTGGAGTAATCCCAGCATGATGGGGGAGGCGGGGCCAGACAGCCTCAGAGGCCCGCCCTGGTGGAGCCCATCTGGCTCAGGGTGGCCCGACATTGGGGGCCGAGGGCTGCTCTATAGAGTCTGAGCCACTCCCTTCCCTTCCTCCCAGAATTGCCAGCACAACACCGAGGGGCCACAGTGCAACAAATGCAAGGCCGGCTTCTTTGGGGATGCCACAAAGGGCACGGCTACGGCCTGCCGGCCCTGCCCTTGCCCATACATTGATGCCTCCCGCAGGTAGGACCCAGCTCGGGATGGGGCGGGTATGTCTGGGTGAGCGGGCAGTGTAACCAGCTAGGGGCATACTCTGGGCAAAGAGGTGGGAGGCCTGGGTTCAAATCCTAACCTGGCCACTAAGTTGTTCTATGCCCCTTGACCTCTATGGGCCACCTGCCTTCCAGGTGTTGTTATGAGGCTGCAGATAAGAACAGGTGGGAAGAGAGATGACATTATGACTGTGTCTGTGTGAACAGTGGTCATTTCCCCACGTGGGACTGTGAGGCCTGGCCTGGCCCATCTCTGTAGCCTGTCCCGTGTCCTCTCCACTTGATCCCCATAGATTCTCAGATACCTGCTTCCTGGACACAGATGGCCAAGCCACATGTGATGCCTGCGCCCCAGGCTACACAGGCCGCCGCTGTGAGAGGTAAAAGAGGCCGGTGGGGGCTAGGGGAAGCGGGTTGGATGGGGAGGGGGCAGGGAGTGCCACTCACAACCCGCTCTCTCCCCCAGCTGTGCCCCTGGATATACGGGCAACCCCATCCAGCCAGGCGGGAAGTGCAAGCCCACCGGTGAGTATCCTAGCCACCTTCCCCTGGCCTCCCCGCTGGCTGCCCACCAGGCCCCAGTCCTGGAGCCTAGCATAAACCCCATGATCCTTGAGGAGTTGCCCCACTCTGTCCCCCGTCTGCCCAGACTATGTCTATGTCGTTTCTTCCTACCCTACCAACACCCACTTTGTGCCTCCAGGCCAGGAGATTGTACGCTGTGATGAGCGAGGCACCTTGGAGACCTCCAGGGAGGCCTGCCGCTGTAAGGTACGCATGCCTCCCCTGTCGCACCCCAAGGACCTGGGAGAGGGAGAAAGGAGGACGCGTACTCCCCGTAGCTCCTTGGCTGGTGGATGGTGGCCTAGCCAGAGGCTGCTGGGTCTGGCTGGCAGGTTTTTCACCTCATGAGAGGTGGTTGGGGAGTCAGGTGACCCAGGTTCAGGTCCAAGTCCTCTGCTAGTCATTCTTTGTACACCCATTGTATCTGTACTGTATCTTTGCTTTAGCCATACTTTAATTCTCACATGGGCATGGTGATGTAGGTATTAGCATTGCCAATTTACAGGTGAGGAAATAGAAGCTCAGAGGAGGGAAGTCATTTGCGTTAAGAGTGTCACTGGGAAAAAGAACTGAACAGATTTTGGAGTCAAGCACCCCAACCTTAAATCCCAGAGTGGATTAGCAAACCAAGTGACTTTGTGTAGTCATTTTGCATCCCCGAGCCTCCGTTTCCTCATGTGAAGCATGGAGATCACATACCTCTCAAGGTACTTAGAGGAGTTAAATGAGATGATGGTTGAACAGCAACTAGCAAAGTGCATGAACCACTCCATAAACGGTAGCAGTAATTATTGTAACCAACCTGCTATATTTTAAATCTAAATGTATTTGTGAGCCCCCACTAGCAACTGAAGAGAAAAGGGGAAATGATCGGTTGCACAAGCTCCCTTTAAGTGAAATTATTGTTCACGTGGTTTCGACTCTTCATACATGTGCTCTTTCCCTGGCTCCCCCTGGCCTTGGGTGCCCATCTGAATGTGGGCCGACTTGGCCGGAAGCTCCAGGCAGCCTGTCCCGTGGGCCATCCTGCAGCTCCCAGCTCTGTGCTTGCAGAACAACGTGGTGGGGCGTCTCTGCAACGAGTGTATCACCGGTTCTTTCCACCTGAGTGGCCGCAACCCCGAGGGCTGCCTGAAGTGCTTCTGCATGGGCGTCAGTCGCCAGTGCACCAGCTCCTCTTGGAGCCGCGCCCAGGTATCTACTCGAGGCGGGTGGGTGGGCAAACAGGCGGGACCGCCGAGCCCAGGGCTGGTTGGACTCAGCACCAGTCCCAGGCCACAGCTCCACCTTGGCCTCTTCTCTCTCCCAGGTGCATGGGTCCTCCGAAGCACCCAGTCAGTTCAGCCTGACCAACGCAGCGGGCACCCACACCACCAGCATGGGCATCTCATCCCCCTCGCCTGGGGAACTGGTCTTCTCCTCCTTCCACAGCCTCCTATCTGGACCCCACTTCTGGAACCTCCCTTCCTGTTTCCGGGGGGACAAGGTAGGCAGGGGAACGGGAAAAGAAAGGGAATTCCAGGCAGCAAGAACAGCACAGGCAAAGGCTCGGGAGCAGGAGTGTTGCAATGCCTTGGGGGAAGAGTGGAAAAGGTGGTGGGAGCAGTGGGAGGCTGGAGCAGTGGCCGGTCCGACTGGGGGGACCGCAGCTGAGCGCCTGTTCACCCTGTGCCCCAGGTGACCTCCTATGGAGGAGAGCTGCGCTTCACAGTGACCCAACAGCCCCAGCCTGGCTCCCTGCCCCTGCACAGGCAGCCACTGGTGGTACTGCAAGGCAATGGCATCGTCTTGGAGCATCACTCCTCCCGGGAGCCTAGCCCCGGCCAGCCCAGCACCTTCACTGTGCCCTTCCGGGAGGTGAGCAACAGCGTCCCAGGAGCCTTCCGGAGGAGGAGGCAGGCCCCCTGCTTCTCCCACTCGGGTGTCAGTATCCCAGGATGTCAGGGGTTGTAGCACCTGTGTCCTTGCCTTGGCAGCAAGCATGGCAGCGGCCTGATGGGCAGCCGGCCACACGGGAGCATCTGCTGATGGCACTGGCGGGCATTGATACTCTCCTGATCCAGGCATCCTACAGCCAGCGGCCAGCTGAGAGCAGGTGCCTGGGAACGGGGCAGGGGGACGGAGGGGGCTTGCGCAGGCGGTTCCAGTCTCAGGGGTGTGATGGGGTGCCGCCAGACCGCCAGCTCTACTCCTGCAGGCGGTGTGGACGTCTCGTGCCTTATTTTCCCCATCTGTAAAATGGAGATTATAACAGTGCCTCCCTCACAGGGCTTGTCTCAGGTCGGGTTCCCAGAAGTAAAGCCTGAGATGGGTATTGGGGTGCACATGATTCACAGGCGGAACCTGTGGGGAGGAGGGAGAGAGGGACACAGGAAGGGGAAGTGGCCAGGCAGGAAGTAGTTTCAGGTGGAGCCTCTGCTTCATCCCCGTGGAGCCCTTCAGGGTCATCCTGCTTTGAGGCAAAGGAGCTTTTGTGCCTGGGTCAGTCTGTCATCGGTCACCCCGGGGTGGTGTGACCTTTCCAGGCGAGGAAGGTGCGTTCTCTGGAGACAGTTGCAGGCGTAAGCCACTCGCCACAGTCCTCGCAGCAGCTGGGGGATGGATGCCTAGTTAGGGAACTGGATGGGGCCCAGTAGCATCATGACAGAGCTGTTGGGAAGATGAATGAGTTAACCGCCTGTAGGATCCCAGAGATGCCTGGCACAGCGAGTGCTCATTCATAGGGTTTTGTCACACCCAGGATCTCTGGCATCAGCATGGACGTGGCTGTGCCTGAGGACACTGGCCAGGACCCTGCACTGGAAGTGGAGCAGTGCACCTGCCCCGCTGGGTACCGTGGCCCATCCTGCCAGGTGAGCCCTGGGCCCCACACACCTGTCCAGCCAGCTCCTTTCATGGTGCTCCCTTTAGCTCTTTCCCCCTCCCCAAGCCCACCCCAGCCTCGCCACCCAGTGGTCTCTGCTCAGAATGGGTCCTGCTGAGGAAACTCTTCCCACTGCCATCTTCCTGCCCCCAGGACTGTGACACCGGCTACACACGCACGCCTAGCGGGCTCTACCTGGGCACCTGTGAACGCTGCAGCTGCCATGGCCACACGGAGGTCTGTGAGCCCGAAACAGGCGACTGCCAGGTGAGTTTCACCCTTCTTTCTACCCCAGGAGGGACACAGGAGGGAGAAGTGGCCAGGCAGGAAGTAGCAGCAGCTGATGGGATCTGAGGCCTGGGCTTGTGGCCTCTGGGGGCTCATCCCTAACCATGCTTTGCCCCTTCAGGGTTGCCAGCACCACACAGAGGGCCCTCGGTGTGAGCAGTGCCAGCCGGGATACTACGGGGATGCCCAACAAGGGACACCACACGATTGCCAGCCATGCCCTTGCTATGGAGCCCCCTCTGCTGGCCAGTGCGTCCAACCCCTGTCTGTACCTGCCCTTTCCTGAAATGTCCACTGCCCCCGCCTCCCCGACTCCCTTCATCCCAGGCCCTCCTGAAAGGCAGTGGTTCAATCCTGGCCTTACATCTTCCTCAGTGTGTCGTTTTAAGATACGATACACGTTCCCTTTCTGGGCCTCAACCTCCTCGTCTGTGAAATGGGGATAATGATGTACTCCATTGTTTCCTGTGTAAGAATTGAATGAGATGATGCAGATGGAGCTCTTAGTAAAGTGCCTGGCACTCGGAATATGTTAGTGCGCATGCCCCTCTCTTCGCCGCCCCCAACTCCCTGGTACTGAAGAAGAGCTGCTGACCTTTAACTGGGAATTTGCCCCCACACTCTCAGGGCCACCCACACTTGCTTTCTGGACACAGACGGCCACCCTACCTGTGATTCATGCTCCCCAGGCCACAGTGGGCGTCACTGTGAGAGGTGAGGCGGGTAGACTGGCAGGGTGGGGGGCATGCAGGAGGGGCTGCCCCTGGAGTCAGGCCGGGCCCAGTCCCCCTGACCTGGAGGGACCAGAAGCCTCCCACTCATCATACACAAGCCCCCAGAAGGTGATCAGCTCCCTTCCCGGAGAGCCTCAACCTTAAGCCTGCCATTTGAGGTCCTCGGAGATCTGCAGTTCACCTCCAACCCCAACATCCCTGACCCACCCTGGCCAGAGTCTTCCCAGAAAACCCCTCATTCTTGTGAAGGGCATAGGTTTGAGGCCTGAGCATGCTAACTACACTGGCTCCATGGCCTAGGCCACGCACCTGCTCTTCTCCCAGCTGTTTCCCCAGCTGTAAAATGGGTGAGTTAGGCCCATTGGTTCTTCCAGCGCTGTGAGGTCATTGATCCCTGACTCACAGCAGGCTCCCCAGGATTCTGTAGTTCTGCCTCCATTCATCTAGTGCTTTCTCTCTCCATAGGTGTGCCCCAGGTTACTATGGCAATCCCCGCCAGGGCCAGCCATGCAGAAGTGAGTATGGTTGGGGAAGCCTTTAGGGTTGGGCTACCCAGTCTGCCCCAGGGGTGAAGTTAGGACAGAGCCTTTGTTCTCCTTCCACCTGGGGCAAGTGACTTTCCCTTTCTGAGCCTCAGCTTCTTTGCCTGTAACATGGGGATTAGTTAAAGGCACCCCCATGCCAGAGGGCTGCTGTGAATGTGTAGAAGGCCTACCCGTGGTTCAGAAATAAACACTCCCTATCTTGGCGGAGAGTTAGATAACCGGGGGTGGTGGAAATGGGAGTGCTTGGTAGCGGGTTTGGGATTCCAGCTGTGGCTTCCCTCCACTGCAGGAGACGGCCAAATACCAGAGCCAATTGGCTGTGCCTGCGACCCCCAGGGCAGCATCAGCAGCCAGTGTGACGCTGCTGGCCAATGCCAGTGCAAGGTTAGTCTAAACCCAGCCCTTTATGAGGCCTGACCTGCAGCCACAGTGGTTACCAGGCCTTCCCTCTCACCGTACCCTCGGGACCGTTGCTGTGCCCTGGCCACCTATCCTCAGCAGGCTGCTCTCTGCCCCACGGCTCCAAGACTGGTGGGAAGTCAGGCAGCAGCTGATGGGATCTGGGGCCTGGGTATGGGGCCAAAGGGGCTCCCATAATTGCTGGAAATGGCTGGGAAGACTGGGCTCAAGGGTGGCTGGAGGTGCAAGAGACCCAGCCTAGCTCCCTGCACCCACCTTTTCATCCATCCTCCCAGGCCCGGGTGGAAGGCCTCACCTGCAGCCACTGCCAGCCCCACTACTTCTACCTAAGCGCCAGCAACCCTGACGGCTGCCTGCCCTGCTTCTGCATGGGCATCAGCCAGCAGTGCGCCAGCTCCTCCTACACCCGCCACCTGGTAAGAGCCTGTGCCCACCCCTGCACTGGGGCCTGCCACCTGCCTCTCCCTGACTCGTCACTGGGGCAAATCAGAACCCTGGCCCAGTGGCATCCCCACTGTCTATGAGGACACCTATGCCCATGCCCCCATTATTGCCATGTCAGGACAGATCCCAGCAACACTCGCCCTGCCCTAATACTCCCCATGACCCCAAATTGCTTTTGTCAGCACTGGGCCCAATCCCCTCCTTTCCCCATTTGTCCTCCCCATTGGCCCATTGTTTCTGTCTCAGCCCTGATCTCAGCCATCCCCGTTACCTTTCCTCATGCCCTCCCATGCCCCTCCCTCACCAAGGTGCCAGCCCCAGTACTCAGGCTGACACTCACCCTCCTGCTTCTAGATCTCCACCCACTTTGCCCCCGGGGACTTCCAAGGCTTTGCCCTGGTGAATCCGCAGCGGAACAGCCGCCTGACAGGAGGCTTCACCGTGGAACCCGTGCCTGAGGGCACCCAGCTCTCTTTTGGCAACTTCGCCCAACTTGGTCACGAATCCTTCTACTGGCAGCTGCCGGAGACATACCAGGGAGACAAGGTATGACATGCAGCAGAGGCTGGCAGGCCCTCCCTGATCGTCATCTTTGGGCCAGGCCTCTGCTGAGCCTTGGGGCCAGTGGGGACTCAGACGCTATTTGACCTCAGAGCAGTCTGGGCCAGCAGGCAGTTGTCAGCCACATTGTGGTTTAAGTGCACAGGCCTTAGGGTCCGATAGGCCTCAGTCCAGACCTTACCAATTACCAGCTGGCTGCCTTTTGATAAACCTCAGCTCCAGGGTGGCTGGGAGGATTGGAGATCGTGCTTGGCACATAGTAAGTGCTCGTCTGTTGATGATTATTAGCTTTCATGCAATTAGGCCCTGGACGAAACACAAGGACAAATAAGACAGTTTCAGTTTTGTTCATTTGCTCACTGAAAATTCACCCGTGCCGATGGCTCTGTGCTTGGTGTTGGGCATAATAATAATTCTTATTGTAGGTCATATTTATTGAGCTCTTACTCCATGCTCAGCACTGTTCCAGGCACTTATTTATATATCACAAATCGCAGCTGTATGAGCTATGTACTATGCTGGGGTCCTGCACTATTTCATCGGGGAGGAAACTCGGGTGAGAGGTTAGGCAGTTTGCCTGAGCTCCCATAGCCAGAAGATGACCATGCTGGGATTCACACCCAGGTCCGAGGGCCCCCTTAACTACACTAGTCAGAGACAAGCATGTCTTTGCTACTCCGGAGTCATGGTCTAGTGCAGTGGTCGGCAAACTCATTAGTCAACAGAGCCAAATATCAACAGTACAACGATTGAAATTTCTTTTGAGAGCCAAATTTTTTAAACTTAAACTATATAGGTAGATACATTGTTATTAACTTAATTAGGGTACTCCTAAAGCTTAGGAAGAGCCACACTCAAGGGGCCAAAGAGCCGCATGCGGCTCGCGAGCCGCAGTTTGCCGACCACGGGTCTAGTGGGTGGTGATGGTGGTCTTGTGGGGTGCAGGGTCTTAGGGGAGGATCCAGGGCAGCTTGCCCAAATGCGTCCCTTGAGTCGTCATGGTCATTGGGTGGCACCCAGAGAAAGGGGGTCCTGGTCCAGGAGTCCCCTGCTGGCTGAGGCTGGTGTTCAAGCAGACATGTCCTCTCACCCAGGGCCCCGGGAAGGTCAGGGACGCTTAGGAGGTGGAGTCTCGAGCTGTCCTGTTCTTGTTGCTTGGACAGACCCAAGTATCCCAGCCTCCTCCCAGGGCTGTCTGCCTTCTAGTCTCTTCTTCCTTCTCGGGTTCCTCCTCCCCTGGCCTGTCCTGCAGTTCCTAGACCTCTCTCTCTCTCTCTGACTCCTCTCCTGGTGTTTCCCTGTGCCCCACAGAGGGAGGCATATTTTGTGCGGTTGCGCCGGGCTCACCAGGTAGGCCCGTGATCTGAGTGGTGTGAAGTTGATGTGACATGGGCATGGTGTGTTTTTGGATGCCCTCAGCCCTGCATGGGGAGATGCCCAGTGCCCAAGGCATTGTGGGTCTGCATGAACCCAGGTAGTGTCCGTTGGCTCCCCGGTCGTGGCACTGTTGTGCCCAAGCCCCTGTGATGCTAGGAGTTAGAGTCAGGAGGTGGGCGTGCCTTATCTGCTGTGTGGTCCTGTTCTGGTGCCAACCATCTGGTGGCCAGAGTGGTGGCCTAGTGGCAGGGAAGCTAACTCAGTGCTAAAAACCACATGACTATACCTGGCCCCCAGGTTATCCCAGCACTGCCTCCCCAGCAGCCTCCATTAACCCTCTGTGTGCGTACCCCCCTCTAGCAGCCTGGAGTTAACCCCTGTGTGCCAGCCTGGAGAGGGGAGCATGCGTCTTTCTCCCCAGTCAGTGTGAGCCTTTCTGGCCATGATATCCACCGGGAGAAGACACTCCCCAGGCCTCCAGCTCTAGGTCCCGGGAGGTCTGAGCTGGCCTATGCCCTCTACCCATCAGAACCGCACGTCCCTCTCAGAGGAGCAGTTGCGGGTAGCTGTGACTACTGGGAGGATCCCAGGGCCCCCAGAGGGCAGGGGCCGGGCGCAGCAGCTATCACAGGTAACCAGGGCCTGGCCTGAACAGGCTGTGTCAGGGGCCCCAGGGAGCCTAGTCCAAGCAGGAGCCTTGAGCCGAAGCCCTGGCCTTCCTGGGCCATTTTCCCCATGCCAGACCAGGCCCCAGCCTGATGCCCAGTCCACCCCAGTGTTGTCCTTGGGACACATTCCAGAGCCATGAATGGCTTGGCCTGGCACCGTGGGTACGCATGGAGAGTGAGGCCCAAGGAGCTCCTCCTTCCCACAGATGCCTCTAGGTCTGCCCCTCTCTTGCCAGGTACCCTCTATATGTGCTTCTCTCCATAGCCACAGCCCATAGTCACCTGAGCCCGTCCTGGGCTAGCCCCATTAGGCTCATGAGGAGCAAGAGGGTGGCGGGTACAAGGGCCAGCGCGTCAGGCATCAGCAGTTGTGAACAGATAGAACAGAAGCAGGCGGCTGGCTGGGCCTGGCGCGGCCTGCGGGAGGGCAAAGTCTCATGACATCCTTTCTATCCCTCTCTGCTCCTTCCTCTGTCCTCCCTCTCCTGGTCCCTCAGGTGGACGAGGCCCAGAGGAGGATGGACGCTGAGATCTGGCAGCTCCTTTCCAGCTTTGCTGCCCAACCTCACCCCCCTGCCCCCGGGCTCCTGCCCCATCCCCAGCCTGCAGCTGCTCTGCGAGCAATTCCGTCCTCCTTCTCCTCTTCTTCCTCTTCCTCCTCCTCCTCCTCCGCCTCCTCTGCTCCTCTGTCTTCCATAGGCTCGCAGGTATGTGCCAAGGCACCCACTAAAGACCCACACACACCATGTTTTCTAGACATTGGTTCTGAACCAACTTTACAATTTCTGGTATTTCCACACACTGCCTGGACTAGTATTTAGTTCAGATTTTCCTTTAAATTAATCATGGAACAACTCAGTTATGCTAGCTATACATTTTTAAGTACACTTTAAAACTGCCATTAAATTTAAAAATGTTTTCTGGTGTGCTGTGTCTGTCACCTTGGGGTCCACAGGAGGCACGGACCCAAACCACGCCCAGCGAGATCAGTTGGGGTATTCGGTCCAGACAGGGGAAGCAGGTTTTCCAAAAGCAGGGCTGGAACCTGGGCGGTGGGGTGCGGGGCTCTGTCCCTCGGCCCTCGTGCCCCGCACCTGCTCCCTCAGCTCTCACTGCCTGTCCTTCTGTCCTAGTTCTCTCTCTCCTACGAAAGCTTCTCTCTACTTCCGGAAAGCCTCTATTATTGGCAGCTGCCCCGAGCCTTCCTGGGGAACAAGGTAACAAGGAGTTGGGAGGGTTCAGGGTGTCATCGAATCCTGAAATGTCAGAGGGCCCTTTGTCAAAGCCCTTCATGATCAAATGGGTAGACCAAGGCCCAGAGAGGGGAAGGGACTTGTCTGGGGTTCCACGTTTAGGTCAGAGTAGCTGAGACTACACCCAGCTCAGCACTTGTTCTTCAGTGGCCACAGGCCCCTGGCAGAGGGGCTGTCTTGTGCAGCGGTTCTCAACCTGTGGATCACGACCCCTTTGGGGGTCGAACGACCCTTTCACAGGGGTCGCCTAAGACCATCGGAAAACATATATAATTACATATTGTTTTTGTGATGAATCACTATGCTTTAATTATGTTCAATTTGTAACAACGAAATTAGGGGTCACCACAACATGAGGAACTGTATTAAAGGGTCGAGGCATTAGGAAGGTTGAGAACCACTGCCTTAGAGGGAGCCTCAGGAAGTAGACACCCCTCCTTTAGGCTCCCTTTACCCTGCGTCACTGAACTAGCTCTTGGCACCACATTCGTTCATTCAAGATGCATTGATTAAGCACTCACTGTGCACTGTCTTGTAGGTGAGTGAAGACCCTGGCCTCTAGGTGCTCAGTCAGTCTGCTTATCCTGCCTGTTATCAGCACCAGCAGCACTGTTCTCGCTGCCTTAGGAAGGTTGAGAACCACTGCCTTAGAGGGAGCCTCAGGAAGTAGACACCCCTCCTTTAGGCTCCCTTTACCCTGCGTCACTGAACTAGTTTGTGGCACCACATTCGTTCATTCAAGAAGCATTGATTAAGCACTCACTGTGCGCTGTATTGTAGGTGAGCGAAGACCCTGGCCTCTCGGCGCTCAGTCAGTCTGCTTATCCTGCCTGTTATCAGCACCAGCAGCACTGTTATTAACATTAGTGTTATCTTGGCATTACCTCCATCTTATTCCGAAAATGACTTAGAGTCTTCTAAAGCAGCGGTCGCCAACCTTTCGGACCTCGCGGACCACCCGTGGTCCACGGACCACTGGCTGGCGACCGCTGTTCTAAAGAATACACATAATTTGTAATAAAATAACACACAGAGCAGCAGACAAGACAGTCTGGCCCAGGGGAATGAGGATGGGGAAGCTCTGCTGAAGCCACGGGTGGAGCCGGACGTGACAGGGATGGCAGCCCTGGGGCTGGGTGTCGCAGGCACTGTGCTGAGTGCAGTATTTTACGTGACCTGTGGCATCCAAAGCAAACAGAAAACTAGTTGTTTCATGGTTATCTGGTGATGGCCCTAAACTTCTTACCATACCCTCAGCTTGTGGAGAACATCTCGGGGCCCGTGTAGCCCAGGACTGGCATGTCGTCCATAGACATTTAATAAATGCTCACATGCTCACAACTGAATGAACGAACAAATGGGCTAGGCTTGATGCACTGAGGTATTGGTTTGAACATCTGCCCTGGTGGCAAAGGACAGAAAGGGAAGTGCTGTGGGGCGGAGCTGAGGCTCTGGCTGCCCACATGAAAGCCTTCGGTGGCATACCTAAGGGCTGTTCCATTGTGAGCCATAGAAAACCTAAGTCCAGCTGTCTTGTCGGCAACAAAGAAAGGAATTTATTGGCTCAGGTAACTCCAGAGTCCAAGGGTGTCTGGTATCAGGCTTGGCTGGATCCAGGGGTTCATTAGGACTTTATCTCAGTTGGTGTCCCCCTCCGGCTTCCAGGATGGCTGGTAAAGGACGTTTCTCTGTGCCAGTAGAAAGAGCAGATGTGCCAGGTTCACATCTGATGGAGTGGAGAGGGGGAGTGATGGAATGTGCAGATTGGCTGGGCCTGGCTCATGTCTCTCTTCAAACTACATGGCCTGCATGTAGGACATAGTTTCTTTTAAAGGAAACCAAGGCTGCAGTTTGCCAAAAGCGGGGAAATGGATTCTGAGCAAACAAAACCCACCTGCCCAGGAGACGAGACCTCTGAGGAGCCACCCTCAGCCCCATCCCCCTGGCTAAGAACTTGGAACCTTTTGCAGCCTCCCCTGGGTGGTCACTGTCCTTACTCCTTCTGCTTTGTGGGTAGTTCCTTCTGATGGACAGGAACTTGGAGCATGTTTGCTGTGATTATCAGGCACTTGGAAATGGGGAGCCCCAGAAGCAGAAAAGAGGCTGCTCAGGGTCATTGCCACCGGCTCAGGCTGTGAAGGAACTGAGTGATGGCCTGTCTCCTAGGCAGGCACAGGCCAGGCCCAGTGACCGGCCTCTGTTTGGGTGGTGGGGTGACACAGCACAGGTACAAAAGCGCCTTGAGAGGTTTTGCCCCCTCACGAGGGGAGGGCAATCAGGCTGTGACTGCAGGGCTTGCCTCTTGCAGGTGGCGGCCTATGGCGGGAAGCTGCGGTACACCCTGTCCTACACAGCCGGGGCGCAGGGCAGCTCGCTCTCTGACCCTGACATCCAGATCATGGTGAGCACCTGATTCCATGCCGGGTGGGCTGCGGGGAGGCCAGCGGGCACCCTCATTGCTTCTTCTGTCCTTTCAGTCCAGCACTCAGCTGGCCTGGCACGGGCGGGGCAGGGGGGAAGGGGTAACCCCATGCTCCCACCTCAACATCTGGCTGCACACTACCCAGGCAGAGGCCCAGCTGCCGGGAGAAGGGGGCAGTGGGCATGTGCCAGATTCCTTTGGGCACATGAGCCTGGGAGATTGGAGCGTGGGAGGCTGGTGGTACAGAGAGTCTGGAACTGGTGGAAGACTCCACTGTTCCCAAGAGCCCCTCATTCCCCTCCAAATCCCACTGGTGTCTCCCAGGGCAACAACATCATGCTGGTGGCCTCCCAGCCAGCACTGCAGGGCTCCGAGAGGAAGAGCTATGAGATTGTTTTCCGCGAGGTAAGGGGCACCGGCCACCCTGTGTCTGACTCTCCCCCAACCGCACCCTTGCTTTGGAGCCTGGCTTTGACGCCAGCCACCCTGCTGCTCACTCCCCGATCCTCACCTCAGAGTCCTCCTCCAGTGCCTGGAAGGCAGGAGTTGGGGGGCGGATTGCTGCAGAAGCAGCACACAGAGCCTGACCCCCCTCACCCACACATGCTATCGTCCCCCCGCCCAGGAATTCTGGCGCCGGCCTGACGGGCAGCCAGCCACACGCGAGCACCTCCTGATGGCCCTGGCTGACCTGGATGAGCTTCTGGTCCGGGCCACGTTCTCCTCGGTGCCCCTGGCGGCCAGCATCAGCGGGGTCAGCCTGGAGGTGGCCCAGCCCGGACCCTCGAGGGGACCCCCGGCCCTGGAGGTGGAGGAATGCCGCTGCCCCCCAGGCTATGTGGGCTTGTCCTGCCAGGTGAGTGTGGCCAGCCCAGACTCCTCTACTCTGGCGCAGCTGGGTCAGCAAGCTGGTCAACTGGCATTTGACAAGTCGTAACTTTAATGTGCTCTGCAGTATCTCATTTATTCTTCCCAACAGCCCTGGAAATGTCTAATTATCCCCTTTTAACAGGTTTTTTTTTAAAATAGAGGCACTGAAGGGCGAATGGCTTATTGAGGGCACACAGCTGCCCTTTCCGGAAGTTAAGACCCAGTGCGTGCTCTCAGGGTGCCCACCAGAGACAGGCAGCCCATGCAGAGACTCTAGCCCAAAGCAGAGCGAGGAAGTGTCTCAGAGAGAGGAGGAACCACGGGGAGGGGATAGGATTCTAGGCAGGAAGGCAGAAGCTCAGAGGAATGTGTGGGGAAATAGCTTGCCATGCAGAAGGGTCGCCCCTGGAAAGCCGGGCTGGGGTGTGGGAACTTCCTTAGGCCTGGGACAAGGCTACCAATGGGAGCTGGACCCTGGGAAAATCCCTCTGCCAATGGTGAGTGAGATGGATGGGCAGAGGGAAAGACGGGGAGTCCTATTGGGAGGAAGGGCAGTGGGGTGATCCACCGTGGGAATAGCCCCCCACCCACTCAGGAACTCCACCGTGGGAAGTCCACATTTCTGGAGTTTTACATCTGTGCACCTTTACTGTGGCCACAAGAGCTTTCAAACCCAAGTACATGAACTTCAGGTCCCTTGAAATAAAATTTAACACATTTTGAAGGCAAACCCCTGGGGAAAGCAGAATCCTTGATGCACATTTTCTGCAGTAAAGCAAAAACAGATTTATAAACATGCCTTTGAAATGGTCGGGGAGAGAGGGAGGGCCTGGGGAGATTTCAAAGAAGGGGTGGCGAACAGCAGTTCATTGTTTTCAGAACCCATGACTACTCACCGAGAATGAGTAAAAACATCCTTGGTTGTGTGTGTGCAGCCTCCGTCACTTTATTTAGTGAATGTACAAATGGCTGTGCAGCTCTTCAAGGGCTCATTCCAACTCCTCTCCTGAACCCGCTTTTTCCATCGAGGGTTACGTTTTTTCAATGAAGACCCTGCCAGGAGAATTTTCGGGAACAGAGTCCTAGGGGTGCACATGGGCTCTGCATTCAGGATGAACTATTATTTCAGTAAATTTAAGTGGCGGGCGATGCCAGGATGGGCTCGGACAACATCCAGCTTTGGAGTGTAAAGTGAAGACGAAGACGTGGAAGATGGTGGCTGAGAGAGGGCGAGGGGGTGGAGGGCTGGGCCTGGGATTTTCCCTCCCAGAGCCAGTGAGAGTCTAGATGGTGGGAAGGGATGGAGGGTGTGGGGTTCTGGGTCTCCTGGCTTTGGATGAGACTGCACTGGAGATGGAGACCAACCTTCCTCTCTCCCTGCCCAGGACTGCGCCCCGGGCTACACACGCACTGGGAGTGGGCTCTACCTGGGCCATTGTGAGCTGTGTGAATGCAATGGCCACTCGGACCTGTGCCACCCAGAGACTGGGGCCTGCTCGGTAAGATGCAAGCAGGGCCAGGGCAGGGGTCAGCTTGGCTGGGCCTGGGGTGGGGTACCAGGGCTCGCTGTGGGATAGGGAGGGGATGGGCTTGGTAAGGTCAGCCTAGGTCCAGGGCAAAGGTCATGGGGCATGGCCTGTGGGACAAAGCACCTAGGCCAGCAGGTCTGATCACCGAGCGGCAGCAGGCGTGGTGGGGTAGCCAGAACTATGGAATAGCATCCATCTTCATTTATTTATGAGAGGCCCGAAATTCGTGCAAGGGGCTTGGCCCTCGCAGCCACCGCGGCTGCCTCAGCCTTTGCAGCTGTGGAGTCTGCCTGGCAGCCCCAGCTTTGTCTGGAAGGTCATCCGCATGGTCGTTCCGCTGTTCGGCCGTCCGGTCTAATTAGCATATTACACTTTTATTATTGTAGATTTTTTGGTTAATCCTCACCTGAGGATATTTTTCCATTGATTCTTAGAGAGAGTGTTTTCCAAGTGAACATAGGATCGTTGTGTTTAGTGACTTTTTATCACTTAAAAGGTCATGAACATCTTTCTGTATCATTAAGTAGTTTTTTATACCTGAACTTTTCAGAGTGGGGTGTGTTAGCCTCCCTGCAGTATGTGGTCAGGGTTGGGTGGTTGACAGAGCAAGGAGCATGGTACATTAACCCTTTGAGTGCCAAACAGTATCCTAGGAACTATGCTAAAATTGCCAAGGCATTTTTGCTGATTTTACAGCAGTTTAGGAAATTTGCACTTAGGTGCCATCTGTCAATAAAGAGTGAACTACCTGCATCTAATAGTGACACTGCAGGACGCTCCCGGCACTTTTGGCGAAAGACAGGAGGAGCGCTATCGTGCTCCCTGGCACTCTAGGGGTTAATCAAACAAACATGAATCTCTTCAGAGAAGACTATTAACCCACATGTATTTATAATAAAGCATCTATTTTTAAAACTCTTTCCCCACACACCCAGGTGTACCCCTCTACTTTTCCTGTGATATTACAGGTGTGTAGGGAGAAAATGTAAGAAATGTAATCAACATCATCCTTTGTTAGATATTTGGGTGGGTGTTGTTTTTAGTTCTCTCTTCATGGATTTTTTAGGTTTATTTCCAGCATTTTGCTGCTATAAACACCACTGAGCTAAACAGTCTTTAAGATAAATTCACAAACATGGTATTTCCAGATCAAAGGATTCCAAAATTGTAAGGCTTTTGGTAAATTCTGCCGAAGGGCAAGTGGCTGACGTCTTTGTACCTCACAGCAATGCCAGCACAATGCCGCTGGGGAGTTCTGCGAGCTGTGTGCACCTGGCTACTATGGAGACGCCACGGCCGGGACACCTGAGGACTGCCAGCCCTGTGCCTGCCCACTGACCAACCCGGAGAACATGTGGGTGCCCTTGCTCAAGGCCCAAGGAAGAACTCCCACTGGGGGTAGAGGGCACTGCACTGGCTTTCAGGGCAGAGTGAAGGGAGCAGGGTGGGATGTGGGCATCCCATGGCCTGACCTTTGCCTCCTCTATCCCAGGTTCTCCCGTACCTGTGAGAGCCAGGGAGGTGGTGGGTACCGCTGCACAGCCTGCGAACCTGGCTACACTGGCCAGTACTGTGAGCAGTAAGTTTGCAAATAGGAAGGGTGAAGGGAGCGGGTCTATGGTAAATTCCTAGGTGAGAGCCCTAGATAGGGTGCTGCTAAGAAAGTTCTCCACCAGGATCATGTCCCTGCCCTTGATTCCCTGTTGCCCTTGGGTAGCCTTGTCACTCTTCAGTCTCATCCACTTCCAACACCTAACTCTGCTCTGGTTGGGCTGAACTTCGTGACTACTTGATGTTCAGGCCTTTGCACGAGCTATTTCCTTTACATGGAACATTCTTCATCCCTCAAACTTCCCCTTTCTGGCTAACTCCTGTTTAGCCTTCAAGGCTCAGCTTCATTCATTCATTCATTCGTTCAGCACATTTTTATTGAGCACCTACTATGTGATGTGTAGTGTGTGAAGGTGTTGGAGATACAGTGGTGAACAAAACAGATTCCATCCCAGTCCTGTGTAGTCTACGACCTGTAATGGGTGAGAAAACAGCAAAAAAGAGATCATACAAATATATAATTACAAACGTTGATAAGTAGCCTGAAGAGAATATAACAGCTCCCAGGGAATATAACAGCTCAGAAGCCCCATTCTCTGGGAAGCCTTCTCATTCTCAGGGCTGGGTCTGTGCACTCACAGCCCCCAATACAGTGGGGCCTTGACTTACGAGTGTCCCGACTAACGAGTTTTTCGAGATACGAGCCGTCTCTCGGCCGATTTTTTGCTTTGAGTTGCGAGCTA
>NW_005354551.1:711769-730205 GCF_000412655.1 Myotis brandtii
AGCTATTGTAAATTGCGCTGCTATGAACATAGGGGTGCATATATCCTTTCTGATTGGTGTTTCTGGTTTCTTGGGATATATTCCTAGAAGTGGTATTACTGGGTCAAATGGCAGTTCCATTTTTAATTTTTTGAGGAAACGCCATACTGTTTTCCACAGTGGCTGCACCATTATGTAGTTTTCATGTTGGTTTCCCAATAAGTAAGTTCCGTAAGAGCGGGAACTTCGTGTTCACTGTTGTATTTCCATAACCTAGCATAATAGTTGCTTAATAAACGTTAATTGAATGAATGTCTTCCTGGAGAATAAAGGCTTTACCACCCCCACACCTAACTTGCTGATATCCCCTTGCCCTCCCCTTTCTCAGTTCACCAAGGGACTGTGTTGAGGCCTCTTTGGTGTCTGAAATCCTTCCAGAGCACTGAGACTTCCCAGCCCATACTGGGCAGCCAGCTCCCCAAGTCCACCATGAGGCACTGGGTGCCCCGGGAGCTGACAGAATTGGTCGTTGTTCCTCCCCTACAGGTGCGCCCCAGGTTACGTGGGGAACCCCAATGTGCGAGGGGGCCGATGCCTGCCACAGAGTAAGTGGGACCATGGCCCCTGGTTGGGGTGATGGGCAAGTCAGGGAGCCTAGGGAGTTTGAGAGGTGCTAGGTCTGGGGGACCGGACCAGGAGTAGGGCAGGCCAGTCTTTGGAAAAGTAGAGATACTGAGATAGTGCCATATGCTCGGCCTCCTACCTGAATGGCCGCTCCTGTCCTCCCCTCCCCCTACCAGCAGACCAAGCCCCACTGGTGGTCCAGGTGCAACCGACTCGGAGCATAGTACCCCAAGGTGGCCCCCACTCCCTGAGGTGCCAAGTCAGTGGGAGCCCACCCCACTACTTCTACTGGTCTCGTGAGGATGGGCGGCCCTTGCCCAGTAGCACCCAGCAGCGACATCAAGGTACCCATGGCCCCAACCCCATGAACCACCCAGTGGGCGGGGAGGCACTGGCCTGTCTCGGCCCTGCTGGGGTCCTGCCCTTCCACAGGGCTGGGTGACGGGAGGAGGGTGCATCTGCATCGACGAGTTCCCATCTGTTCCCCACCAGGCTCCGAGCTCCACTTCCCCAGCGTCCAGCCCTCTGATTCTGGGGTCTACGTTTGCACCTGTCGTAATCATCACCATGCCAATACCAGCCGCGGAGAACTGCTGGTCACTGGTGAGTTCCTCCTTCTCTCGTCCCCAGGACGGCCTGCCCTGGGCTGGGCTGAGGCTGCAGACCCAGGCAGCTGGCACATTCATCTACCAGAGGGCATGGTGGTTGCCTGGACAGGGCCACTGGCCTTGGAGATGGAAAGAGGTGATGGAGTTAAGAACTGGCTTTAGAGCAAAGATGGCCGGACTTGATTGTGGTCACTGAGGGAGAGAGAAACGTCTAGGATGATGCCTAGCCATCTGGTTTCCAGCAGCGGGCAAATGGGGTGCCATTTACTGCGATGAGAGAGGCTCGATAGGAGGGTTCTTCATTTGGGCTCCCCCAAAAGCAGAGTCTGAGACAATGATTTGCATATTAGTAGTTTATTTAGTAGGTGAAGAAAGACAGGGAAGAGAAGGCAGCCAGCAACAGGTGTGTTATTGAGCAAGTTACCACTGTGAGCAGTTGTTTAATGCAGCCAAGGGAACTCTGGGAAGCTCTAGGGTAAAGCATGCACCTAGGAGTCACCCCACCCCAGGATCGAGGATGCTGGGGTATGTACATACCAGCTCCTATCAGCCATCAGCTGGGGCCTGTTGTGGGAGCATCAGTTCCCCTGCATTCTGCCCACCTCCTGGGCAGGCACGGTGGTCTCTGGTGACCTGAGAAAGCCCTTGTTCGAAGAAGTGCAGTGGCTGGCAGCAGTCAGACCTGGTGGCACTGAAGGAACAGGGTGAGGGGACTGGGCAGGGCACTGGCAGCACCTGCTACAAACAAGCCAGGGGGAATCCCAAGTTTGAGATGTTTGGGGAAACATCTAAGTAGGTACATCCGGCGGGCATTGGATATGTGAGCCTGCAACTCAGGAAGGAGGCCCCAGCCAGAGAAATGAATTTGGGGGGTGTTGGCATAGGAGTGGTGTTTATATTTTTATTTTATTTTTTAATCTTTACCCGAGATATTTTTCCATTGATTCTTAGAGTGGAAGGGAGAGGGAAAAACACACAGAGAGAAACATTGATGTGGGAGAGACACATCAATTGGTTGCCTCTTGCACGCACCTCGATTGGGGCTGGGGATCAAGCCTGCAAACGAGGTACATGCCCTTGACCAGAATCAAACCTGGGACCCTTCAGACCAGTGCTCTATCCACTGAGCCCAACTGGCTAGGGCTAGGGGTGGTGTTTAAAGCTATGGGACAGGGTGAAATTACCAGGGAGAGTGTGGCTTGAGGACAGAGCCACAAGGAGCTCCAACTTCAGCATGGCAAGTTGGAGTCTCTTTTACAGCAAGAGACTGGAGCAGGTGAGGCCAGTGAGCTAGGGGGAGACAGGAGGTGCGTGTTGGAAGCCCAGAGGGGAGAAGGCTTCCAGGAGGGGGCGCTCGGCCTCACCATATGCCCGGAGGAAGGGAGATGTGGCAGAGAAATAACCCCTGATGAGCATGCTTTGACAAGAGCTGTTTTCAGTGGAGAGAAGGGGTAGAACTAGATTCGAGTGAGGCAGAGAATGGATGGGAAGGCAACGAGTATAGACAGTTCCTTTGAGTCTTGGCTCTACAGGGAGACCAAGAAATGGGGTGGTAGCTGGAGCGAGTATGGCGTCAAGGGGGCCTTTTCAGAGATGGGATATGCCAGAACACACTTGTCTATGGAGAGGATGATCCAGTGGAGAGGGAGAGGGAGAGGAGAGTGACGTGGCAGAGCGGGCACAGCAGAGGGAGGGAGTCCCTGGCGAAGGGGTAGAACTAGATTAGAGTGAGGCAGAGAATGGGTGGGAAGGCAACGAGTATAGATAATTCCTTCGAGTCTTGGCTCTGCAGGGAGACCAAGAAATGGGGTGGTAGCTGGGGCGAGTATGGAGTCAAGGGGGCCTTTTCAGAGATGGGATATGCTAGGACACATTTGTCTGTGGAGAGGAGGATCCAGTGGAGAGGGCGAGGAGAGTGATGTGGCAGAGCGGGCACAGCAGAGGGAGGGAGTCCCTGGGAGGGGCTTCCAGCGCCCAGAAAGCGGGGGTGTGGAGGGAGAGCTCGTTCCTCAGGGACCAGGAAGGAGGGAGGTGGGTAGATTTGGAAAGACGGGAAAATTCCCGTCTAGCAATTTGTTTTCTCAACGAGTGTGAATTGAAGCCATAAGCTACAAAAGAGGAAGGGGGGTTCTGGAGAGTGGAGAGGATGGGAGGAAGTGGGAAATGATTTGGGGTGGATGGGAACTTGAACCAGACCCAGAAGGCCAGTTGGAGTGAAGTGTGAAGTGTTCAGAGCTCATTTGTGGTCTGCGGTCATGAACTGGAGCCAGGCGGGCTCATGGTGTGACATTCTCCCGTCACAGCCCGCTGGCTGCTCAGTGCCAGCAGAAAAAAGACGATAATGGGGTTCGGATGGATGAGGGTGGGAAGTGCCAGGGAATGGAATCTACGCTAGACTGGGAAGCAAGTGACACCCAGACAAGATGATGGAGAGATAGAAACTGGCCACAGGACAGGGCCTGGCCGCACACCACTCACGGGGCCTCCCGTCCCTGCAGAGGCTCCAAGTAAGCCCATCACGGTGACAGTGGAGGAGCAGCGGAGCCAGAGTGTGCGCCCCGGAGCCGATGTCACCTTCATCTGCACAGCCAAGAGCAAGGTGGGCAAGGCATGGAGCGGTCACCGGGGAGACTCTATCTTCTGGGGTCTCCGAGCGCCACCCCTAACCCCCATCCCATCCCCTTGCCCCACCTGCAGTCTCCGGCTTACACCCTGGTGTGGACCCGCCTGCACAATGGGAAACTGCCAGACCGAGCCATGGATTTCAATGGCATCCTGACCATTCGCAATGCCCAGCCAAGTGACGCAGGCACCTACGTATGCACTGGCTCCAACATGTTCGCCATGGACCAGGGCACAGCCACACTGCATGTGCAAGGTATGCTGCTCATGCCCATGCCTGGCCCACCACCCCCGGCCTTCCCCAATGCCCACCAGGACTAGTGTTCAGTTGACAGTTTCTGAGCATCCATGGTATACCAGGTCCTGGCCTAGACTCTGAAGAAACAGAGCAAAGGAGGTCAAACAAGAGCTCTGCTCTCTTGCACTACATGTTCTAGGAGGGCGGAGATAAACATGGAACAAACGAACATGCAGGATAATTACACAGGGTGATGCATGCCGGGTTAGTGATAAACGGTGATAGGAAAGTGAGCGATGATGTGGGAGAAGGGTGAGCTACTCTTCATGGGTGGTGAGGGAGGATCCCTCTGGGGAGATGACATCTGAGCTGAGGCCTGAAGGAAGGGAAAGTGTTCAGCCACTTAAAGAGCCGGCAGAGCGTGTTCTTGGCAGAGGAAGCAGCCCGTGCAAAGGTCCCGGAGCAGGAGCGTGTTGATGTATGAGGAACGGCATGGCCAATGTGGCTGGAGCTGTGGAGGGGGCGGGGGATGATCAACTTGAAGATGTAGGCAGAGGTGAGTGCGTGTAGTACTTGGCGGATCACAGCAGGGAGTTCGGATTTTATTCTAAGAGCAATAGGGAGCCACAGATAGGCCTTAAACTCACAAGTAACAGGCCCCATTGACATTTCAAAAGCTCCCTCTGCCTGTTCTGTGGACAAATGGCCCTGAGGGGCTGGAGTAGAAGCAAAGAGAGCAGCCTGGAAGCTCAGAAGACACTTCCCCCAACCACATGTTCTTTCTCCCGTCAGCCTCGGGCGCCCCATCTGCCCCCATGGTGTCTATCCACCCACCACAGCTCACAGTGCAGCCCGGGCAGCTGGCCGAGTTCCGCTGCAGCGCCACAGGGCACCCCACGCCCACCCTTGAGTGGACAGGTGAGGCCGTGGCAGGAATGACATTCAGGGCCTGGCTCTCCTGGATGTGGGAGGCCTGGGGCAGCACTCTAGGCTGCGGGGAGGGGGGCAGCAATGCCCGCCCAGCAGGTACTGACCCGCTTCTCCACATCAGGGGGTCCTGGTGGCCAGCTACCTCAGAAGGCACAAGTCCATGGCGGTATCCTGCGCCTGCCAGCTGTGGAGCCCTCGGATCAAGCCCAGTACCTGTGCTATGCCCGCAGTAGCGCCGGACAACATGTGGCCAGGGCCATGCTCCATGTGCATGGTGAGGGGACAGGCTGAGGGTGGGCTGGGAGCACTGGGCAGCCCAGAGAGGTGTTCTCACGGGGTTCTGTCTGCAGGGGGCAATGGGCCCAGGGTCCAGGTGAGTCCAGAGAGGACCCAAGTGCACGAAGGCCGCACGGTCAGGCTGTACTGCAGGGCTGCTGGTGTGCCCAGCACCACCATCACCTGGCGGAAGGAAGGGGGCAGCCTCCCCACACAGGTGAGGAGATCCATCCGGCCAGGCCCACAGGCTCAAGAGAGTCCCAGCATTTGCCATCTGCCCCTCCCACCTGTACTTCCTACCCCATCTCTGCCTCTTCTGGCTCTAGTCACTTCCAAGAGGGTGGCCTGGCTCCATGCCTCTTTGGTGCCCAGCTGGGCCCTAATATTGGCTCTGTGCTTGCCTCTACCTTTCCCCCCTCTGCCTACCCTCGCTGGCTAGCCCTTGCCAGGCTGCCACAGCCACTCAGGCAACTGACCCTTCTCCTGTGTGGCAGGCCCGGTCTGAGCACACAGACATTGCCACCCTGCTCATCCCAGCCATCACGACCGCGGATGCCGGCTTCTACCTCTGCGTGGCCACCAGCCCCGCTGGCACCGCGCAGGCCCGGATCCAAGTGGTCGTCCTTCCAGGTGCAGGGCCAGTGGGGGCTTGAGGTGTGGGGAGCGCCAGCCAGGGCTCTCCTGAGGCCAACTCACTCCTCTGCCTCCACCTGTAGGTGCCAGCCCCCTGCCAGTCAGGATTGAGTCCTCATCATCTTCTGTGACTGAAGGGCAGACACTAGACCTCAACTGTGTGGTGACAGGGCTACCCCAAGCCCAGGTCACATGGTACAAGCGAGGGGGCAGCCTGCCTCCCCACACCCAGGTATGAGCTCCCTGAGCCTGAGGCAGGGGTCCCGGGGTGGTCCTGTGCACAGGGAGGCTCCACACAGCCCTGGCACTTTACACGCAGGGGCCAGCCCTTACTCTCCTCCCTCTCCAGCTTCTGGCATGGGGTGGCTCAGTGGTGACCACAGCCCCCTCCCCATCCTCACATATCTCTGTCCCCACCCGGCCCAGGTGCACGGCTCCCGACTTCGGCTCCCCCAGGTTTCCTCAGCTGATTCTGGAGAATACGTGTGCCGAGTGGAGAACGGGTCAGACTCCAAGGAGGCCTCCATCACCATCTCTGTCCTCCACGGCACCCATTCAGGCCCCAACAACACCCCAGGTGAGGAGCCAGTGGGCCTGGGCAGAGGCCGAGCCCTGGGACCTCCTCACTGTTCCCAGGGGAGGTGCCTGTGGTCCCTTCAGGGCAAGGAGGGCCACTAGGCAGGCTTTGACCTTCCACTCCCTGCTTGGGGAGCTGAGAGGACTAAGGTGGGGATCAGGTTGGTCCAGCTCACCTGGGGCCGTGATGAGGCTGCTGTTTCAGAGCTCAGCAGCAAGCAGCGGAATCTGGGTGGAACAATGAGTAGGGAATCAGGCTGACGTGGGTTCAAATCCTAGCACTGCCCCTTATCAGCTCTGAACTGGTCATTTTACCTTTTGGGCCTCAGTTTCCTCCTCTGAAATGAGGACCATACCACCACCATATGCTAGGAAAACGGCAAACACGATAGAAAGGGGTTGTGGCATGGCCTGCATCTTTTGGCCTAGGCTGTGGGCAAATGGACCTTGAACTCTGAATTGGAGGTTGGGAGGGAAAGAGGGGCCTGGCTGGCCATGCTGAGGAGCAGGTCCCAGCCCAGACGGGTCTCCCATCTGACCAGCCTCTCTGTGCCCCAGCTCCTGGTGGGTCCCCAGCTCGGGGCAGTACCCAGCCCATCCGCATCGAGTCCTCCTCCTCCCACGTGGCGGAAGGGCAGACCCTGGATCTGAACTGCGTGGTGCCTGGGCAGGCCCACGCCCAGGTCACATGGCACAGGCGTGGGGACAGCCTCCCCGCCCGGCACCAGGTACAGCAGCCCCAGGGCCAGCCTGCTGGAGGGCCTGGATTGGGCCGCTCTGGCTCCCTCCCAACCTCCCTGTTTGCATTCAGACCCACGGCTCGCTGCTGCGGCTGCACCAGGTGTCCCCAGCAGACTCCGGCGAGTACGTGTGCCGAGTTGTCCTTGGCTCTGGGCCCTTGGAGACCTCTGTCCTGGTCACTATCAAGGCCTCGGACTCCAGCGCTGGCTCCCTTCCTGGTGAGTGACTGCCGGTGACAGGGCAAGCTGGAGGAGGTCGAGAGCCTCCCAAGGTGCTGAGTCCTAGGGACTCCTGTTGTGACTCGGGGCAGGAGGCTCACGTTGGAGCTGGCCGCGGCCTGGCCCAGCAGACTCCACTTCTCTGAGTTACCCACCATCTTCCCATCACTCTTTGGCCACGTCACTCCTCATGTTTCTGCTGCTGCCTCCTCATCCTCTCTCCCAGCCTCAACCACCTTCACCCTCCTACTTCCTCACTCCACTCTGCAAGGCTCTGCCTGTGCCCCGGCCCTTCCCCCAGGGTTGCTTAGCTGAGGACATCAAGCCCAGGCCACCAACCCCCCAAACACAGGCCTGGCCTCAGAAGACAAGGCCAAGCTGGCTCCAGGGTGGACTGCTCTTGCCCTCTCTTCTGGTAGCATCTACTACTACCCTCACCCCTCTCCCCACAGCCCCAGGACCCGTCCCTCCTGTCAGGATTGAGTCCTCATCCTCCACAGTGGCCGAGGGGCAAACCTTGGACCTGAGCTGTGTGGTGGCAGGGCAGGTCCATGCCCCGGTCACGTGGTACAAGCGTGGCGGCAGCCTCCCCGCCCGGCACCAGGTACATAATAGCAGCAGGAAGGTGGGAGGGGGTCAGCTGGGCTGAGCCATGGACAGTTGGGTGGCAGGGATCCTGGCCTCTGAGCTGAGGGCTGACAGTTCCCAGCTCAGGAACGGGGAAAGGGTGGGCAGGGGGGCATCTGCTGGGCTCTGGGAAGCCCTCCTCACACCCCTGCCCATGCTGCCCAGGTCCGCGGCTCCCGCCTCTACATCTTCCAGGCGTCACCAGCCGACGCAGGCGAGTACGTTTGCCGGGCCAACAATGGTGTGGAGGCCTCCATCACAGTTACAGTAACCGGCACCCAGGGGGCCAACTTTGCCTACCGTGAGTAGGGCCACCAGGCTGGGCTGGGACAGAAAAAGGGGCTAGACGGGCAGCTGCAGAGAACTGGGGTGACCCACTGACCTCTCCCCCAGCTCCTGTTGGCACCCAGCCCATCCGGATCGAGTCCTCCTCCTCCCACGTGGCTGAAGGGCAGACCCTGGATCTGAACTGCGTGGTGCCTGGGCAGGCCCATGCCCAGGTCACATGGCACAAGCGCGGGGGCAGCCTCCCTGCCCGGCACCAGGTATAGGACTCGAGAATGGATGGGCCAATGAGGAAACAGGAGGGAGGCCCCTGGGTGGTGAGGTCAGAGATGGGGAGGGCCGGGGCCTCCTCTGAGACGGGGGAAGCCGTGGGCCCCATTGCGCAGGTGTAGAGTGCAGGGGTAGAGCCCAGACTCTGGACCTCGGTGTGAATGCTGCTTCCACCGCTTACCAGCTTGTGACCTTGGGCTTGTTACTTACCCTCTCCGTGCCATAGTGTCAGCCCCTGTTAAATGGTAATAGCCCCTACCTTACACAGTTGTCTTAGGATGAAGTGAATTAATGTTTATGCAAAGTGCTCAGAGCACCGGCACACAGAGAGTGCTATGAGCTGTGTTTTTACTGTAATTCCATTAGCTGTTATTATTCATGTATTTTATCGAATTTAGGATGCCATTGATTGCAAGATGCGCCATTATTTTATATATCTCTAAGGGGAAAAAAGCTGCCATTTAATTGTAAGATTATTCACTGTGAAAGACGCATCAGGACATCAGCGACATCAGAAAGTATGTCCCAGAATTGATGGAATGTGGTATTGGTGCTTGTCCAGTTCACCATGGCTCCTCCTGGCCACCCTGGGACAAGATCTCCTCTTCCCCACCCCTAAGCAGGATAGAGCTGATAGCCAGGCCTCAGGGGTCAGAGAGAGAGGCATGTTTTAGTGCAGGGATCTCATGGAGCCCCCCGCTGACCTCACCTCCGTTTCCGCCAGACCCACGGCTCACTGCTGAGACTATACCAGGTGTCCCCAGTTGACTCGGGCGAGTATGTGTGCCGTGTGGTGGGGGGCTCGGTGCCCCTGGAGGCCTCTGTCCGGGTCACCATTGAGTCTGTGAGCTCTGTGCCTGGTGAGTGGTACTGGGCGGGGGAGGTTGGGGGAGAGATGGGGGGCCCAGCCAGGGGAGGCTTCCACTCCAGCAATGGCAGGATCTCACGGGACCAAAGCCCCTCCCTTCACTCACCCACACTTCCTCCTCCCGTTCCAGCCAGGGATTGACCCTCTGCTCTCTGTCCCCAGCGCTTGGAGTCACCCTCCCAATCCGGATTGAGTCCTCCTCCTCACACGTGGCAGAAGGGCAGAACCTGGATCTGAACTGCCTGGTCACTGGGCAGGCCCACGCCCAGATCACGTGGCACAAGCGTGGGGGCAGCCTTCCTGCCCGGCACCAGGTAGGAGGCGGGGAGCTACTAAGGGGCCTGAAGGACCCTTGTGACTACAGAGTAAGGACCATAGTCTCTGAATTCAGGCACATTCAAGTGCGGATGCTGCTCTCTGCCTCTGGCCTGCTGTGTCACGTTAGGCCAATCATTTGACCTCCCGATCCTCAGTGTCCTCATCTGCCACATGGCTCACACTGACCACTTCACCTCCCTGTGGCACATCTGCAGATGCTGGTCCCCCTCTTCTTCCTGCGGGACCCAGTCCTCACACTGGGACGGGGAATATTGAACAGTCATGAATGGAGGTTCTCCCTGGAAGAGCTTCCCTCAAGCTGGGGGGGGGCGGGGGGCAGACTGGGAGGGGCCAGAAAAGGGAGCAGGAGCCTGGCTGCGAGCCCCAGTGCCCAGCTCTGAGCCTGGCCTCCTCCTGTCCTCAGGTGCGTGGTTCCAGGCTGTGGCTGCCCCAGGTGACTCCAGCGGACTCTGGAGAGTACGTCTGCCGTGTGGCCAGCAGCTCGGGCCCCCAGGAAGCCTCAGTCCTCGTCACCATCCAGCAGCGCCTTAGTCCCACCCACTGTGAGTACCTCAGGGGTCATGGAAAGTGGTGTGTGGCTGATAGGGCCTCTCCACCCTCAGCGGCTCCACACCCTGCCTCCCGTTCCCCCTCCCAGCCCAGAGTGTGGTGTACCCCGTCCGCATCGAGTCCTCCTCGTCCTCCCTGGCCCATGGACATACCCTGGACCTCAACTGCCTGGTGGCCAGCCAAGCCCCCCACACCATCACCTGGTACAAGCGTGGAGGCAGCCTACCCAGACGGCACCAGGTACTAACCAGCGGGCAGGGAGGGCAAAAGCTGAGCGCACTGGCCTTGATGGGAATCAGGAGGGGCTCTCAGCACCTCCTCTGTGCTCGTTTAGTCATTCAACAAACACCGGCTGTTCTTGCTGTGTGGGCCTTCGACCAGTGTTGAGGATATGGAGATAAGCCCCTCTGACCTCAGTTGAATCCCATGTTTTAGCAGAACATTCTACGAGTCACTCACTCCACTTCCCTGAGAACTTGCTCCAGGCCAAGGCCTGCGCCTGGCACTAAGGACTCCAAATGGAAGGAGACAGGTGCCTGCCCTCAGGGAGCTCACAGGCTACAGGGTGAGGCAGATGTGCCAGCTGACAGCAGTGTAACAGGAGCCACAGCAGGGCGCTCTGGAGTCACTAGGATGGGCCTCAGCAGAACAGTACAAAGGCTAGAGGCACTGTGCTCCCCAGCCCAGAGCCTCAGGAAGGCCGCTGAGGGAGTTCTGAAGGAGGCTGGCTGAAGGCTGGCCCCAGGCAAGGCAGGGGTGCTCCCAGAGTCCAGGGCCGGCAGCAGCGGTGCCCAAGACGTGGAGATGCTGCCCTCACCCACTGACACTTGCTCCCCTTCAGATCGTGGGCTCCCGGCTACGGATCCCCGAGGTGACGCCAGCCGACTCAGGCGAGTACGTGTGTCATGTCAGTAACGGCGCCAGCTCCCAGGAAACCTCGCTGATCGTCACCATCCAGGGCAGCAGCTCCTCCCATGGTGAGAGCACACAGGCAGGGGGTCCAGGAAGTGGGGGCAGGGGGTCCAGGAAGTGGGGGCAGGGGGAGGTTTCTGGCGCCGTCAGTGTTGGCTGACTGGCTACATCTGACCCTCTCTGTCCCCAGTGCCCAGTGTCTCCCCACCAATCAGGATCGAGTCCTCATCCCCCACAGTGATCGAAGGGCAGACCTTGGATCTGAACTGCGTGGTCGCTGGGCAGCCCCAGGCCATTATCACGTGGTACAAGCGTGGGGGCAACCTTCCTGCCCGACACCAGGTACAGAGTGGAACGTGGCAGTGGGGGTGGAACCTCGCCTCCTGGGGTGGGTGCACCGACAGTCGTGGGGCAAAGACCCCAAAGCATTAGCTGGCAATCCTGGGGCAGTCCTCCCTGCTGCCCGGGTAGACAGAGGGTAGGTAGCCTCAGGTCTGACGAGGGAGGCCTGGGAAGAGGCCTGGCCCAGTCCGTGACCCTTTGGCCCCTCCACTTCCTCTCTCCCTCCTTCCCCATCTACCCTCCAGGCCCACGGCTCCCTCCTGCGGCTGTATCAGATGTCCGTGGCCGACTCGGGCGAGTACGTGTGCCGGGCGAACAACAACATCGATGCCCGGGAGGCTTCCATCATGGTCTCAGTCTCCCCCAATGCTGGCAACCCCTCCGGTGAGTCTGATGAAGACCCTGGAAGGGACCAGGAGACAGGTTACAGGGCCCTGGGGAGGACGGGCCCTGCAGAAAGACGCCTGGGTTTGAATCCGGCCTGTACCATGAAGGGACTTGTGTGAGTTATTCTCCTCCCCCAGCCTGTTTCCTCCTCAGTGAAATGGGCATATTGCTCATGCCAGCCTCATAGAGCTGTCTCAAACAGTGCTGCCAGCCACATGTGGCAATTAAATTCTTTAAAATTTCAAATTCCTAGCTTACATTTCAAGTGCTTGGTGGCCACATGAGTATAGCTAGTAGCCACTATATTGGGCAGTGCAGGTAATAGGACATTTCTGTCATCGAAGAAAGTTTATGAATTTTGTGAGGACTGAATGAGTTACTACATTTCAAGTGCTTGGTGGCCACCTGAGTATATAGCTAGTAGCCACTGTATTGGGCAGTGCAGGTAATAGGACATTTCTGTCATCCAAGAAAGTTTATGAATTTTGTGAGGACTGAATGAGTTAACATCCAGAAAGTGCTTAGAGCAGTGCCCGGCACACTGTAAGTGCTTAGTAAGTGTTAACTGTATCATTATTACCTTGGGGGTGGGAGCTTCTATGGCTGAGGTGTGTCTATCAACCCAGCTGTTCCCCAATCTGACTATGCCCAAAGCCCCGACTTGGTGTTTCTGTGCCCCCAGCCCCTGCCGGTGCCGTGCCCATCAGAATTGAGTCATCATCTTCACACGTGGCCGAAGGGCAGACCCTGGATCTGAACTGTGTGGTCCCTGGACAGGCCCACGCCCAGGTCACGTGGCACAAGCGTGGGGGCAGCCTCCCGGCTCACCACCAGGTACGGGAGTTTGGGGGCAGGAAATGGTGGGAGGGCTGCTGGGTGTGGAGGCCCTGGATCGGGGTCTGCTCTCTAAGCTCTGCCCAGCCAGGAGGCCTGGGAGGCCCTGTGGGATGCAGTTGCCTCCCTGGCGCCATCCTTCAAGGGTTCCGATTGCCACGTCTGCTCCTCTGTCTCCGTCCTGTCCCTGCTCAGGCTCACGGCTCACGGCTGCGGCTGTACCAGTTGTCCCCCGCTGACTCCGGCGAGTACATGTGCCGCGTGGTGAGCAGCTCTGGCTCCCTGGAGGCCTCGATCATGGTCACCGTTGAGGCCTCTGGCTCCAGTGCTGTTCCTGTCTCTGGTAAGAGTCCCTACAGGGGTGCCAGGAGGCTAGAAAAGGGGGTGGGGGACCAGTAGGCAGAGGTCAAGTGGGGTGCAGCTCTAGGGCCCTGGAGCAGAGACTTTGGAGCCTGGCATATGTGGGCCTGGGTCCCAGCTCCTCTGTCCACACCCTGAGATGTTACACAGTCCTCTCCTCTCTGCATTTCACTTTCCTCATCTGTAAAGTGGAGACAGTCGAGCTCTTGCAACAATTACCTGAGTTCCCTAAAGACTGGCAGTGCACCTGTAGGGAACGCAGGGGGCATGTGAGGGTGATTTGAGGTGGCTCCCTAATAGACATCTTCTGTATTAATAGTGGTATATTAGGGGGAAAACAGCAGCACATCAAACCTGTCATGATTTCATGGAAATTATTGCCTGTCACGGAGCTAAGTATGAAAGGGTTTTTTAAAATGAATCCATCAAAAGGAAAATGGAACACACGGGAACACATGGCTGTGGCAGACATGATAACAGCACAGGAGTTGCTGAGTAATAGACATGATACAGCTTAAGTAATGTTATACTTACACACATTAGCTCATTTCATCCTTACAGTGATGCTTGGAGGTAGGTATGCTTGCTCTCTCCGTTTTACGGACGGGGAAACTGAGGCACAGAACTCATGGCAGAGCTGGGTTTGGAACCCAGGCAGTCTGGCCACAGAGTCTGAGTTCTTAGCCACACATGACTCATGTTTAGGAAACATCAGTGATTTGTGGGGAGGTGCCTGCCCTGAGCCCTGAGCCCTGAGTCCTGGCTGTCAGTGAAGCACAGGAGGAAGTGGTGGGACCAGTGTCTGGGGCGGGGCTGGAAAAATGAGGCACCTCTACCCACTAGACTAGCCTAGCTGCTCCCGGCCTCAGGAGAATGGGGAAGGGGGAATCGAAGCCGCCTGCCTGATGGGCCGAGAACACTGTGCAGGAGACACAGCCAGCCCGGAGAGACCCCATCACAAGACCCCACTCGTATGAGACGGACAGAGGCAAACCTGTGGAGACCTGGAGCTGAGTGGCTGCGTGGGCTGGGCACGGGCGGGGGAGGGGGGGGGGGGGTCCCAGTTCACTGACCTCTACTTGTGCCCCAGCCCCAGGCAGAGTCCCACCCATTCGAATCGAAACCTCCTCCTCCCACGTGGCTGAAGGGCAGACCCTGGATCTGAAATGTGTGGTGCCTGGGCAGCCCCACGCCCAGGTCACATGGCACAGGCGAGGGAGCAGCCTTCCCGCCGGGCACCAGGTAAGGGGGCAGGAGAAAGCAGGGGGTGGCACTCCCCACCCCACCCCCTGCTCAGGCAATCCTGCCGGAATCCAGCCCGGAGGGAAGGTGGCCCCAAGATCCCTGGGTGTCAGGAGGTCAAGAACCCTGCGTGCCACTCCTGGCCCCCCAGCACCTTGATGGGAATTAAGAGGGCAGCTCTTACTCCTCCTCCCAGAAAAAATGTCATAGTAAACATACGCTACAATGTCTGATGTCAAAGGGGGTTGCCTTTGGCAGGATGCAGCCTGTATAACTGCATATGGCAGTCCTGGGGTACAGGTTCCAGAGGACTTGGATGTCTGAAGGCCTTGGCCACCGGCCCCCAGCTCACTCCCCACTCTCACCCCAACCTCGGCCAGGTCCACGGCCCCCTGCTGAGGCTGAACCAGGTGTCCCCAGCTGACTCCGGCGAGTACTCCTGTCAAGTGACCAGCGGCTCAGACATCCTGGGAACTTCTGTCCAGGTCACAATTCAGGCCTCCAGCCCAGACCCCATTCCTGGTGAGTGATGGGAGCAGTGGGCGGTGGGCGGGCACTGGCTAGTAGGGGGCCCTTTCTGGCCTTGCTCCTCCCTCCTCTCCCAGCAGGGCTCTGGCTCTGGGCTCCCTGGAGGTCCTCCAGCTGCTCCCCAGCCACCGGGGTCTAACGCTGAATCTCACCATGGCATCTTGGCCCCCAGGGAATGGAGACCCCTCTTAGGTCAATGGCGCGCAGCCATGGCAGTCACTGTGCCTCCAGGAGGACCAGTTGGCATTCACTTTAGGTCCTTGCCTTCACCCTAGGAGACTTGCCTTTCTCACCCACCCATTGTGCCCACAGCCCCAGGACTGGCCCAGCCCATCTACATCGAGGCCTCCTCCTCCCATGTGGCTGAAGGACAGACCCTGGACCTGAACTGTGTGGTTCCCGGGCAGGCCCACGCCCAGGTCACATGGTACAAGCGTGGGGGCAGCCTCCCCGCCCAGCACCAGGTATAGGGACCAGGGTGGGGTGGTTCCAGGCAGGCAGGGTTTGACCTGCAGTTGCCTTCTGCACCCCAAACCTCATGCAAACCCTGGCCAGTGTGAGGGCCCCAGGGGAGAAAATACTTTTGGGGGGAAGAGTTCACCAGTGTTGACACCCAGTTTTTTTCTTGGCTCTGCTGCTGAGCTGTTTCCTGAGCCAGTTTCCTCCTCTGTAAAGTGGGGGTTGGACATGTAGGGCTCTGTGAATGAAGCTCACCTGTATCAGCTGGAGCCCTGAGCCCCAAGGGAGAACTCCCGGGCACAGCTAGGCCTGGGGACTTGCCCCGTCCAAGTCTTTGGCCTGATGGCTGCCCCATCCTCGCTCCGACAGACCCATGGCTCCCAGCTACGTCTTCACAACATCTCCCCAGCCGATTCCGGCGAGTACGTGTGCCGCGTAGCTGGCGGTGCAGGCCCTGAGCAGGAGGCCTCCTTCACAGTCACTGTCCCACCTAAAGCAGCAGGCTCCTCCTACCGTGAGTGTGGCAGATGCCATGGCAGGGGAAAGAGGGGAGACTGGAGCTGAGGCAGCGGGGTTGAGCCAACCCAGCCCTGCTGAGCCCAGCCCTCCGTGCCCCTCATCCCCCAGGCCTTAATAGCCCTGTTATCTCCATCGACCCGCCCAGCCGCACCGTGCAGCAGGGCCAGGATGCCAGCTTCAAGTGCCTCATTCACGAAGGGGCAGCCCCCATCAACATTGAGTGGAAGTTTCGTAACCAAGAGCTGGAGGGTGAGTTGGGTGGGGTGGGTGGGACTGGAGGCTGGTATCAATGTATAGTGATTACCACTGTGGGTGGACAGAGGCTGAGGATGGCACCAAATTCACTGTGTGACCCTGGGTAAGGCCCTTCCCTTCTGGGGCCTCCGGCCTGGACCCAGGAGTCTGCAAGGACTCTTTCATTTGCCATCTGTGACCCTGTGAGCTGGACACCCAGGCTGGAGGTGTCAGGGGCGTGGGGCAGAGGTACACCTACTGCCAGCACCCAGGCGTGGGACACCCTCACTGACCATACCCTCCCATATGCCAACCCCACAGACAACGTCCAGATCAGCCCCAACGGCTCCATCATCACCATTGTGGGCACCCGGCCCAGCAACCACGGTGCCTACCGCTGCGTGGCCTCTAATGCCTACGGTGTGGCCCAGAGCGTCGTGAACCTCAGCGTCCATGGTGAGGGCGCCAACCCCACAGGCTCTACCTTCCTGTTTCCGCCCCGATTCCAAGCTCAGAGCCTCCAGGTTTAAATCCTGCCTCTGCCACTGCTTCCCTCTCGGGCACTCTACCTCTCTGAACCTCAGTTTCCACATTGTGCAGTGGGGAGACAAGTACCCACATGGTAGTTACTGAGAAGGGGTGGTGACAGTGTGACCAGCAGAGCCTGCAGGTGGATCAGCGGTTATTCCTCTGGGCAGGGCCGCCTACGGTGTCTGTGCTCCCCGAGGGCCCTGTGCGGGTGAAAGTGGGGAAGGCCATCACCCTGGAATGTGTCAGTGCTGGGGAGCCCCGCTCTTCTGCTCGCTGGACTCGGATCGGCACCCCCACCAACTTGGAGCAGCAGATGTTTGGGTTCGTGGACAGCCACACAATGTTGCAGGTGAGGCGTGGCTTCCCCTGGCCAGAGGCCCGGGCTGTTTTATCTCTGGGTCTGAGGCCCAGTCAGGGCCCATCCTTGAGCAGATGCTTGGAGTGAAGAACGTTGGATGGGCAGTCGGGTGATGAATGGATAGAGAGAGAAAGGGAGGAATGGGATAGGTGGATAGTGGGTAGATTGGGAGATGGGTGGGAAGAAAAAAGGAAGGAAGGGAGGGAGGGATGAAGGGAGGGAGGGAACGTTGGATCAGTCGGGTGATGAATGGATAGAGAGAGAAAGGGAGGAATGGGATAGGTGGATAGTGGGTAGATTGGAAGATGGGTGGGAGGAAAAAAGGAAGGAAGGGAGGGAGGGATGAAGGGAGGGAGGGAGGAAGGAGGGAACCAAGGAAGGGAGGAAGAGGAGAGGAAGGCAGAACTTGTGAAATCTCTCCCATGGGGCATGACATGACTCTGCAGATAATCCAGAGAGAGGAGTGACCATTGAAGGGAGCAGTGTCAGCAGCCCTTGCCTACAATCAGTACTTGTTATTAAGTAGAAACTAATTATAAGGCACTAGAGGCCCAGTGCACGAAATTTGTGCACTGATAGGATCCCAACTGGCTGCCAGCTGCCACCGGGTACTGCTTCCCTTCCCCCAGCCAGCCCCGCCCCCTGGTCGAACTCCTGGATGAACTCCCAATTGAGGGGACAATTTGCATACTACACTTTTATTATATAGCATGTTATAGTTTAGAAACTTCAGCGGATCAGGGCACCAGGCCATGCCTGTTTCCTGTAGTTGTTCAGTTGTGTCTTATTTGTGACAGTGCAGTTATTTCTCGATTATTCGCCCAGAAAGGAATTGGCACAGGACTGGAGCAGGCCCTTGTCCCATCTTTATTTTTATGTGCTATATTTACAACTACCATGGACCCACTATTTACTAAATGAATAGTGACAGAAAAAAGCAGGTAAAATGACAGATTAAGTCCTTAGAACACATTACATAGTTTTAAAAATTGCAGTGATTTTGTTGATGTTTTCCCTGGAGTTATTAAACTAGTGGCTTCATGGACTCTGGATTCAGTGAAATCCATCTCTGTCAAACACATGTTTGCACCTCTTTTCATTTACATAAGTTATAAATGACAGAGTGTGTATTGATTAGACAACTGCTATTACCACCTATGTTATTTCAAAGCAGCACACTTTGAAAGTGACACAGATACAATGAAAGGTGTGTCATACCAAATTTGGTCAAATCAGTTCACACTTCAGACAGTTAAAGTTAAGCTGAAAAATGCCCAAAGCTGGATTGATGGGATAAAATGAATGGCCTCATTTTTTAAAATGCGTGTGTGTGTGTGTGTGTGTGTG
>NW_005354551.1:734248-762582 GCF_000412655.1 Myotis brandtii
GGGGGGGGGGGGGGGAGGGGGGGGGGGGGGGGGGGAGGGGGGTGGGATGGGTGGGGAGGTGGGTAGATGGGTGGGTAGATGGATGAATAGGTGGGCGGTTTGATGGGTGAATGGATAGACGGACCAATAGGATGTCTTGAGTGTTAGCTCTCAAGCAGCCAGTCAAATAGGAAAGCTAAAAACAAAAGGAAGGGTAGAGGAAAGAGGTAAAGCCAAGGCAGAGTGGGGGCTGATGCCAAGGTCCTCTCTCAGTGCCCACATGACCAGCCTCCTTGCTTTCTTCCAGATTTCATCAGCTAAACCATCAGATGCGGGTACCTATGTATGCCTAGCTCAGAACGCACTGGGCACGGCACAGAAGCGGGTGGAGGTGATTGTGGACACGGGCAACGTGACCCCGGGGGCCCCACAGGTCCAGGTTGAAGAAGTTGAGTTGACTGTGGAAGCTGGACACACGGCCACCCTGCGCTGCTCAGCCACAGGTGTGGACGGGGGCTGGCACACGGGGCAGGCAGAGCAGTGGTGCCTGGGGCTTGAATTTTAGACACAAGAAATCTGAAGATGGTGCCATGCTGCTGCATCTCCTAGTGATGGTTGAGGTGCCCATTTAGTGCCTCCCGTGAAGGGGCAAGACCACCCAGGTCTTTTCCTCACCATCTCTACTCCCAGCTGGACCTTGGGGTAGCCCAGTGACCTCTGCTACCTTCTACTCTGCTTCACAGGCAGCCCACAGCCCACCATCCACTGGTCTAAGCTGCGCTCCCCACTGCCCTGGCAGCACAAGCTGGAAGGTGACACACTGATCATCCCCCGGGTAGCCCAGCAGGACTCGGGCCAGTACATCTGCAACGCCACCAGCCCTGCCGGACATGCGGAGGCCACCATCCTCCTGCATGTGGAGAGTAAGGCACTCATCTGCCCTCTTTGGGCCACTGTCTGTACCACATGCTGGTCTGTGCCCCTCCCCCCCACCAGGCTACACCCTGGATGGAACCCCATCCGGCAGGTCCCATGCACCTCAGCCCCCTAGAGCCTCCTCTCGCCTAAAGCCCACATTCCCTCCCGGGACCTTTGGTTCCCTTATCCCCAGTCCTTGGGGCTCACCATTCAGTGTCCTTGGTTCTTTGGCAAGTCTCCTGCTCCATCTGACCTCTGTTCTTCCCCTCTCCCCACCTCTGCATCCCCTTCCCCCAGGCCCACCGTACGCCACCACGGACCCGGAGCACATTTCGGTGAGGGCAGGGGAGGCGGTGCAGCTCCAGTGCCTGGCTCATGGGACGCCCCCACTCACCTTCCAGTGGAGCCGCGTGGGTGGTAGCCTCCCCGGGAGGGCGACAGCCAGGAACGAGATGCTGCACTTTGAGTCTGTGGCTCCCGAGGACTCAGGCCGCTACCGCTGTCAGGTCACCAACAGGGTGGGCTCGGCGGAGGCCTTCACCCTGGTACACGTTCAAGGTGAGCGACCTAGCTCAGGCTGAGCAGGATGGGTCAGCTTTCCTCCAGGCCCTTTCCTTACCCAGCAACTGGCACCTGGGACCCCCACTTAGGACACAAGGACCTCCCTCCATTACCCCACCTGGAAACCCCTCCTTTCCCCTGTTCTCCAAAGCTTGAAGACCCCATCACTGAGTTCTCAGCACCTCCAGCTCTCATGGCTGCGTCCCTCCACTGCCATTGACCTCGCACTGCCGAGGGCTGTCTACCTAAGTCCTCCGGACTTCACCTACCAGACTGGGGACGCTCAGGGCAGGGCTTGGGCTCCGTCATTTCAGCAGCCCCGGGCTTGTCCACCACAGGACCCAGAACAGACTCCGTAAATGCTGGCGTTGCTGACCGTGCATGTGTGACAGGGCAGCGCCCGCCCCTGGCGTGCCCAGGGTTCCCGTGGATCTCCAAAGAATGCATTCTCCATGGTCTCCTCCATCAATTACACCAGGCCAAACAAGTGCTGTTGGGCCCCACATTCTAGAAGTGGAAAAGCATGTAGCCTGTTGGTCAAGAGCCTGGGCTACAATGAGCCTGGGTTCAGTGGGCAACTCGGTCACTTGGTAGTGGTCAGACATGGCCAAGTTGTCTCATACCTCGGTTTCTTTGTCTGTAAAGTAGAGAGAACAATGCCAGCGCATAGGCTGACTAAGAGAGATACACATACATAGAGCCGGTGGCACACAGTAGGCACTTAGTAAATGGTGATAATATGTATCTGCACCTACCCTGCCATCCATCCCCTGCCGGAGGATCCATGCCTTCACCATGACCATGGATCCTCTTAGGAGAGACGAGAGCCTGTGGAAGCACAGAGCCCAGCGCCTCACAGGCTCTTACATGGGTTGATTGGGTGACTGCCTGAGCGAGCAAAGGAATGAATCTGCCAATGAAAGGTCTTTTTTATCTGGTCAGAGAAGCTACCGGGAGAAGAATATTCCCTCAATTTTAGGATGGGGCTCCCTGGGTCCTGGGGAGGCGTCAGGGGTCACACACATACACATACACACACCCTCGTACATGTCCCCACAGGCCCCTCCGGCTCTCTCCCTGCCACCGCCATCCCAGCAGGATCCACACACACCGTTCAGGTCACGCCTCAGCTGGAGACCAAGAGCATAGGGGCCAGCGTGGAGTTCCATTGTGCCGTGCCTAACGACCAAGACACCCAGCTCCGCTGGGTCAAGGAAGGGGGTCAGCTGCCTCCTGGCCACAGTGTGCAGGATGGGGTGCTCCGGTGAGTGGGGATGGGGGCAGGACTGAACTTGGACACCCCGGCCCCAGGTGTACAGTGGGGCTATTAGAATACCTGCCTTCTTGGGGCTCCACGTAAAACAGTGTCCTTGGGCAAGTCACTTCACCTCTCTGACCTCAGTGTTCTCAGCTGTACAGTGGGTTATGAGATCAAAATGAAATGATCTAAAGCACTTGACACAGTGCTTAGCATATGGAAGGCCTTTAGTAAGGAGTGGCCCATATTCGTAGTATTATATAGAGGAAATTTGATTCTTTTGTTACAACTTTAGATTTGTGTTTGCAAACATGTAACATGGGGGTGGGGAGGGGAAACCAGGAACAACCCACATCACCTTTTACTTTCCCCAGCTTCTGCTGCAGAAGCAGGACCTAGAATAGGGCTCCAGAGGGGGGTTTTCGCTTGAACCTTGCCTGGCTCGCACTCTGGGGCCCCGAAATGCCTTCATAACCTGGGAACCGGGCTCTGGGTAGTGTTGGGGGGGCTCTGGGTCGCCGCTTCCTAGACTGTGTTGGGGAACAGCTGGGTCGCCACCTTGCGGACAGCATCGGGGAAAGAGAATAGGCTCTGTGGCCAGATATAGCCACATGATCCAGGTTGTAGCTCTGCATGGTAACTTTCACCTTGAGCTCTAAACCATAAGGTGTGAGTCCAAAATGAATGCGGTGAAGCCACCCTGCCCACCTCGCATGGTTCCTGGGGAACTGGAAGTGACACCGTGTGCTGATCTCGGGTGGCTTTGAACTCCCATGCAATTGCAAAGCATTCTCACCAATTACTTTTATTCACTCATGACTTACTATTTTTTCCTTTGCAGAATCCAGAACTTGGACCAGAGCTGCCAAGGGACATATATTTGCCAGGCTTATGGACCATGGGGACAGGCCCAGGCCAGTGCCCAGCTAGTTGTCCAAGGTAAGATGGTGGTGTCAGGCCTCTGCCAAGAGCAGGGGACAGAGATGAGCAACAAAGGGACTGTGTTCCCCAGGAAGCCCCTTAGATGTTATGAATGAAGAGAATGATCCGATTGTATCGTGCTTGTGTCTGGCATAGATTAAGAGGGTTGACAAATATTGCAAGAGGGAAGAAGGGAGATGGGTGGAGTGAGTGGGTGCTCAGACAAACCAATGCAGAATAACATTGGATACACAAGTGAGTAAGGAATAAACAAAAGAGCAAAGAGCGAGTGTGTTAATGAGTAAATGCTTCAAAAGGTGAATGAAGGCCCTAGCCGGTTTGACTCAGTGGATAGAGTGTCGGCTTGCGGACTGAAGGGTCCCAGGTTCGATTCCAGTCAAGGGCATGTACTTGGTTGCAGGCACATCCCCAGTAGGGGGTGTGCAGGAGGCAGCTGATCAATGTTTCTCTCCCATCCATGTTTCTAACTCTCTATTCCTCTCCCTTCTCTGTAAAAAAATATATATATTTTAAAAAGTGAATGAAGAAACGAGTGAATGCCTAGGGCTCCAGTGCTCACCTTTCCCGCACCCTCAGGCCAGGCCTGCAGCAGGTTGGCCTCACGCTGCCTTTGCCTCCTCCTCCCCCAGCCCTGCCCTCGGTGCTCATCAACATCCGGACCTCCGTGCAGACCGTGGTGGTCGGCCATGCTGTGGAGTTCGAGTGCCTGGCCATGGGTGACCCCAAGCCTCAAGTGACATGGAGCAAAGTTGGAGGACGCCTGCGGCCTGGCATCATGCAGAGCGGAGGCATCGTCAGGATTGCCCGCGTAGAGTTGGCCGACGCTGGACAGTACCGCTGCACCGCTACCAACGCCGCCGGCACCACCCAGTCCCATGTGCTGCTGCTCGTGCAAGGTGAGGGCCAGCAGGGACCTCCGTGGGGACTGGAGCGTGTGGCAGGGGTTTCTCATGCTGCCATCTCCTGCCTTGCCTGCTTGGCTCTTCCTTTCCACTCTCCTGGGAAGTTTCAATTTTGTGTATTTAAGAGGCAGGTTTCATAAGAGTGGTGGCAGCAGGGGATAAACGTGAGTGTTCCTCTGGACCAGGCTGGGACTTGCAGGAAAAGGCTACCTCCAGGGGCATCCAAGGAAAATGGATATGTAGTCCTTACCTACTGGAGCACCTGTTCTGATGAGGGAGACCTACAGCCCAGTCTGAGGGCTGAGACCTGTAAACACCAAACAGACATAACAGAGAATAAAACAAGGGCAGTGGATGCAGAGCAGACACAAATCTGTGCTTTCTTCAAAGGCAATTCCTTTTCACCCCAAACCCTATGCCCTACCCCCTAACTTCCTGACCCACACTGCCCTAGTACCTACCCCTTCTCAGGTCCCCTTCAACTCACCTGGCACCACATTCTGGCCAGGTTTGTTGAAGAGTCTTGGGCTGTGGAGTCAAATGGACCTGTTCCTGGGCCCTGCCTCTGCCCAGTTCCACCTGTGCAACCAGGAATGAACACGTCAGGGTGTAGGCTAGGCTCACAAACAATGGCTGTCATCCCGTTCATGGCCTCTGTCTCCTTCCTCCCTCTTAGCCTTGCCCCAGATCTCAACACCCCCAGAGGTCCGTGTGCCTGCTGGTTCTGCAGCCGCCTTCCCCTGCATGGCCTCTGGCTACCCTACTCCTGACATCAGCTGGAGCAAGGTAAAGGCCTGGCTGGGGACCAGTGGGCATGCCTGAGGGTCAGCGACCAGGTCTTCACCATCTCAGTGCCCCCAGGATCTGGCCCAGGCTTGGCACAGAGTGCTCAGGGTTTGAGGATGGGCCTGAGGCAGACATGGGAGACGGGCCCTATAGAGGTGCAGGCTAAGGCCAGGGTCCAAAGTGTGGGTGTGTTTGCAGCTGGATGGGAACTTGCCACCCGGCAGCCGCGTGGAGAACAACATGCTGCTGCTGCCCTCAGTTCAGCCCCAGGACGCAGGCACCTACGTCTGCACTGCCACTAACCGCCAGGGCAAGGTCAAAGCCTTTGCCGATCTGCACGTACCAGGTAAGAAAGTACCCCCGGGATAGCAGGGCCCTGCCCACTGTCCGGTGGGCATCGTCTCTAACTCTGCCCTCTGCCAACAGAGCGGGTGGTGCCCTACTTCACGCAGACCCCCCACTCCTTCCTGCCACTGCCCGCCATCAAGGATGCCTACAGAAAGTTTGAGATCAAGATCACCTTCCGGCCTGACTCAGCTGATGGTGAGCAGGAGAGAAGCTGATTTGGGGGGGCCTGGTGTAACTGCCGTCACGTTATGAGCCCTGGTAGCCCCCAGTCCTCCTCACCTCCCTCAGCCCTCCCCTGTCCTGGAGTCCCCAGGCCTGCCGGGCCTCCCCTCTGGGCCCTCTCTCATGCCTCCTCTCTTCTCCATCCCCACCTCCATGACATCTCTCATCTCCATCAGTGCATCGACACCCAGGCCTCCTGTCCCATCTTCCTATTCTTATCTCTGCTCCGTCTTCCCTCCTTCTCCCATCTCTCACCCTTTACTCCTCTCTTCTCTCTCATCTGTCTCCTCCCACCTCTTGCGGGTCTCTGACTTTCACTGTCCAGGCCTCCTCCTCTACTCGGGTGAGTTCTGCCTCCATCACCTCGTTCAGGTAGACCCTACAGTGTGAGTGAAGCCAATTCAGTGTCTGCCTAGGAGCCGTCAGCAAGGCCTTCTGTTAGGGCACATCCCGAGGTAGTGGGGAGGCTCTGGCTGTGTGGGGTGTCCCAGGGGAGGGACAGCTGTTAGAGTGGAGGGCTCGCAAGCGTGGGTGGTTCATTCTTGGGCTGGGCAGACTGGGAGCCCGTAACTGGCCGGGAGGCCCTTACATACTTGTGCCCCTCCCTCCCAGGGATGCTGCTGTACAATGGGCAGAAGCGGATCCCAGGCAGCTCCTCCAACTTGGCCAACAGGCTGCCCGACTTCATCTCCTTCGGCCTCGTGGGTGGAAGGCCTGAGTTCCGGTGAGACCCTCCCCCTCCTGATTTACAGGGGGCGGGGGGGGGGGCGCTAGGGACTAGACTGCAGGGCTTTAGTGAGACATACACCCCCTGGGCTGAGTTATACATGGAGGTTCTGGAGGAAGGAGATGCGGCCGTTACCCTCAGCGACCACCCGAACTGCTGGAGTAGGCACAGCATGCCCCCAGGTGGAGGAGGAAGCAGCCTGAGACTTGCACAGAAATACTCAGTGATGCTAAGTGCATCCTTAGGAGCTGGCACTGCTGCAGTCCAGGATTCATTCATTCATTCATTCATTCATTCATTCAACAGTTACTTGTTGAACACCTGCTATGTGCCGGGCACTTGTGGGAATGTAGAGTCTATTTGGGGAAGACCAGCCATAAACAAAGATGGGAAGAAACAAGGTGATCTCAGAGGAACAGTGAGGCCAGGTGCTAGGCTGCAGGGCCTCAGAACCGGGCAACTAGAACCCTGGGGGCTACTCTGGATAAGTTCCCAGGGCAGGGTGTGGGGGAAGAGAAGAGCTAGGGAAGGCACAGGGATGGGGCAAGCTGGGAGTGGGAAATGGGGTGGACCACAAGGCAGGGAAGGAACTGGAGCAGGACTGCGGGAAATGGTGATGTCACCTTTGCCCAGGCTGCGCCCCCTGCCCAGCCCTTCTTACCAACCAGACATCCTCCCTCTCTTGCCCTGGTCCTGTCCCATGGAGTAGGTTTGACGCAGGCTCAGGCATGGCCACCATCCGCCACCCGACACCGCTGGTGCTGGGCCGGTTCCATACTGTGACCCTGCTGCGCAGCCTCACTCAGGGCTCCCTGATTGTAGGCAGCCTGGCCCCAGTCAACGGGACCTCCCAGGTGAGACCCAACCCATCCCCGTATTCCCAGCCCCAGCCCCATCTCCACCCAGCCTGCTTGCCATTCCTGACCTTCCCACTCCCTAGGGCAAGTTCCAGGGCCTGGACCTGAATGAGGAGCTCTACCTGGGTGGCTACCCTGACTATGGCGCCATCCCCAAAGCGGGGCTGAGCAGCGGCTTCATAGGTGAGCTCCCTCCCCATCTCCCGCCCTGCCCAAGCCTTTCCAACGCCCATTGGAGCCTGGGAGGGCCCTGCGAAGTGTGGTTGGAGTGAGCACCCCCACCTTTGCTCATCCATCTGCCACCCCTCCACCCCCAGGCTGTGTCCGGGAGCTACAAATCCAGGGCGAGGAGATTGTCTTCCATGACCTCAACCTCACAGCGCATGGCATCTCCCACTGCCCCACCTGTCGGGACCAGCCTTGCCAGGTAACCCCACACCTCACATGCCATCTGGCTGCCCCTGGCCACTGCCCTCAGCTGTGGCAGAGCCCTGTGGGGAGCGGGAGGGCCAATATTCTTGGCCTGATGTTTTGGGGTGCCTTACAGAACGGGGGCTGGTGCCAGGACTCGGAGAGCAGCAGCTACCTGTGCATCTGCCCAGCTGGCTTCACCGGGAGCCGCTGTGAGCACTCCCAGGCCCTGCACTGCCACCCAGGTGGGGACCCCCCCCCCCATCACTGTCACCCTGGGGAACTTGCCTGTGCCCCTTCATATCCACCTGTACCCCAGCTGCTACCTGTACTTACCACACGCTGTCACTCTTACCCAAGTACCTACCACTCCTCCTAGATACTGACCTCTATCACTGCCACTTAACACTCCCCTGCCTCCCATCTCTGCTACCCAAGTACCTACCCCCATTATGATGCCCAGGTACTCACCTCTCTCCCACCCGTGCAACCCAGGTAATTACCACCTTCCCATCCATTACCAAGGCACTCGCCCCATTAGCTGCCCCCATACTATTGTCCGGGTACAGTCTTTCAAGAACACCACAGACAGAGTCCTCATTCACTTCCCGTCATGCGGTCCCGCTGCCCAGCCTCCTCTGGCCCTTGCTCTAATTCACAACCCCTCCTTAGTCTGGCCAAAGCCCTAGATAGCCGAGGCCCCTGGGATGCAATAGGTAGGGCTTTGGCATCAGGACTATACCCTCAATGTCCTTCTCGTGGCCTGTGTGTCCCCCAGAGGCCTGTGGGCCCGACGCTACCTGTGTAAACAGGCCCGATGGCCGAGGCTACAACTGCCGCTGTCACCTGGGCCGCTCCGGGCCCCGGTGTGAGGAAGGTGAGTAGAGCCCAGCCTGAGACCCCCCAGGGGTCCCAGTAAGGATGGGGGAAGCTGGGCAGGGGCCCTCTGAGGCCATGATGGGTCCTAGAATGGTAACATGATGCCAGAGCCAGAGGGCCTCAAAGTCACCTGGCCAACCTTCTGCCCAGTCCCAATCCCTTATGTGAGAGCCCCGCAAAGGGACTTGCCCATCTTATTAGGGATCCTTCCAGCCTGGTCTGCATGCGGGTGGGCCAGGAGTTTCTGTGCAGCCACAGCTGTTGCCTCACTGATCTCCAGCCTCTGGGACTAGAGAGTGAGGTGGGCAGGGATCCCAGAGTGAGGCTGAGTAATGGGACCCCTCCCGGGACTCTGGTGTCCCCACTGCCCCTGGCTGAGCTGTGGCTGCTGCAGGTGTGACCGTGACCACGCCCTCCATGTCGGGCACTGGCTCCTATCTGGTGCTGCCCGCCCTCACCAACATGCACCACGAGCTACGCCTGGACATTGAGTTCAAGCCGCTGGCACCCAACGGAATCCTGCTGTTCAGCGGGGGCAAGCGCGAGCCTGTGGAGGACTTCGTGTCCCTGGCGATGGTTGGTGGCCACCTGGAGTTCCGCTACGAGTTGGGGTCAGGTGAGCACTGGACACCAAGTGCAGATGGGCTCTAGGGGCCACGCTCTGTGCCCCCTTGGCTGCCTGTGCCCTGAGGAGGCTCAGAGGAATGAATTCAGAAGTCAGACCAATTGGAGTTCCCTGCTCCTTCACATTCCTTCTGTGTGTGTGACTTCAAGTCCCTAGACCTCTCAGGTTCCTGTGGAACACCAGGAGGCTGACGGGAGTTCCCTGTCCCTGTGTGGGGTGGGCAGGGCAGGGGGCCGTCCGTGTGTCAGCCCTCCCGGCATCCTCCCTAGGGCTGGCTGTTCTGAGGAGCCCGGAGCCATTGGCCCTGGGCCGCTGGCACCGTGTGTCTGCCGAGCGCCTCAACAAGGACGGCAGCCTGCGCGTGGACGGCGGACGCCCTGTGCTGCGCTCCTCCCCGGGCAAGAGCCAAGGCCTCAACCTGCACACCCTCCTCTACCTCGGTGGCGTGGAGCCCTCGGTGCAGCTGTCCCCGGCCACCAACATTAGCACTCCCTTCCGTGGCTGCCTGGGTGAGGTGAGGAGCAGCTTCCAGAGGACAAGGAGGGGAGGGGTGCAAACCAGACTCCCCCACTTGCAGCTAGCTAAGGCCCTTGGGACCAGAAACTTCACCTGTGAGCCTCAGTTTCCTCCTCTGTAAAATGGGGTAATTACACCTCATTTGAAGGGTTGTTCTGAGGATTGACTGTATTATGGATGTTGATGGCACACAGTAGGTGCTCCTGTTTCTCCCTTCCCTACCCTACAGTCCTCTGTTCCACTCAGATTCCAGCTTGGTTTCCCAGCTACCGCTCTACTGCATTCTCTCTGCTGGTACGCCAATGCCCACCTCCTGTGTGGCCTGAGTCCTTCAGTGTCCCTATGCCCACAGGTGTCAGTGAATGGAAAGCGGCTAGACCTCACCTACAGCTTCCTGGGCAGCCGGGGCATCGGGCAGTGCTATGACAGCTCCCCGTGTGAGCGCCAGCCTTGCCAGAACGGTGCCACGTGCTTTCCTGCTGGCGAGTTTGAGTTTCAGTGTCTATGTCGAGATGGCTTCAAAGGTGTGTGAGCTGCCCAGGCCCTGGGAGAGGGAGGGGCGGGGGGTGGTCAGCAGCAACTCCAGCTCGTGCCACTCACCTCTGCCATGAACTGCAGGAGACCTCTGTGAGCATGAGGAGAACCCCTGCCAGCTCCGTGAGCCCTGTCTGCATGGGGGCACCTGCCAGGGCACCCACTGCCTCTGTCCCCCCGGCTTCTCTGGCCCCCGCTGCCAACAAGGTAACTGCCCCAGCTTCTCTCCATCCCTTTTCGGAGCTCTGGGGCGGGACAGCGTCTGTGCCCACTGACGGGACCCTGCCTTTCTCCATAGCCTCTAGACATGGCACTGCGGAATCCGACTGGCATCTTGAAGGCAGTGGGGGCAACGGTACGTACTTTCCAGAGAAGCTGAGTGGACTTGTCTCCTAGTTAGATTCGGGTCTCTCAGCTCCCGGTCCAGTTACCCCACACCTTTAATCCTGGCTCTAAACAGAACAGGTCCATGTGAGAGGCTCGCTGGGCACAAGTAGACTAAAGAAGAGCAAAGAAAGCCACACAGAGCTGAGTCCTACCATCTTGAACATTCACAGGCACTGTGCTAGCTGCTTTATAGACATTATCTCATTTATCACTACTGAGATAGGTAGTGGTGTCGTGGGTCAGAGCGTAGACTCTGAAGCCAGCCTGCCTGGCTGTGTGACTTTGAGTGGGTCACTTACCCTCTCTGTGCCTGTTTCCTCATGTGTACAATGGAGAGAAGTAACATCCTTCCACAAGGCTTTGGATAAATATTGTGTGAGAGTAAAATTATTGAAAGTCTTTAAAATGCTTAGAACAATGCCTGGTACCTGGTGGATATATGATGTTAGCTTTTATGAATATCATATGTAAGTCATGGGATTATTATAAGGATCCAGTTCAATGAAATTATGTTTACAGCTGGATGTGAAACTCCCTGCACAGTGATTGGCACATAGTAGGTGCTCGGTAAATGTTAGCTGTTCTCATCATTTGGTGGAGGGTGGCCAAGTATCCCCAACCCTTGCAGCTGCCAGGCCCACAGGGGCCGGCACTAGCCTGTGGGATGGGTCTGAGCAGGTAGGGCTGGGATGTTGGAGGTGCACACAGTATGGATGTTAGAGCCAAAAGGTCCAGGTTGCCATCCAGACTTCCTACTTCCTGGGCAAGTTACTCACCCCCGAGCCTGGCTTCCTATCTGGGAGATGGAAGGAACACAAAGGTTCTAGATCTTTCAGGTGCCATGGACTTAGGTGACCAACTGTCCCAGTTTCCTGAGGGCTGAGGGGTTTCTTGAGCTGTGGGACTTTCAGAGCTAAAACCAGGAAAAGAACTTAGCAACTAGGGATGGACCTATTGACTGTTTAAAAAAAAAATGCAGCCAGGCTGGCATGGCTCAGTGGTTGTGTGTCAACCCATGAACCAGGAGGTCATGGTTTTACTCCCAGTCAGGGTGCATGCCTGGGGTGGGGGTTCGATCCCCGGTAGTGTGTGTACAGGAGGCAGCTGGTCAGTGATTCTCTCCCATCATTGATGCTTCTATCTCTCTCTCTCTCCCTCTCCCTTCCTCTCTAAAATCAATAAAAATGTATTAAAATCAACAATCACAAAAATAGGAAACCAATTACACTGAAATAAGATGATCAAAATGTTTTAAATTTTCTCAACTGTAACCTATGTGCTGCTTCATCAACACATTAAATAACAAGATCTAGTGCTGGTCCTAACAGCTAACACAGTTCAATAAGCGTACACAGTGTTCTGAGATATTTGCACCCACTGCAATTCGAAAAGGAAATCTATTGGTGAGGAAGTCACAGGCCCTCCTGCTGCTCCTTTCCTTTGTTGCCTGCGTGCATAACTAGAGAAACTGCTAAATTCAGTGAGACGACAGTGAACATAGAACCCTAATGTTTTCTATCCAAGTCCGCAGGCCCCTGAATTCTGTCCACGCCCCCTGGGTCTCCAGGGCCTGCAGGTTCAGAGCCCCCTGGTCCTACATGACGGGGTGGAGGTAGGGTCAGAGGACCTGATGCCTGGTGGACACTCGAGCAGGTGAGCAGCTGTCTTATATCCCCCTTTCTCCCGCAGATGCCCCAGGACAGTACGGAGCCTATTTCGACGATGGTGGCTTCCTATCCCTCCCCAGCTACGTCTTCCCCAGGAGGTGAGATGGGTGTTGGGAGAGCCTGTGAGCCCGGGGAGGGGAGTGGGAACCTGGGACTTCTGCCCCCTCACCTGTCCACCTACCCCCCCAGCCTGCCCAGGGTGCCTGAGACCATCCAGCTGGAAGTTCGGACCAGCACAGCCAGCGGCCTCCTGCTCTGGCAGGGCATGGTGAGTGTGGGCGTCCAGCAGGGCAGTGGGAAAGAAAAAGGCGGCGGCCACACCGTCAGGGGCCTCAGCTCTCCAGGCTGGGGACCCCGACACCCTGTGCTTCCCTGGCAGGAGATGGGAGAGGCCAGCCAAGGGAAGGACTTCATCAGTCTCGGGCTTCAGGATGGGCACCTTGTCTTCAGGTGGGTTCTCTCCCTTCCCTGGCGCCTCCCCCCCACCCCCCCATCCCCCATAGCTTCCCGTCTGCTCAGCTCATGGCTCCTCCCACAAGGAGCTGCAGCTCCCAGTGTCACCCCCACCCTCCCACACCCACTCCTGTCCTGCCCACCTCACCCCTCCCTGGGCCTGTGTGACCACAGCTACCAGCTGGGCAGCGGGGAGGCCCGCCTTGTCTCTGAGGACCCCATCAATGACGGCGAGTGGCATCGGGTGACGGCACTGCGGTAAGGGAGCCCCCCCGCCCCCCGACACTGGGGAAGGGGCCCCACCACGCGTGGGGAGGCAGGCGGTGGGCTTTGGGGAGACAATTTGAAGCACAGACTTCAGGGCAGGACATGGGGGGGAAGCACCTACATCGGTGAAACCTGGGTGGGTGCTAGGAAGCTGGGGAGTGCAGATCTCTTATCTGGGGGGAAGGAAGGACTCTGGGTGCGGACTTCTCGAGTGTGTGGAAATGGGAGGGGCTCTTTGGGTCAGGAAGCTCGGAGGCCTGCTGGTGAAGGGCCTGACCCAGTCCCGCCCCCACAGAGAGGGCCGGAGGGGCTCCATCCAGGTGGACGGTGAGGAGCTGGTCAGCGGCCAGTCCCCAGGCCCGAATGTGGCCGTCAACACCAAGGGCAGCATCTATGTCGGTGAGTCCTGGGTTGGGGCCTCGGTGCCAGAAGGGCTCCTGCAGATTCCAGCACACGCCCCCCTCTCCTCTGGGGCCCCTGGAGCTGACAGGTCCTGTCCTCTCCCCCCACAGGCGGAGCCCCCAACGTGGCCACACTGACCGGGGGCAGGTTCTCCTCAGGCATCATGGGCTGTCTCAGGAACCTGGTGCTGCACTCGGCCGGGCCAGGCGCCCCGCCCCCACAGCCCCTGGACCTGCAGCACAACGCCCAGGAGGGGGCCAACACGCGGCCCTGCCCCTCATAGGCAGCTGCCTGCCCACAAGGACTCCTGGGCAGTGCCCCAGCCCCACATCGTCGAGTCTATTATTATTAATATTATTATTATGAATATTTTGTAAGAAACGGAGGCGATGCCACGCTTTGCTGCTACCGCCCTGGGCTGGACTGGAGGGTGGGCATGCCACCCCCCACCCAAACACACCTGGGCAAAGCCGCAGGCTGGGGAACAGGGCAGGCTGGCTGGGAGCAGGTGCCTCAGAGGGGCAGGCATGGTGGCTGAGTGGCCTCAGAAGTGCCCCCATGGCAGAGCCAGGCCGCCCATGTCTGCAGCCCTAGTCCCTACAAGAGCCAACCATGGCGTACAGCCTGGGTCCTCCCCAGCCACTAGGAGCAGAGGGCGTCGCAATGGCCTTTGCCACCCTCCTCTGGGTAGCAAAAGCTCTTTAGTGCCAACTGTGGAGCAAAAGGCAGCTCACCCCTGGACAGGCAGCCCCCACCCCGTTAGCCCATGTCCCAGCCCCCCTCCACCTTCACCTCTGCCTGACCAGCTGGTCTGCATCCCCCCACCCAACACCTAGCCCAGGGCCCCCGCCCTCAGGGGCTACAGGGAAACTCCACCCCAGCTCCTACCAGGAGCTGCTGCAGCCCGAGCCCAGCACTGAGAGGGCCACATCCCCCCACTGATCTGGAAGTGAAGGCCCAAGGGATATGGGGGGAGGAGGGTGTTGGTTGGAAAGAGCAAGTGCCTTGGGTGGGGGAAGCCAGGACTCATGACAGAGGGACAGGAAGGGGCCATGACACCCCTGCCCCATCTGTGGGAACCTGAGGGCCCAACTGGGGACAAGCGCCCTCCCCACCAGTAGCTCCCCAGATGTTGGGGACTCATGACAGAGGGACAGGAAGGGGCCATGACACCCCTGCCCCATCTGTGGGAACCTAAGGGCCCAACTGGGGACAAGCGCCCTCCCCACCAGTCGCTCCCCAGACGTTGGGTCAGGACGCCTGGCCTCTGTGTCCAGAAGGGACCTCCTTATGGTCTTTGTCTTGATCTTTCTTAATAAACGGTGCTATCCCCGCCAGGGCGGTCCCTGTGTCTTTGACTAGGGCTTCACTTGTGGAACTTGAGGGTGCACCAGAGCAGGGTAGGTGAGGCCTGGGGGTGAGTCAGGGAAGCTTCAGGTGAGCGAGGCCCCTGCTCCCTGCCCTGGGCGTAGAGGTCCTGCCCTTCACGGATCCAGCAGAGTGCCAGCCACCGCACGAGCTATGGGGCCAGTCACCTCTTGTGGCCTTCCCCACAACCCTGGGAGGCAGGGATCGTCCCATTTTCCAGAGGAGCAGACTGAGTCTCAGAGGGTTACGTGACCTGCCCAAGGTCAGACAGTCCTCAGCGGGGTGGGGACAGACCCAGGGTCTGTCCGACCCCAGAGCCCACTGTCCATTCTCTGAAGCCGCAGCCTCTCTATGCATGGCCTCCCTGACCCTGGAAGGCTGTCCTACTCGGCCGCAGTCCACCAGGGGCCACCTGGCCAGGACATGTGTGACAGATGGTGCAGCTAAAGCAGAGGCCACGGGCACCAGCCCTCTGGGCCAGCTGGCTGGAGGAGCAACAGCACCAGAGGAGGCCAGCAGAGGCCAGGAGCAGCGAGGAGGCCAGCGCCACCTTCTGTAGCCGGGGACCTACAGGAGGAAAGGGAGAGTCCACTCAGGTCTCAGCCCCGGCCTGCTCCCCCGGTTCCCAACACCTGGAGAGGGACCAGTGTGATCTTGGTGGGAGGAGTGGGGGCAGGTGGTAACAAGACCATCTTCCTTCCGAAGCTGCATCCTGTTGTGCAGGGCCGCTGCCTGCTGGGGGACTGCTCCCAGCTGCACTCTGGAGGGGGCCTGCTGACCCGGGAGCTGGGGAGACAGTCGGGGGCCTGGAGGTGTCAGCCTCTGTACTCCCCTCCTGGCTGGGCATCAGAGAGGGACCTGAGTGGGAAATGACAGAGCTAACACAGAACTGGGCTCCTAAGGCATGGCTATACCTTGTGCAGGGCCGCTGCCTGCTGGGGGACTGCTCCCAGCTGCACTCTGGAGGGGGCCTGCTGACCCGGGAGCTGGGGAGACAGTCGGGGGCCTGGAGGTGTCAGCCTCTGTACTCCCCTCCTGGCTGGGCATCAGAGAGGGACCTGAGTGGGAAATGACAGAGCTAACACAGAACTGGGCTCCTAAGGCATGGCTATGTCTCCTTCAGTCCTTTCCAAACCTCTGTTTGTTACAATTAGTGTTTCCATTGTAAGCTAGTAGATCAAGGAAGGGCAGCTAAGTCATTTGCCAGGTCGCACAGCTGGAGTGATAGGGGAGGACTCGAACTCATGCAGTCTAGCTCCAGAGCCTGGAGTTTATGAATAGAGCTACTTCTCAGGAAGGGGGATGTGCACATATTCAGTGTTTTCTGTGCACCCAACACCGTGCTCAGTGCTGGGCCCTTTACCTATGGCGTTTCTCTTAAAGTTTGTAACAACTCTGAAAAGTTAGGTTTATCACCCCATTTTACAGATAAGGAAGCTGAGGCATGGAGGTTCATTCTTCCCCTCATTTGACTCATATTTCTCAAGCATCTACTACTATGCCCTAGGGACTGGGGATACAACAGTGAGCAAAATGGACAAAAATGTCTTCATGGAACTGGCAGTTCAGTGTGAGAAGACACAAAGGAAATTATGTCAAATGGAGATAAAATTAAGCAGGGAAAAGGGACAGGCATGTTGGCTAGGAGTAGGGCTGCTTTTTTAAAAAATTGTGATGTATACCACAATAAACCATTAACCATTTTGTAAGTGTACCGTTGAGTGGTGTTAAGCACATTCACATTGCTGTGCCACCATCACCACCATCCATCTCCAGAACTCTTCATCTTGCAAAACTAAAACTCTGTCCCCATTAGATACTAATTCCCTATTCTCTTCCTCCCCACCCGCTCCCCCCAGCCCAGTCCTTGGCAACCACCATTCTACTTTCAGTCTCTGAGTCTGACTACTCTAGGTGTCTCATAGAAGTGGAATCATACAGCATTTATCCTTTTCTGTTTAGCCTATTTCAATTAGCAGAGTGTCTTTAAGGTTTCAGACATGTTGAAATTTCCTTTTTAGGGCTGAATAATATCCCATTATGTGGCCACATCACATTTTGTTTATCCATTCACCTGTCCATGGACACAGCGTTGCTTTTTTTTAAAATTAAGGGGTCAGGAGAGAGCTCGCTAAGAGTGAGGGTTAAGAAGAGACCCGTAGCCCTAGCTGGTCTGGCTCAGTGGATAGAGCGTCGGCCTTCGGACTGAAGGGTCCCGGGTTCGATTCCAGTTAAGGGCACATGCCCGGGTTGCGGGCTTGATTCCCAATGTGGGGCATGCAGGAGGCAGCTGATCAATGATTCTCTGTCATCGCTGATGTTTCTATCTCTCTCTCCCTCTCCCTTCTCTCTGAAATCAATAAAAATATATATATACTTAAAAAAGTCACACAACAGCTGTGGATCAGGAGTTCAGTTTTGGGCCAAGTTAAGTTTGGGATGCCACCTACACACCCACATGGAGATGAGCTGGGAGGTGGTTATATAACTAGAGTTCAAAGACATTCCAGCTGGTATGTGTTCTGAAGGAGACCACTGAGGGAATGAGTGTGGAGGATGGAAGAGGAGCGGATGTAGGGACTGGGCCTGATGGCACAAAGCACAGAGCGACAGGGAGGTGGCCAGGAACCTGCCAAGGGGACTGAGGAGGGAGTGTGCGGGGACCCGGGAAGCTGGATTCCACTCCACCAGCTGCTTTTTTGTAGTAAACAACCTGTTCAGCCGTGTATGCCAGCCCTGTTGGGGGCAAGGGCACCTCCAGATTCTCAGAAGGATACTCCTGGGTGACCTGGTCTCCCTGGACTCAGAGGTCATTCCTGGTTATGTCATCACTGACTGTGACTTGGAGCCGTCGAGTCATTTCTCCTCCCTAGGCCCGTTTCCCCATCTGTGAAATGTGTGTCAGACTGGATCAGTGGTTTTCAAAGTAAGTCTTGAAAAAAAAACAACAAAAAAAGAAAGAAAAGAGCCGAAACCGGTTTGGCTCAGTGGATAGAGCGTCGGCCTGCAGACTGAAAGGTCCCAGGTTCGATTCCGGTCAAGGGCATGTACCTTGGTTGCGGGCACATCCCCAGTAAGAGATGTGCAGGAGGCGGCTGATCGATGTTTCTAACTCTCTATCTCTCTCCCTTCCTCTCTGTAAAAAAATCAATAAAATATATTTAAAAAGAAAGAAAGAAAGAAAGAAAAGTAAGTCTTGAGAGTCAAAGCCAGGTTCCTCACTGGGACACGGGGCCCGTCCTGTCCACTTAAACAGAGCATCTTTCCTTAAATGTCTTGGGCCTCTGTGCAAAGTCCCATTTAGGAAGAGCTTCCAGCACTAAAATATCATTTGAGCCCGGCCGGTGTGGCTCAGTGGTTGAGCATCAACCTATGAACCAGGAGGTCACGGTTCAATTCCTGGTCAGGGCACATGCCCAGGTTGCGGGCTCCATCCCCAGGAGGGGGTGTGCAGGAGGCAGCCAGTCAATGATTCTCTCTCATCATTGACGTTTCTATCTCTCCCTCTCCCTCTCTGAAGTCAACTTAAAAAAATTTTTTTTCTTTAAAAAATATTTGAAAGCAGCTGGATTAGATAATCTCTCATGTCATTCTGGCTCTAACTTGCTCTGATCCTCAGGTACTCTGTGGGCTGTGTGCACAGTTTTTCTAAAGCGATTCCCCACTACTGTGCTTCCCCTTGTTCTCTTCTGCCATGCCCCTGCCTCCAACCTCCTCACCGAGGCCCTGCCCTGGGGAGGGGGAGCTGGGCCCCCGCTTCCCTCCTAGCTGCCCAGCAGGGCCCAGGCTGCACCCCGTCACTGACCTCTGCAGTTGGCTGGTGGCCAGGAAGCCTGGTTACTGCCGTGGCCACAGTTGTCCATGCCCCAGAGATCGCACACCAGACTCAGGGGGATGCACCTGCCATTCCCACAGCGGAAATAGGGACCACAGGAGCCTGGGGTCCAAAGGGGAGGCATGTTATAAGGAACTTGGGCCAGCCCATAGCAAGCAGGATGGGTGGTCCTATAGTGAGAGAATGTGGGAGGTGGGAGAAGGCTGGTTCCATGTGCATGCAGACTCAAGAGTCCTAACTAGGCCCCTTTGCTGATAGAGGAGAGGCGTGTGAACATGAGTGTGAGTTGTGTGGAAGTGTGCAAGGTGGTACTGTGAGTGTATGAGGTGTGTGATGTGAATTCCATGTGTGTGAGGTGTGTGGGTTGTGGATTGCAGTATGGGTGTGTGTGTGGGAGTGTGTGTGTCTGGTATAGGAAGCCAGATTTATGGGGTAAGCTCTTTGAGTCTGGAACAGGGGTCCTCAAACTACGGCCCGCGGGCCACATGCAAATACAAATATTGTATTTGTTCCCGTTTTGTTTTTTTACTTCAAAATAAGATATGTGCAGTGTGCATAGGAATTTGTTCATAGTTTTGTTTTAAAACTATAGTCCGGCCCTCCAACGGTCTGAGGGACAGTGAACTGGCCCCCCTGTTTAAAAAGTTTGAGGACCCCTGGACTCTGGAATGTCCCTTATCGTGACCACACCCAACCCCGCCACCACTCACCACCTCCTTCCTCTCTTAGGACCCAATCCGCTCCATCTTCTAGTGCTCCCAGTGCCCTATTGGTAGCCCAGGGCCGCAGTTACCCCAGCTTGGAGGCCCCGTCCTGGGCAACAGCCCTAACCCACCCAAACAGAAAGAGGTGACTTCTCCCACGAAGTCCACGCGGGGCTGGCGACCTCTGGTGACCAGGCGCAGGCCGAGGAACACCCCCGTGGACCTCACCGGGCCAGGGATGGTCAGGCCGCAGAGGGGGGTTCTCCGGGGGGCGCGTGTGTCCAATGACGATGCTGGGGTGGAAGCGTTGGGCTCCAGGGATGCCCGGGATGCCGAGGTCAGGCTGCAGACCAGGAAGAAGCGGAACTGGAAGCGAATCCTGTCGCTGGGGCCGCGGCACGCAGCCAAAGCCCGCAGTCGGTGTCCTGGGCCACGAAGTAGAACCTGCGCGACGCGGAGTGCGAGCTGAGCAGCAGCCCGTCCCCCTGCCACCTCCGCCCGCAGAGGTCCACCAGGCCTCGTTCCAAGCCTGGCTCTGCCTCCTGCTCACTGTGTGACCCCAAGTAAGACACTCACCCTCTCTGAGCCTCAGTTTCCTCATTGGTAAAACGGGGAGGATGAGCAAGCAATCTCAGAATTCTTGTGAGGATTAAATAATTTAATTTACGCCCTCAATCTCTTATTCAAAAATCCTCGAATATGTTTCAGAATGTTCCAGATTTTAGAAAGAGAATATGATGTATTTACAAGGTGGGACAAAAGTAGGTTTACAGCTGCATTATTTATTAATTATTGTACTTCTTAAAATTTTTATTGATTGATTTTGAGAGAGAGAAATATTGATGTGTTGTTCTGTTTATTTATGCATTCTTTGGTTGATTCTTGTATGTGCCCTGAACCTGCAACCTTGGCATATTGGGACGATGCTTGCCGGAAGCCGGTCCATCCTTGCTGCTTGACACGGTCGCTGCAGGAAAGAAACATCTGCACAGCATATGTTTCAAGGGACCTGGCGTATATAGCATACTGTTCTTAATATGTTTGCTCCCCTTAGCGCTATGTGTTTTAAGCAAGGTCACCTCTCTGAGACAGGTAGGGATTCCCTGGAGTTAGGGAGAGGATAAAACCCCTTAACTAAGTGCCAGGCAGGTAGTTAATCACTTTAACTACAAACAATCATCATGAAGCTACATAATCTTTACTCCCTGGAATGGAGATAAGAAACGCCCTAACCTTTGCAATAGAAATTGACAGGATTAAAATCAACTGGTATAAATACAGATGTAACAAGACAATAAACACGAGAACTTCGCTGGAGATCCTGACCAGAACTTGGCTGGAGATCCTGGCTAGAGATCCTGGCTAGGCTGCTGATCAACTGAACGCTGTCTCCGTGTCATTCCTTCTTCGCCGCCGACTCCGACACCTTTGGGGACCCCAACAGATCCTCTCATGGTTAGTGTCTAACCAACTGAGCTTCCTGGCCAGGGCTACTGCATTATTATCCCATACGAGAACTTCGCTGGAGATCCTGACCAGAACTTGGCTGGAGATCCTGGCTAGAGATCCTGGCTAGGCTGCTGATCAACTGAACGCTGTCTCCTTCTTCGCCGACTCCGTCCACACCTTTGGGGACCCCTGGACCTGCTGGGGTTGGACCCCAGCAGATCCTCTAATGGTTAGTGTCTAACCAACTGAGCTACCTGGCCAGGGCTACTGCATTATTTTCCCATACTAGCAACTGTAAACCTACTTTTGCCCATGCTGTATGGTATATACAGTCCTCCATGATCATTTTCTAGAGCAATTGTAAGAACATTTACCCTGAGAAAGACAAATGAAGCCTCCTGTCAGTTCAGGTCAGGTGTTGCCAGTAAATTAGTTAAGGACAAATTTTGGTTTGAACAGCTTGTGTATTTTGGAGTTGAAACTAAAGGACTGTGGACATGAACGTGCTCAGTGCTTCAGACAGTGCCTGGCATTTAGTGAGTGTGATAGCATGCAAGCTGTCATTGCTGCCTGAAGGATGAGGTAGACACAATTGGGTACCTGCCCACCTCACAGCCGTTCCCTCTCCTCGCAAAGAGAACTCTGATCTGCCCTAGCCGGTTTGGCTCAGTGGACAGAGCATCAGCCTACAGACTGAAAGGCTGGTCAAGGGCACAACATGCCCTGGGTTGCTGGCTTGATCCTCAGTAGGGGGCATACAGGAGGCTACTAACCAATGATTCTCATCATTGATGTTTCTTTTCTTTTTTAAAAAATATATATTTAATATATTTTTATTGATTTCAGAGAGGAAGGGAGAGGGAGAGAGAGATCAGAACATCAGTGATAACAGAGAATCATTGATCGGCTGCCTCCTGCGCACCCTGTACTGGGGATCGAGCCTGTAACCTGGGCATGTGCCCTTGACCGGAATTGAACCCAGGACCCTCCAGTCCACAGGCCGGTGCTCTATCCATTGAGCCAAACTAGCTAGGGCCATTGATGTTTCTTATCTCTCTCTTCCTCTCCCATCCTCTCTCAAATCAAAAATATATTAGGGGGAAAAAAGAAGAAGAACCCTGATTTAACCTCAGCCCTCAGGGCGCAACATGCCAGTGTGGGGAATGAGAGTAGAGTTGGTGAATTGAGCACTTTCTGTGGGCCAGGCTGTCTAAGTGTCTTGCATGGTTTATCTCATCCTTAATGCACGATAATCAATTCTCTTAAGGGGCAAGGATTTACTATGATTCCCATCTTACTACTGAAGAACCTGAGACTTAGAGAGTTGAAACAATGATCTCAATGGTAGAAATGCAGGTAGAGGCAGAGCGAGTTTGTGAATGCAGGCTTGTCTGACTCCACGGCCAGATCTGAGGGCTGTCACATCCCCTCTCTCCCCCCCGACCCCTGCTTCTGAGTGACTTGGAGCTCCGGTCTTCCAGAGGGATTTGGGTAGACTTGGGGGTGCCAGGCAAGGCCAGGCACAGGGCTTCCCAGCCTCCCCAACTCCAGGGGTCCCAGCCCATTAGGGTGAGTACTGACTGGGGAAACATTCTCTAAGGGTGGTGGGGCCTGAATCTCCTGCCCACCCCAGCCAAGTCCCTTTTTACGCACCTGTCTCCAGAGCAGACACAGTCAGGGCAGCTGCCCCCAGCAGGAGCAGCCTTTGGGGGAGCTGCAGAAGATGGGCTTCCATCCAGCCCTGCTGTGCCCAGCGACAGGGCAAACCTGCAGAATCTTTGGTTTGGGGTCTTTGGGGAAAACCGGGTTTGGGGGCCTGGTCAGGCCAGTGGGGAGGCTGGCAGGATACAAGGGGCAAGGAGAGCCAAGTCCGCCAGCTCCTCCTCAGTGATCTTTGTGCTCTTCATTCCAGATCCCCCTTCAGATCAGGATTGTGTCTAGGGTTGTCATGGAGATTTGGGGCTGGGGCTAAGAAGGCTGGGAGGATGTCTGCTCACCCCCTGCCAGACAGGAACCAGGAAACTCAGATCCTGGTCAGCCACAGGGCTTCTGGGAGGGGGACCCACAGCCCCAGAATGCTGCTGCCTTCCTGGATGAGTTGGCATGGCAGGGACCGAGCTTAAGAGAGGCCCAGGACACCAAAGGAAATTCTTTGAGGGCCTAGAGCAGGGGTGGGAAACCTTTTTTCTGCCAAGGGCCATTTGGATATTAATAACATCACTCCCAGGCCATACAAAATTATCAACTTAAAAATTAGCCCTAGCCGGTTTGGCTCAGTGGATAGAGCGTTGGACTGGGACTGAAGGGTCCCAGGTTCAATTCAGGTCAAGGGCACATGCCCGGGTTGCAGGCTCCATCCCCAGTAGGGGGGTGTGCAGGAGGCAGCCCATCAATGATTCTCTCTCATCATTGATGTTTCTATCTTCCTCTCTGAAATCAATAAAAATATATTTTTAAAAAATTCGCTGGCTATATTTGGTCAAACCTTTAATTAACTCATCCTGATGCCTCGGCAGAGCCAGACCAAATGATTTTGCGGGTCATATATGGCCCGCTAGCCGGACGTTCCCCACTGCTGGCCTAGAGAGATAGCAAGTGGTGAAGGAGCACTGGACCAGAGTCAGCTCTATTACAAAGTATTCCTGCCTCAGGGCCTTTGCACTCTCAGTTCCCTCCACCTGGGGTGCTCTTGCTCCATAGCTTTCCATGGCTGGCTTCTATGGGTCATTCAGGTCTCAGGTCACATGTCACCTCCTCAGACCACACTTCTCAATCTGAATTAGCACTCTCCCTCCTTGTCACTCAATCACATCTCCCCAAATTTATTCCATCAGCACTCACTGGAATTATTTTGCTTATTTTTATCTTGTATGTATTGCCTGTTGGCCCCCACTAAAATTGCATTCCATAACTGTCTTGTTGATCTCTGAACCCCTAGAGAAACTAGACAACCAATGGGTCCGGGCTGCCTGTCACTACTTGAGCCAATTAAGCAGAGACAGGGTTGAGTCATACATGAGCATTTATTCCAATACTGCCAACAATTGGGAGAGCAGCAGGCCAGCCACAAAATCTGCTCTGCAACCCCCGATAAACCAGCTGCTTATATGGGGTAGGACAAAGGGAATAGGAATGGATATGCATTGCAAATATGTTCTCCCATGAAGCAGGCTCTCTTTTCACTTTGTTGCTGGTTTCTTTTGCTGGGCAGAAGCTTTTTATTTTGATGTAGTCCCATTGGTTTGTTTTCTCTTTAGTTTCCTTTGTCCTAGGAGATGTATCAGTAAATATATTGCTATATATTTGAGATGTTTGAGATTGTGCTGCCTATGGTTTCTTCTAAGATTTTTATGGTTTCATTACTTACTTTAGGTCTTTTATCCATTTTGAGTTTATTCTTGTGTATGGTAGAAGTTGGTGGTCTAGTTTCATTTTTGTGCATGCACCTTTCCAATTTTCCCAACACCATTTATTTGAAGAGACTGTCTTTACTCCATTGCAGCTCTTGCTTTTAAATTAGCTGGCTATATTTGGTCAAACATTTAATTAACTCACCCTGATGCCTCGGCAGAGCCAGACTAAATGATTTTTCGGGTCATATATGGCCCACTGGCCGGACGTTCCCCACTGCTGACCGAGAGAGATAGCAAATGGTGAAGGAGCACTGGACCAGAGTCAGCTCTATTACAAAGTATTCCTGCCTCAGGGCCTTTGCATTCCCAGTTCCCTCCACCTGGAGTGCTCTTGCTCCATAGCTTTCTATGGCTGGCTTCTTTGGGTCATTCAGGTCTCGGGTCACATGTCACCTCCTCAGACCACACTTCTCAATCTGAATTAGCACTCTTCCTCCTTGTCACTCAATCACATCTCCCCAAATTTATTCCATCAGCACTCACTGGAATTATTTTGCTTATTTTTATCTTGTATGTATTGCCTGTTGGCCCCCACTAAAATTGCATTCCATAACTGTCTTGTTGATCTCTGAACCCCTAGAGAAACTGGACAACCAATGGGTCCGGGCTGCCTGTCACTACTTGAGCCAATTAAGCAGAGACAGGGTTGAGTCATACATGAGCATTTATTCCAATACTGCCAACAATTGGGAGAGCAGCAGGCCAGCCACAAAATCTGCTCTGCAACCCCCGATAAACCCGCTGCTTATATGGGGTAGGACAAAGGGAATAAGAATGGATATGCATTGCAAATATGTTCTCCCATGAAGCAGGCTCTCTTTTCACTTTGTTGCTGGTTTCTTTTGCTGGGCAGAAGCTTTTTATTTTGATGTAGTCCCATTGTTTGTTTTCTCTTTAATTTCCTTTGCCCTAGGACCGCAGTCGGCAAACTGCGGCTCGCAAGCCGACTTCTGCGCATGGGCCACGAAGTTTCAATCGGTTTGTTTTCTCTTTAGTTTCCTTTGTCCTAGGAGATGTATCAGTAAATATATTGCTATATATTTGAGATGTTTGAGATTGTGCTGCCTATGGTTTCTTCTAAGATTTTTATGGTTTCATTACTTACTTTAGGTCTTTTATCCATTTTGAGTTTATTCTTGTGTATGGTAGAAGTTGGTGGTCAGAGCCGCAGTTTGCCGACCACTGTATCAGTAAATATATTGCTACATATTTGAGGTTTGAGATTGTGCTGCCTATGGTTTCTTCTAAGATTTTTATGGTTTCACAACTTACTTTAGGTCTTTTATCCATTTTGAGTTTATTCTTGTGTATGGTAGAAGTTGGTGGTCTAGTTTCATTTTTTTGCATGCACCTTTCCAATTTTCCCAACACCATTTATTTGAAGAGACTGTCTTTACTCCATTGCAGCTCTTGCCTTCTTTGTCAGATATTGAGCATAATGGTTTGGGTCGATTTCTGGGGCCTCTGTTCTGTTCCGCTGATCTACATGCCTGTTCTTGTGCCAGTACCAAGCAGTTTAGTGTATAGTGGCTTTGTAGCATTACTTGATATCTGGTATTGTGATTCCTCCAACTTTGTTCTTCTTTCTCAAGATTGCTACAGCTATTCAAGGTCTTTTTTGGTTTTATATAAATTTTTGGAGTGTTTGTTCAAGATCTGTGAAATATGTCATTGGTATTTTAATCAGGATTACATTGAATCTATTATATGGGGTAGGACGATGATATGGGGTTTGCCAATGATACAATCTATGTATCATTTTCCAATGATACATCTGATAAGGGGTTAACTTCCAAGATATATAAGGAGCTCATACAACTTAACAAAAGAAAGACAAATATCCCAATGAAAAAATGGGCAAAGAGCCTGACTGATGTGCATGGCTCAGTGGTTGAGCGTGGACTATAGACCAGGAGGGCACGATTAGATTCCAGGTTAGGGCACATGCCCAGGTTGCAGGCTCAATCCTCAGGAGGGGACATGCAGGAGGAAGCCAATCAATGAGTCTCGCTCATCATTGATGTTTCTAGCTCTCTCTCTCCCTTCCTCTCTGAAATCAATAGAAATGTTTTTTGTGTTTGTTTTTTTTTTTAAAAAAGGGGCAAAGGACTTAAATAAGACGCTTCTCCAAAGTGGACATACCGAAGGCCAAGAGACATATGAAAAAATGCTCAGTCACTAATCATCTGAGATATGCAAATTAAAATGACAGTAAAGTATCGCCTAATACCCTCATACCCGTCCTAATGGCTATCATCAACAAATCAACAAAAGACAAGTGTTGGTGAGGGTGTGGAAAAATGGGAACCCTATTACACTGTTGGTGGGAATGCAGACTGGTGTAAGCCACTGTGGAAAACAAAATGGAGTTTCCTTAAAAAATTAAATATGGAACTCCCATTTGACCCAGTGATCCCATTTCTAGGAATATATCCTAAGAAACCCAAAACAGAGTCGGTTGGAGATGGCTTCTTCTAGCTCTAAGACAACAAATGTGGCTGCTGGGGTCCAGCCCCAGCAGGTCCAGGGGTCCCCAAAGGTGTGGACGGAGTTGGCGAAGAAGGAATGACACGGAGACAGCCTTCAGTTGATCAGCAACAAACGTGGCATCATCTTCCCAGCCAAAAAGAGTGAGTCCTAAGCTGGAGCTTAGTCCACAGCAGATACAGGAGCTACGCCAAGCTTTTGATCTCTTCGATACTGATGCAACTGGGACCATTGATGTTAGAGAGCTCAAGGTGGTGATGAGAGCAATGGGCTTTGAACCAAAGAAAGAAGAGATTATGAAGATGATAAGTGAAATTGATCCAGAAGGTACAGGAAAAATGAATTTCAATGACTTCTTTACTGTGATGACTCAAAAAAAGTGCGAGAAAGATTCCAAAGAAGACATCCTGAAATCTTTCAAGCTCTTCGATGATGATGAAACTGGGACCATATCGTTCGACAATCTCAAACGTGTATTTAATGAGTTGGGTGAGAACATCACTGATGAGGAGCTGCAGGAAATGATTGATGAAGCTGATCGAGATGGAGACGGGGAAGTCAATGAGGAAGATTTCCTGCGTATCATGAAAAAGACCAGCCATTATTAAGAGTATTCTCTCCTGTTGCAAGCACACACAACTAGTTTTAGTGCCTGTTATTGTGTGAAACCTGGTTTTTGAGAACACAAGTGTTTTTTCCCCACTAACCTCCCTATATACCTTTAGTAACAACCTCACATCCATTTTCAACTTTTGTAAGTTTTCTTTGACAATATAGTTCTTTGTGAAGTGACCTGCTGCTTCCTTTAATTCTCCAAAACAGAAGAAGAGCACATTAGAGCATTTACCCACTTGCCATTCTACCTTGTATTGCTTCACTCTTGTCATGCAGTCCCACATTTATGCCACCATAGAAAGAATGCTCAGGCAAATACATGTTGTAACTTTGTCACCACAAACAGCAGGCATCTCTACAATGGTTCTGGTTTTAATTGACACCTAAGTGCAGCTTTCTCTTTTAAAAAATACAGTGAACTCTCACTTGAATTTGGATGTCTTTTTCCTGTTTGTTTTGTCTCTTAAAATAAAGCCTTTCTTAGTTTGAAAGAAAAAAAAAAAGAAACCCAAAACACCAATCAGAAAGAATATATATATACCCCTATGTTCATAGCAGCACAATTTATAATAGCGAAGATTTGGAAGCAGTGCAAGTGCCCATCAGATGAGTGGATAAAAAAGCTGTGGTACATCTACACCAGGGGTCCTCAAACTTTTTAAACAGGGGGCCAGTTCACTGTCCCTCAGACCGTTGGAGGGCCGGACTATAGTTTAAAAAAAAACTATGAACAAATTCCTATGCACACTGCACATATCTTATTTTGAAGTAAAAAAACAAAACGGGAACAAATACAATATTTGTATTTGCATGTGCCCCGCG
>NW_005354551.1:762689-766599 GCF_000412655.1 Myotis brandtii
CAGGGTTCAATTCCCAGTCAGGGCACATGCCTGGGGTGTGGGCTCAATCCCGTGTGGGGTGTGCAGGAGGCAGCTGATCAATGATTCTCTCATCATTGGTTTTCTATCTCTCCATCTCCCTTCCTCTCTGAAATCAATAAAAATATATTAAAAAAAAAGAAAGAAAGAAAGAAAGAAGGAACTCTTACCATTTGTAACATCATGAATGGACCTGGAGAGTATTATGCTAAGGGAAATAAGCCAGTCAAAGAAAGGCAAGTATCACATGATCTCATTCATATGTGGAATCTAATGAACAAATTAAACTGATGAACAAAATAGATCCAGAGACATAAAACTATGGAACAGACTGAGGAATTTCAAAGGGGAGGCGGGGATGGGGAAGTGGGTGGGGGAAGATTAACTGGGAAATTTATCTGCAGAGCCCAAGGACACAGACAATAGTGTGGTGAAGGCCTGGGAGGGGCGGGTGCTGGGGGGAGGGGGTCAATGGGAAAACAACAACAAAAAACCCAAAGGAGACATCTGTAATACTATCAACAACAAAGATAAATTAAAAAATAAAAGAATGAGGCTCTGGCTGGGTAGTTCAGTTGGTTAGAGTGTCATCGTGATAGGCCAAGGTTTCAGGTTCAATTCCTGGTCAGGGTACATACAAGAAGCAATCAATGAACGCATACATAAGTGAAATAACAAAGCATTATTTCTCTCTCTCTCTCTCTCTCTCTCCCTTCTCCTCTCTCTAAAATTAATCAATAAATAAAATAAAGATGTATGGACATTGTTTAAAAAAATAAATAAAAAAAGAATGGGTATTACAGGCCTGGAGAAGTAGGCAAAAGGAATAAAAATGGGTATAATGATTACAGATTATAGGCAATTCTGGCTGGGACTAGACTCTATTATTTGGGTAACAGGGTTGCTAATCTTTCTATGATAATAGGCAGTTCTTGAATGAGAATGGACCACATTCCAAGGTTGACTCCCAGGGGCAAGTCAACACCCAGGCCCCAGGGGCTAGGTTGACTCCCAGGTCCCAGGGCGTACAACTAACTCCCAGGCAGGTTAGAATGTGCTTTCTTTACTCAGAACAAAGCAATCACGGTTAACAGAGCATGATTAATATTTAGCTAGCCCCCAATATTCTATTTCTGCCCCTGACACTAGGTCATAACACAGTGTTTGGCACAGGGCAGTTATCCAGTAAATAAGAATAAGTGTGTGGCCCTAGCCAGTTTGGCTTAGTAGATAGAGCTGTGATATTGTGATTTATAAGAAATATATATTTGGTCTTCCTCCATTCCTACCACAAAACTCCTAAAATCCTTGGGATTTCTGAAGGGATTAGAGAATTTGTAAAGAATTATAAATGTATTAGGTCATCTGGAAATCAGATGGGCTCAGCCCCAAAATGGCACTAGCCAAAAGGTGTCTTTTGCTATTCAGAACAAACCCCTTTCATAAATATGTTTTTTATTTCAGAAAGAGAGAGGGAGAGAAGCATCAATAATGAGAATCATTGATCAGCCGCCTCCTGCACACCCCTTACTGGGAAAGGAACATGCAACCTGGGCATGTGCCCTGGCTGGGAATTGAGCTGTGACCTCCTGGTTCACAGGTCAAACCTCATCCCCTTAGCCACACTGGCCGGGCTCATAACAAGCCCCTTTCAATCACAGGAGTTTATGTTAATGGGTTGACTTCAGGAAAGCCCCTTAGGTAACCTAAGAATGTGGGAGCTGGTTGCTAGAAGAACTAACCATAGTTAGAGGACTGGAACTTTCAGGAAGGGGAGAGAAAGGGGCTGGAAATCAAGTCCAATCACCAATGGCCAATGATTGAATCAATTATGTCTATGTAATGAAACCCCCAAAACCCAAAAGGACAAGGTTCCAAGAGCTTCCTGGTTGGTAAACTGTGGAGGTGCTGGGTGGGTGATGCCCCCAAAGAGGGTGTGGAAACTGTGTCCCTTCTCGCATGTCTTGCCCAATGCATCTCTTCCAACCGGCTGCTCCTGAGTTTGATCCTTTTATAATAAATTGATAATTAGTAGTTAAAATGTTTCCGAGTTTTGTGAGCCACTCTAGCAAATTAATTTAACCCAAGTGTGTGGGGAGGGGTTGTGGGAACCTCCAAATTACAAGCAGTTGGTCAAAAGCACAAGTGAGAACCTGGACTTGCAACTGATATCTGAAGGGTGTGTGTGCGCGCGCAGTCTTATTAGCCTGAATCCCTAACCTGTGTGATCTGATGCCGTCTCCAGGTAGGTAGTGTCTGAATTGAGTTAAATTGTAGGACACCCACGTGGTATCACAGAATTGTTTGATGAGTGGAAAACTCACAGAAGTGTAAGAGTGGAGTATCGAGAATACAGGAGACACAGGGGAATGAGTTTTTCCTTTACACCATCCTTTAGATGAGAAAACCAATAGAAGAGGAGGGGGTGGCCAGGAAGATTGCGGAGCAGCCACTGAGGGAAGGACATGTCTAGATAGCAAGAGAGGTCATCTGTGCTGGTGACTGCAGAGCTGAGGACAGAGAGGCCACTGGCTTTGGCAGTAGGGAAATCATGGGAACCTCCTTGATAAAAGCAGCTAGAGAGGAGTGCTAAGGTCACAGGCCAGATTGGAGTAGGTGGAACAGTGAATAGAAGAGGAAGTCAACAGAGTATAGACCTGTACTGTCCTCTACTGTAGCTACTCACCATGTGGCTATTGAGCACTTGCATGTGGGGAGTCTGAATTGAGATGACCTGTAAGTGTAAAACACACACCAGATTTCCAAAGGGCGGTGTGAAAAAGAGAAGGTAGAATATTTCATTAACATAGTAAAAATACTGATTTCATATAGAAATGTAAACATTCGATAGATTGGGTTAAATTCAATATATTAAAAATTGAAATCACCCTCTACCTTCTAAACCTGCACCTTCTGTCATTTTTTTTTAAATGTTTGGAAACGACTGTATTTAAAAAATATATATTTTTATTGATTTCAGAGAAGGGAGAGGGAGAGATAGAAACATCAATGATGAGAATCACTGATTGGCTGCCTCCTGTACACCCCACACTGGGGATCGAGCCCACAACCCGGGCCTGTGTCCTTGACCAGAATTGACCCCAGGACCCTTTAGTCCGCAGGCCGATGCTCTATCCACTGAGCCAAACCATCTAGGCCCTTGCTGTAGTATCTACCTCACTTGGTATTGTTAAAAAACAAAATTCAATTGAGCTGATCTGAAGATCTAATTGTCATTAGAAAACCATTTATGAATCGGGCAGCCTCTCACCTAACAACTAGAGGGGAGCTAGGTGAGAGGTGAATAGTTGCACAAAATGGTAGGTTTTACAGGCATACCTCAGAGGTAGTACAGGTTTGGTTCCAAGATTACCACAGTGGAGGTCCTTGCCTTCAAATCTGTAAGAAAATTCAACATTTGGGAAGTGGGATAAAGTGAAACACAATGGTAAGCCAGCATAGACAGAAAGAGGGTGGGACAAGGAAGTTCAGTGGATTAATTCAGGCAACTAGGGGAAAGGTAGGGGGTTTGAACAGGTAATTCCCCCAGCACTGGCAGGTGTGGCCGATTTAATTCCCCGTAGGGGTGCATGCGGAAGGCAACTGATTGAAGTTTCTGTCACATCTCTCCCTCCCTCCCCCCTTCTCTCTAAGATCAATTAAAAAAAAAAAATTCCATTCCTGGACGAGCCTGAAGCTGCAAGTACAGACATATCTTGGAGATATTGAGGGTTCAGTTCCAGATCACTGCAATAAAGTTAGTTGTAATCTTTTTGCTGGAGGGTCTTGCCTTCAATTTATAAAAAATGCAACATCTGTGAAGTGCAATAAAGCAAAGCTCACCCTAGCCGGTTTGGCTCAGTCAATAGAGCATCGGCCTGCGGACTAAAGG
>NW_005354551.1:767562-768847 GCF_000412655.1 Myotis brandtii
GACCCCTTTGGGGGTTGAACGACCCTTTCACAGGGGTCGCCTAAGACCATCAGAAAACACATATATGATTACATATTGTTTTTGTGATTAATCACTATGCTTTAATTATGTTCAATGTGTAACAATGAAAATATATCCTGCATATCAGATATTTACATTACGATTCATAACAGTAGCAAAATTACAGTTATGAAGTAGCAACGAAAATAATTTTATGGTTGGGGGTCACCACAACATGAGGAACTATATTAAAGGGTTGCGGTATTAGGAAGGTTGAGAACCGCTGTCCCAAGTACTCCAAACCTTCCGAGGCTGGGAAGAGGACCTTGTATTTCTACCCCTCTCACCTTACCCACCTCCAGTGGCAAGGACAGGTCTTATTTTCATCACGCCTTCAGGGAATGTCTGAATGTAATCCAGTCAAAATCAGAAATTAGTGCTTAGACCCCATAGAGCTCTCATTCAAATGTAATGTTCTCAAAATCCTCACACTAGCACTGCCCTTTAGTTTGCAAAACATTCTGATAAGGCTCTTTATGTCCTGGGGCAGAAGTTTAAAAAAAATGAACTGTTTTTAAACCCTGGAGCTAGAGAAGAGCTTAAAGAAAGAAGCAGGAAGTTATCTTATCCAGACAACAGCAGAGAAGAGGGTCAGGTGCTATAAAGGTGACCCTCCGGGCTAGGAAAACCCCACCCCCGCGCGCGCCTCTGCAATATCCCGGGCACATCAAGCCCTCCCTCCAAGACTACAAATCCCAGTATGCCTCGAATACAATGAGTGGCAGCGCGCAATGCACGCCGGGATCTGTAGTCCGGTTCTAGTTCAGGAAAAGGCCCAGAACGTCAGGAGGGCTCGGAAAAGGAGTCGGAACCGGTCCAGGTTCAAGTTAAATCTTAGGGAGCAGAGCCTGGTTTCTTTGGTGACCCGGTTTCAGGCCCCACCCCACAGTTCAGCGGACCTATGGTGTGCGTTGAGTAGCCTCTCGCGTGATTCCTTCGCGGTTAAAGGGGAAGGACCAGACGGCAAGAATAGCAGCCTTTTGCCCTCGCGGCGCCGACTTATTAGCGTAGTGGTACGCAGGGCGCTTCCCTGCACAGGGGCCGAGACGCTGCTTCTCCAGCAGCGCTGAAGAGGACGCGGCAGAACTCTCCCTAACAACCACTTGCCTCTCCTCCACCCGTCTGCTCAGAGGCGCGGGAGGCGCAAAGGCTGCTGGGAACGCGCATGCGCCCATCCCGGTGGGGAGTGCTTTTCAACGTCCGCGGGAGTGAGGGGCGGGGGGAC
>NW_005354551.1:769020-806002 GCF_000412655.1 Myotis brandtii
CAGCTGGAGAAGGCAGCCTGGCGCTGGGCGGAGACGGTGCGGCCCGAGGAGGTGTCGCAGGAGCACATCGAGACCGCCTACCGCATCTGGCTGGAGCCTTGCATCCGCGGCGTGTGCAGGTGAGGCCCGTGCACCGGGCTCGCGCCCCCCTATCGCGTCGGACCTTGGAAAATAGGGCTGGGGGTCGGGTTGGGGGAAGGAAGACGCGGCCCATCGCGTGCATCCAGCAGGAGCGGAGAGGAGCAAGGTGGAGGCTTCCTCCCTTCCGCCGTCTGGGCGCCCTGGGAAGCGCAGCCTTCCCGGGCTCTCTGCACGGCGGTGATGCTGCTGAAAGCCCCGTAGGAAGGGTTCTGGGTTCTTAGCTAGAAGATGGCGGGGAGATGGTTAAAGGCAGGAGCCGAGAGCTTAGCCAGCCTTGGTTGGATAGCTTGGCCACGGCCCGGCTTTTTGTTTGCAAAAGGGAACTACTTCGAAGTGAGCCTCCCTCGTTGCACTGCATCCTGCGTTCGTGTTGACGCTGTAGAATCGATCATCTTGGTATTACTTTTGGGTAGGGTTGCTTTGGAGAAACGTATGGATACCCTACGTCATCGGTGCCCTTCATCCTCCTGTTGACCTCCCTCCTCTCGTTAATCTAGTATTTTTTTTAGCCCCCCCCCCCTTTTTTTGGTCTTCCAGACTACATCTCTCTACCAAGTACGATGTTTGAGTTGTGTAAGTTTTGTCCTTCACTTCTGCTGAGCCTTTGAACCTTGCCTTTCTTTTTAGATCGAGTCCGTAGGCTTTGCGCCCGTCTCCTCTGTTTTTCCACCTTTTAACGCGGGAACTATAGTTTTTGTTCCGGAATGTTGTTGAAGTGACTTGGCCACGCCGGGCATGCTCAGTAGCCGCCTTTCAGCAGGCGTTTAGTTAAGGCTTTTTTTCTGGTTTCTGCATTCTGTGGCGGGATCCGGAAGGAATGGGAGTCAAGGTCTCAGCCTTGGAGCTTGCAGTCTCGTTGAGAAGTCAGGGAACTTCCCTAAGGCAAAGGAGTCATTCCCGGCTCTGGGCGTCGGGCTCGCGGGAGGGCAAATCTGACTCCAACAGTAAGTGCTGGGGTGACCAGAAGTGCGTGTATAATGGAATTTATTAAGCGCAGCCGTCCTCTCAACGTAATTAGGTTCCAGCGTAACCAAAAAATGTAAGCGTTTTCACGTAGTTCTGCTTCTAACGGAAGTCAAGGGGTAGGAATTGGCTGAGATCAGTATAACGTGGATGTCATAGAGAAGATGAGTTTTAAGCTGAGGTTGCAAACTTTACATCCAAGCAGTTTTTGCCCTTTTTTAAAACAACATTGAGATATAATTCACATAGACGATTCACTTTGAAATGCAGAGTCCAGTGTTTCTTGTTTGTATATACACAGGGTTATTCAGCCATCACCACAATCTGATTTTAAAACATTTAGGCCCCCCTAAAAGAAGCCCGTTAGATTGGCACTCAGCCCTCCCCTGTACTCCCTGATTCCCAAGCTCCAGGCAATCACTGATCTATTTTCTGCCGCTACATTTACCTACTTTGGACATTTCATGTAAATGGAATCATACAATATTTGGACTTTTGTGACTGGCTTCTTTAACTTAGTATAATATGTTCAAGGATTATCCATGTTGAAGCATGTATCAGTATTTCTAAGAAATTGTGTAAAAAACAGAATTTATCATTTTAAAGTACCCAATTCAGTTTGTACAACCTTTACAGTGTTTACAGACATCACCATTGTCTTGTTCTAGTACTTGTTTTCCATCACCCTAAAAAGAAACTTCATATCCATTAAGTTCACTTCCCATTTCCCTCCCCTCACCCCCTAGCAACCACTATTGTCTCTGGATTTCTCTATTCATTCTGGATATTTCATAAAATGGACATAAAATGTGTGGCCTTTTTAGGGGCGGGGGTCTGGCTTTCACTTTGCATAATGTTTTCAAGAGTCATCCATGTGGTAGCAGTTATCAGTACTTTATTCCTTCCTATGGCTGAGTAATATTCCATTGTTTGGATGGGCCACGTTTCATTTATCTATTCATCACCTGATGGACTTAAAAACTCCCTCCCTCCCTCCCTTGGCTGGAGGGCTCAGTGATTAGAGGCCACGTGCCTCCCTGCCCCTGGGTGGGGCATGTGTAACTAATCTGTGTCCCCCTCTCTTTTACTCTGTAAAAGCAATGAAAAAAATACCCTCAGGTCAGGATTTAAAAAAAAATTGCCCTCCCCAAACTTTATTGAGGAATAATTGACAAATAATTGTATTATATTTAAAGTGTGTAATGGTGCTGACTTTGTGTGTGTGTTTGTGTGTGTGTAATATATATAATGTGTGTGTGTATAATTTTATATATATAAAATGTGTGTGTGTATGTATATTTTGGTATGAGTTACCAAGATCGAGATAATTAACATCCATCACCTCACATGGTTAACCTAATTGACATTTTGGTAATTTCCACTGTTTGGCTATTGCGACTAGTGTTGCTGTGAACATTTGTGCACAGGTTTTTGTTAGACCACCTGTTTTCAGTTCTTTTGGAGATACAGCTAGGAGTGGGATTGCTGGATCATGTGGCAATTATGTTTAATTTGCTGAGGAACTGCTACACTGTTTTCCATCGCCGCTCTGCTCTTTTACATTCCCACCAACAATGTGAAAGGGTTCCAATTCCCCATTAACCTTGCCAACATTTGTTACTTTCTATGTTTTCTTTTTTAAATGGCATTTCATTGTGGTTTTGATTTTCCAAATGACTAATGTATTGAGCATCTTTTCATGTGCTCCTTGGTTATTTTCTGTCTTTTTTTTTTTTAAATCCTCACTCGAGGATATTTTTATTCTATTAATTTTAAGAGAGAGTAGAAGGAAGGGAGGGAGAGAGGAAAAACATCACTGTGAGAGAGACACATCGATTGGCTGCCTCCTGCATGTGCCCTGACCCAGGGGGTTGACCCTGCAACACAGGTATGCGCCCTTGACCAGAATCAAACCTAAGACTTTTTGGTGGGCAGGCCGGTGCTCTAACCACTGAACACACCAGCCAGGGCTTCATCTCTTTTTTTTTTGCTGAATAATATTCCATTTTATGTATGTACCTACTACATTTTATATATATCTATTCAGCAATTGATGGACATTTGGGTCATTCTACTTTCTAGCTACTATGATTAATGCTGCTGTGCACATTTGTGTATAGTAGGTTTCTGCGTGGACATTATGGACAAATTATTTTTCAAAGTGGCTACACTACTTTATATACAAAGTATGAGGATTCCAATTTCTCCATCTTTACAGCAGATATTTGTCTTTTTTTTTTTTGGTTTGTCTCTTTTCCTATAGCCATCTAGTGAACGTGAAATGATTTTGATTTGCATTTCTCTGATGACTAATAATGTTGAGTATCTATGTGCTTTTTGGCTAATTCACATATCTTTGGAGAAATGTCTATTCAAGTGCTTTGCCCATTTTAAAATTGGATTATTTCTTTTATTATTGAGTTGTAAGAGAGTTCTTTTTTAAAAAATTATCTTTATTGTTGAAAGTATTACAAATGCCCCCTTTTTCTTCCCATTGATCTCCTCCACCTTGAACCTCCCCACCCCTCCTCAAGAGTTTATATATATATGTGTATTTTAGAAGCCTGGTGCACGAATTTGTGCACTAGTGGGGTCCCTCGGTCTAGCCTGTGGGATTGAAACCAGCTCTCCGACATCCCCCAAGGGGTCCCAGATTGTGAGAGGGCACAGCCCAGGCCGAGGGACCCCCACCAGTGCACGATCAGGGCCGGGGAGGGATGTGGGAGGCTGGCCAGCTGGGAAGGGACCACGGGAGGACTCCAGGGTGTGTCTGGCCCATCCCACTCAGTCCCAATCAGCCAGACCACAGCAGCAAGCTAACCTGTAGGTCAAAGCGTCTGCCCCCTGGTGGTCAGTCCACATCATAGCAAGTGGTTGAGCAGCCTTAGCATATCATTAGCATATTTTTTTCATTCTTTTTAAAAAATATATATATTTTAGTGATTTTTTTTACAGAGAGGAAGGGAGAGGGATAGAGAGAGTCAGAAACATCGATGAGAGAGAAACATCGATCAGCTGCCTCCTGCACACTCCCTGCTGGATATGTGCCTGCAACCAAGGTACATGCCCTTGTTGGGAATCAAACCTGGGACCCTTGAGTCCACAGGCTGATGCTCTATCCACTGAGCCAAACTGGTCAGGGCTCCTCATTAGCATATGCTTTGATTGGTTGAATGGGCGACTGGACACTTAGCATATTAAGCTTTTATTATATAGGACTAGAGGCCTGATGCACAAAATTCGTGCAAGGGGCTTGGACCTCACAACCCTGGCTTCATCTGGAAGGTTGTCTGGCTGTCTGGTCTAATTAGCTTATTACACTTTTATTATAGATTGGATATAGGTCCCTTATTTGCAAATATTTTCTTTCATTCTGTGGGTTGTTTTTCATTTTCTTGATGGTAATCATTTGCAGTATAAAAGCTTTTAATTTTGATGCAGTCCAGTTTTTCTAATAACTTTTTTATTAAAATATTTTTTAAAAATAGCACACCCCACACTGGGGATTGAGCCCACAACCTGGGCATGTGCCCTTGACCAGAATTGAACCTGTGACTTTTCAGTCCACAGGCCGATGCTCTAGACACTGGGCCAAGCCAGCTCGGGCTTTATTGAAATACTAGAGGCCTGGTGCACAAAAGTCGTGCACGGGTAGGTTCCCTAGGCCTGGCCGGCGATCGGGCCGATTGGGCCCTTTCCTGGCTGCCGGCCAGGGCCTTCCTTCGTTCTGTGCCCCCCCCCCTCTTGTGGTCAGCACACGTCATAGTGAGCAATCGAACTCCAGGTCAAACTCCCGAGGGGACACTTTGCATATTAGCCTTTTATATATAGAGATTTTTAATTGTTATTGATTTTGTTTGTTAATCCTCACCTGAGGATATTTTTCCCATTGCTTTTCAGAGAGAGTGGGAGGGAGGGAGGGAGGGAGAGAGAGAGAGAGAGAGAGAGAGAGAGAGAGAGAGACATCAATGTACCTGAGATCTTAGTTGAGACTCTGGGTTGTGTGGGCCGACGCTCTAACCACTGGGCAACAGGCACGCAAGCCAGGGTGATTTTTAGAAAAGGGGGAGGAAGAGGGGGAAAGAAACATTGATATGAGAGCAGAACATCCATTGGCTGCCTCCTGCACACACCCTACCCAGGATTAAGCCCAAAACCCCAGGCATGTGCCCTTACCCAGAATCAAACCCACAACTTTTCAATTCGGGACAACTCCCAACCAACTGAGCTACACTGGCCAGGTTCACTTTTTCCTTTTGATTAAGCATTTCTTGATTCTTAGCAAGAAGAGATTAAATAATTATATTAAAGGTTTCATCAGTTATTTATTTATTTTTTTAATACTTGACACACTTTGTTATGAGGTGCCAGAGCTGCAGAGGTGTTAAACCACATTCAAAGACTAGATGAATCAGTACCGTTATTGATATTTCTGAAACTACAATCACAGGAGGAAAGCAATCTATACTAAATTTTGTACCCACAGAATTCTGCAAATATTGTGTCTTCATTCTTAAAACTAGACTTGTTTCCTAACAGTGAGGATAATAGTCAAGTAAATTCCTTTCGGTAAAATTGGTGGTAAACATTGCATTTTTTCATTGTGATCCACCTTATTAAATTGCCCTTCAGAATGAAGGTTCTACCTTCCATTCCTCTGTCAATGTGTAAGAATGTCTCATTTCCTCCTACCATCACCAACACGATATGTTAATCACACTTTTTGATCTGATAGGTGTCATGTTAATTTGCTCTTTTTGGTGACAGTTAAAATTTTGATAGGAATTTAATTTTATTTTTGTGTTTTTATTATATATATATTTTTTTGATATGAATTTTCAAAGTCTGGACTTATCTAGTTCTCATTAGAGGGATAGTAGTACATGACTTATAAAATTAAAACTTTACAGAAATGGAATGCAATCTGTAAAGTCACTCATGCCATTTTAAAAATGCCTTCAAGACTACTAGTCCTCATTCTTAAATTTTTTGTGTGAAGAAATTTGTTTTGATTTATTGATTTTGAAAGCGAGAGACATGGATTTATTGTTACACTTATTTATGCATTCATTGGTTGATTCTCTTTTAATATTTTTATTGATTTTCAAAGAAGAAGGGAGAAGGAGAAAGAGATAGAAGCATCAATGATGAAAGAATCATTAATCGGCTGCCTCCTGTACACCCCTTACTGGGCATGTACCCTGACCAGGAATCAGCCATGACTTCCTGGTTCATAGGTTGACTCAACCACTGAGCTACACCTCCCCACAAGCAACCACTACCCTCATTTTGGATAGAACAGATTTTGCCAATTTTGAACTTTGTATACAATTAAGTATGCATTGTAGCGCCTTCTGTGTCTGGCTTGTGCTCAGCATTGTGAGATTCATCCTCGTTGTGGGTAGCAGTAGTATGTTCATTGTTAGAGCTGTACAGTATTCCATTGTTACTATATACTTTCTTCTTCTGGTGATGGTCCATTTAGAGTTTTTTCAGTATTTAGCTATTATGAATAAAGCTGCAATGAAAATTCTCATATATATATCTTTGCCTGCTGTATATACATTTTTGATAAGAGAGGAATTGCTGGAACATAAGTGTTTATGTAGCTTTAGCAGGTAATGCCATACTGTTTTTCAAAGTTATTGTACCACATTCTATTATCATGAACAGTATGTGTGAGTTCATTTGCTACAAATCCTCACTAACAGTTGGTATAATCATTTTAATTTTAGCCATTAATGATGTATGTGTCATGGTATCCTATTGTGGTTTTAACATGCATTTTTCTGATGGCCAATGAAATTGACCTCTTTCATATTCAACTATTTGTGTATCCTCTAGTGAGGTGCTTATTTAAATCTCTTACCCATTTTTGTCATTTTGATTATCTTACTGATTTTTTTTTTGAATATATTTTATTGAATTTTTACAGAGAGGAAGGGAGAGAGACAGAGAGTTAGAAACATCGATGAGAGAGAAACATCGATCAGCTGCCTCCTGCACACTCCCCACTGGGGATGTGCCCGCAACCAAAGTACATGCCCTTGACCGGAATCGAACCTGGGACCCTTGAGTCCACAGGCCGACGCTCTATCCACTGAGCCAAACTAGCCAGGGCGTCTTACTGATTTTTAAAAAATGGGTTTTAATTGATTTTTGTAGAGAGAGGGTTGTGGGGGGGGGGGGGGGGGAGAAACATGATGTGAGAAACATTGATCAGTTGCCTCCTGTACCCATCCAACTGGGATAGAACCCAAAACCCCAGGATGTGCCCTGACCAGGAATTGAACTGGTGACCTTTTGGTGCACGGGATGATGGCTCAACTAACTGGGCCACACCTGCTAGGGCTATCTTATTGATTTGTAGGAGTTTATTTTGATACAAGTGTTTGTTGAATATATTGTATTGCAGATATCTTCTAGTCTTGCTTGCTTTTTAACTTTTTTTTTTTTTAACTAACTTTAAAAAGAATTGATTTCAGAGAGGAAAGGAGAGGGAAAGAGAGATAGAAACATCAATGATGAGAATTATTGATCGGCTGCCTCCTGCACACCCTACACCTGGGATTGAGCCTGCAACCCAGGCATATGCCCTAACCCGGAATCGAACCACGACCTCCTGGTTCATAGGTTGATGCTCAACCAGAGCCACTCCGGCTGGTCGCTTTTTAACTTTCTTAATGGCATATTTGATTAACACAAGTTCAAATTAGTCCAAGGGAAGGTCTTAACCTCCCTCAGCGAATCAGCCCTACTTATATTTCTTCAGTAAGTTGTTTTCCACCTGGCTTTCACATATAAACCTGACAAAAAACTGCTCTTACATTGACCAAACTTGTTTTCATTTTTATTTTTTAAAGCCAGGAAGACAGTATATTTAAGTGGACCCTTAAACAATTATTTCTGAAATATGTGGTAGACTCCCTAGTTCTAAGTCTGAAAGGTAGAAAAGCATGGGGAAGCATACATAGCCTTTTACTCCTAATTTGCAGCAGGCAAGTACACGGTGAACTGCTTCAGAGATGGTGGTGTCCTTTTTATAGTGTGTTTACCTTTATCTAAACAAACAGGCCTATCACACCCATTTTTCTTTTTTAAAAAGTATATGTTTATTGATTTCAGAGAGGGCTGCTTCCTGCTGGGGATCATGTTATAGGTCAGTGCTCAACCACTGAACCACACTGGCTGGGCTCACATCCATTTAAAAAAAATATTTCTTTATTGATTTCAGAGAGGAAGGGAGGAGAGAGAGATAGAAACATCAATGATGAGAGAATCATTGATTGGCTGCCTCCTGCACACCCCCCACTGGGGATCAAGCCTGCAACCCAGGCATGTGCCCTTGGCCGGAATCGAACCTTGGCCCCTTCAATCCGAAGGCTGACGCTCTATCCACTGAGCCAAGCCAGCCAGGGCTTGCATCCATTTTTAAGCACTGTTTTGTACCTTTTTTCAGCTAATGATATTGTTACATATCATTACATTAAAAAGTTTTGCCTTTATTCCCTGCCTACAGTAGTTTCCATTTGGTTATTTATTTTTATCAGTTTTCTATTGATGGCCATTTCTAATACTTCCCGTTTTTCACTGCTATCAGTAAAGCTTTAGTGGATAACCTGAGATGTTCACACATATTGACCTAATAACGTCCTTCATAACAGAAGAAAAACCAAGCTCATATGTTGCAGTGCCTCATTGGTGTCCTTTGATCTGGAGTGATTACTCAGTCTTTCTTAGTATTTTGTGACACTACACTTTAGAAAAGTACATAACACTGTGTAAAGTTCCTCAACTTGGGTTTGGCTGGTGTTGCTCTTTTATATATACACTAGAGGCCCGTTGCACGAAGAGATTCAGCCTTTGCTCTGCGCCTGCGTGTGCAAATTAACTGTCATCTTTGTTGTGTTAATTTGCATACTCATCCTGATTGGCCGGTGGGTGTAGTGGAGTGACACTCAAATTGTTGCATGTTTCTCTTTTATTAGTGTAGATACACACACACACTCTAGAGGCCCAGTGCACGGCTTTGTGCACAACTGAGTTCCCTCAGCCTGGCCTGCGGGATCGGGCCTGTCCCTCAGCCCAGTCTGCGACCTCTCACAGTTCGGGACCCCTCGGGGGATGTCCACCTGCCAGCTTAGCCCCGGGAGCCCTCGGGGGATTTCCGACTGACAGGGAGCCGGCCTAAGCTGCAGTTGGACATGAGCTGCCGCAGAGGTGGGAGAGGCTCCCGCCACTGCTGCTGTGCTCGCCGTCAGCCCAGCTTGTGGCTGAGTGGAGCCCCCGCCCCCCCCCCCCTACATACTGGTTACCTTAACTTTGATCACTTGGTTAAAGTGGTATCTGCCAGGTTTCTCCACTCAAAGCTATTTTTTCTTTTGTAATTAAACAGCTTGTGCTGAGCTACTGTCTGTTCCTTCTCAAACTTGCCTATACTAGCATCCTTGATGATTGCTGCCTGATTTTGTAATTAATCTGATGGATGCCAAATGGTAATTTCCTAATTCTGCCCTTCCTTTTACTTTGTAAGTTGGCGTTCTTCTCTAGAGATTTCCCATCCATCTCATTATCGATACCTGATTTATTCAGTAGTCATAATCCTATTGTTACTTATTTTGTTGGATCAAATTGCTCCAGATCTGGCCACTGGAGACCCTTTGAAACCATCCTTTTAACATGTCCCCATCATTCTTTGAATGCATCTTTACTTTTTGGGCACGGCAAGATATTCCGTGTTTATCTTGTGTTTTCCATGCCCAGCCTTAACAACAGCCATTTCTCCAAGGAGCCCTGGGTTCCTCGAGTGGGGAATATTTAGACATCAAGATCTGGTTGCTAGGTATGCTCAAAGAAGTACTGCCCTGTATTTTACCTGGCAACCTTATGTTGCCTCCAAATATTAAGACCCATGAGTTTAGCCTTCTACCACCCTAGCTTTCCTCTCCAAAATTTGGTTCCCTTTGTCTCCAGTATATTTACTTTTTGTTGAGTTGTAGAATATATAGAAAATTGTTTCAGAATTGTTAATCCCTGTCTCTGTGAAAAGGAAGCCAATGAGAGTTTGTAATTTATTCCTTTTGTCTTTACTTTAGCCTAAGGACACTAGTAAGTGAGATTGCTGACCACTGTTCAGGTTGCTAGGGTTAGTCCCCCCATCCTTCAGTGTGGATGTTACTTAGTTGAAATATGTTTGTGTTGAATTTAGGGTTCCCCCCATCCTTATTGACTGTGTGTGTGTGTGTGTGTGTGTGTGAGAGAGAGAGAGAGAGAGAGAGAGAGAGAGAGAGACTGACTGACTCACATGGCCCCAGAGAGAGAGAGAGAGAGAGAGAGAGAGAGAGAGAGACTGACTGACTCACATGGCCCCAGAATTCAACTGTGTATGAAACAGTATATTCAGAAAAGTGTCACGTACCTCTCTTTTTTTACCCTTATCCTAATAGGTAACCAATTTCATTAGTCTCTGCTTTGTCTTTCTTTTTTCTTTTCTTTTTAATGTATTTTTATTGATTTCAGAGGGAAAGGGAGAGGGAGAGATAGAAACATCAGTGATGAGAGAATCATTGATCAGCTGCCTCCTGCACATTGATTGGCTGCCTTCTACACAGGATCAAGCCCACAACTTGGGCATGTGCCCTGACTAAGAATTGAATAGTGACCTCCTGATTCATAGGTCAGCGCTCAAACACTGAGCCATGCTAGCAAGGCTGTCCTTGTGTTTCTTATTGCTTACACACACACACACACACACACACACACACACACACACACACTAGCATACTGTAGTTACTCTTTTGCACTTTGCTTTTTTCACTTACTAATATATCCTAGGAATTACTCCACCATAGTTCATAGAGATCTTCTTCCTGCTTTTTTTTGTTTGTCGGTTGCATAGTACTCTTTTATGTGTGTGTACCACATCCCCTGTTTGGCCATTTGGTTTGTTTCCAGCAGTTTGCAGTTACAAACAGTGCTGTCAGGAAAAACCTCGTGCCTGTGTTTTTTCACTGAAGGAGTTGTATCTTCAGGGTGAATTCTTAGAGAGGAAATGGTTAGCTGTAAATGTAGATTTGTTAAGAGACTACAAAATTCTTCTCTGTAAGAGTCCTACCAGTTTGTATTCCCTTTAGTAGTAAATTAGTTCTGTTTTCCACAGACTCACAAACTGAGTGTTGAGTGTGGTGGAATACTTTCTCAGTTACGCTAATCTTATAGATAACAGATTTTTTTTTTAAATGGTATATCATTATAGTTTTAATTTGAGTGTTTCTTACTAATCTTATAGATAATAGATTTTTTAAAAAATGGTATATCATTATAGTTTTAATTTGAGTGTTTCTTATCCTGGAACTATGGTATTTTAAAATTAAACTTTTTTTTTTTCTTCATAGACGAAACTGCAAAGGAAATCCAAATTGCTTGGTTGGGATTGGTGAGCATATTTGGTTAGGAGAAATAGATGAAAATAGTTTTCATAACATTGATGATCCCAATTGTGAGAGGAGAAAAAAGGTGAGCCATCATTTTTAAGTGATTTCATATGGTGTCCTATGTTTGTTTTGTGCCTATGGTCAGAAACCATTGATTTCTGGTAACGTGAAAAGGAAGCCATTGAGAGTTTGTAATTTATTCATCAAAACGATGCCCCACGCTTGGCGGAGAGGCTGAAGGTGGTTCTACCATGTTGACTGAGACAGTTTTCACAAAATTGTAATCTGAAATTGAAAAAATAATGCGTCCTATAACTTTTTTTTTAGTTGTAAATTTTCTATTTTTGTAGAACTCATTTGTGGGCCTCACTAACCTTGGAGCTACTTGTTACGTCAACACATTTCTTCAAGTCTGGTTTCTCAACTTGGAGCTTCGGCAGGCGCTATACTTATGTCCAAGTACCTGTAGTGACTACATGAGGGGAGATGGTATCCAGGAAGAGAAAGGTCAGTGGGATGGGATGGGTTCACTTCTGAGTGTTGCCAGTAGATCACATCCTAACCAGCCAAATAGAGGAAACTTGCTTTCGAATGTTCCATGCCAGGCATGGTTGTAGTTCTTTATAAACATTGCAGGGTTCAAAATCATTTTCCATTTTTCTCTATATTTATCATTTATGTAAAAAATGGCTAATACTCGCCCGGCCTGTGTAGCTTGGTGGTTGAGCATCGATCTATGAACCAGGAGGTCACAGTTCCATTCCAGGTCAGGGCAGTTGCCTGGGTCGTGGCCTCGATCCCCAGATTCCCAGTAGTGGACATGCAAGAAGCAGCCAATCAGTGATTCCCTCTCATCATTGCTTCTATCTCTCTCCCTCTCCCTTCCTCTCTCTGAAACCAATCAATCAATCAATCAATCAATAAATAAATAGCTAAGATTCAAGGGAAGGAAATACATTTGATGATTCTTTCAAATTTTTTTGAACATTTAAATTTTTTTAGAGAGAGAAACATTGATTTGTTATTCCACTTATTTATACATTCATAGATTGATTCTTGTATGTGCCCTGACCCAGGATCTAACTCACAACCTGGATGCATCGGGATGATGCTCTAACTCAGTGGTTCTCAACCTTGGCTGCACATTAGAATCACCTGGGAATCTTTTTAAAATCCTAATTTCTGGGCCTCATCCTCCGGAAATTCTGTTTCTTTGTTACTAATGTTGTGGCCTCACCCCATAACAAAGAAACAGAATTTCCGGAGGATGAGGCCCAGAAATCAGGATTTAAAAAAGATTCCCAGGTGATTCTAATGTGCAGCCAAGGTTGAGAACCACTGCTTACCCCCACCCTACCGGCTGCTGTTAAAAAATATATTGTATTGATTTTTAACAGAGAGGAGGGGAGAGGAATAGAGAGTTAGAAACATCGATCAGCTGCCTCCTGCACACCCCCTACCGGGGAATGTGCCCGCAACCAAGGTACATGCTCTTGACCGGAATCGAACCCGGGACCCTTAAGTCCGCAGGCTGACACTCTATCCGCTGAGCCAAATAGGTTAGGGCTCTTGATGTATTTTAATTAATAAATAGTTCAGTATAACGCCAAGTAAGCAAATAATTCTAAGAGGCTACTGACAACTCTAATGAGGTCGATATTCAGCCCAGGGCAAGGCAGTTGTGCCTTAGGCCCTAGTCAGTAGTTCATCTGTAAACCTCGTGCTGTCTTTTATATGATCTGATTTGAGCACAATGCTAATTTTTTTATTTTATTTTTTAAATTGATTTCAGAGAGGAAGAAAGATGGAGAGAGAGATTGAAACATCAATGATGAGAATCATTGATCAGCTGCTTTCTGCACACCCCCTACTGGGGACCGAGCCGGCAACCCAGGCATGTGCCCTTGACTGGAATTGAACCCGGGACCCTTCAGTCCCCAGGCCGACACTCTGCCCACTGGGCCAAACCAGCCAGGGCACAATGCTAATCTCTTTTGTTAGGAGTGAGAAAAGATAGGATGTATAAGCCCCACCTCTTTCAGCCCTTCAGACAGTGGTGATACGTGAGGGTCTTGGTCCTGTCCTTGTCAATGGTAATCTTTGCTGCACAACAATGTTTAAAAATTAAGTTTGGCCAAAACCGGTTTGGCTCAGTGAATAGAGCGCCAGCCTGCGGACTGAAGGGTCCCGGGTTCGGTTCTGGTCAAGGGCATGTACCTGGGTTGCGGGCATATCCCCAGTGGGAGATGTGCAGGAGGCAGCTGATGGATGTTTCTAACTCTCTGTCTCTCTCCCTTCCTCTCTGTAAAAAATCAATAAAATATATTTTAAAAAAATTAAGTTTGTTTCCACATGCTTTCTTTCTATAGTTCTGAATATTTAAATCTGGACCAATGGTGTGTTACATATTTAAGGTAATAGTGTATGTAAAGGTTGAATCATAAAATGGATCATTTAAAAAATTTTAGCATTGTTTTGCTGAAGTATAAATTTACCAATGAGAAGGTAGTTAAATAACAAATGAAAACTAAATTTTTATTTTATAAACTGATGTACCATTGCCAGAATTCTTTGGGTATCTTCAAGAAATTTAAATACATTTTCTAAACACACAAATTCTAATATTTCACCAAAGTTCTTCATAAGCATGTACATTTCTGCTGTTTCTTTTTTTAAATATATTTTTATTGATTTCAAAGAGGAAGGGAAAGGGAGAGAGAGATAGAAACATCAATGGTGAGAATCATTGATCGGCTGCCTCCTGCATGCCCCCTACTGGGGATAGAGCCCGCAACCCGGGTATGTGCCCTTGACTGGAATCAAACTCAGGACCCTTCAGTCCACAGGCCGTCGCTCTATCCACTGAGCCAAACCGACTAGGGCTCTGCTGTTATCTTAATGGTCACAGTGCCGTGTAGTGGAAAGGGCTTTTGTTGGGAATGGTGTGGTCTGAGTTTGATGCCCAGCTCAACCACTCCCTTATTTTACAGATAGGAAAACCAGGGAGTAGGAGTTGTTGAAGATCTTATGGAGTATCTAGCCTGTCAAATAAAAGAGTTGGAGTAGATAAGACTTACTTGACAGCTTTTAACAGGCTGCGAAGGCCTTGCACCCCAGGAAGTAAGATTTTTATCTTTATTTTGCAAATGAAATACTGATTTCCTGGAAGTCACAATTGGTAGTAAAGAGATAAACTGTCAGTTTAATCAGAAGACAAACTGCACAATAACTTGAACAGAGAAAGCAAAGGGGATTGTTAACAGGAAATTCAATTAATGGGGAATTGTTTAGTAAGAATTAAACAGGACTTGAAACAATACAGGAGTAGCGGACATAGGGAGCAGCCAGTAAGCCTGGGGCGGAGATCCAGACCTCTTTGGAGAGATGCCCTAACGTGTGCTGAGATGCCTCCGTGGAGCTCTGCTGGAAACTGCCTACAGCAGTGGTTCTCAGCCTGTGGGTCTCGACCCCTTTGGGGGTCTAACAACCCTTTCACAGGGGTCGCCTAAGACCATCGGAAAACACATATATAATGACATATTGTTTTTGTGATTAATCACTATGCTTTAATTATGTTCAATTTGTAACAATGAAATTGGGGGTCACCACAACATGAGGAACTGTATTAAAGGGTCACGGCATTAGGAAGGTTGAGAACCACTGGCCTACAGGAAGGTGCTGGGCCCAAAAGCCTCTGTGAAGTCACCTGAGAGGTGCCTGAAGGTCATTCACTGGGTGCTCGTTTAAGAGGAAGTGTCTCAACAGACGCGTTCTACTGTGCAGCTAGCTACCAGAGGAGGTCCTGAGGGACGCTCCTGGCCACTTGTAGGCTGCAGGGACCTGGAGTCTGAGAAGCTGCACCCCCCAGGAGTGTGGTGAGAGGCATAACTGAACTCTCCAGTGCCCCCGACTGACAAGATTTAACCTTGCCCTACCTGGCAAAGGAGAAATATTTGCGGAGCTCATCTGTTATCATAGAGCAGGCAAAGAAGGGTGGATTTAGAGGTGAGAGGCAATAAATTAATAACTGGCACAGAAGGTAACACTCAAGTCTTTTAGGGCCCTTGAGATTCATGCTTCTGATTTGCCTACCTTCCCCCAACTCATTAAAATTTGCTATTCAAAAATTCTAGGATTTTTCATTCAAGTTTGAAACTCTAGCCTTGAGATTCCTGTCACTTGCTCTGTGTGTGGCAAGACCACATTAATGAGATTTCATTAAAGTGTTTGGCCATCTTATACGAACGGTGAATATGGTTTTTATTACTGGAATGGATGTTTTCAGTGTGATTTGACATTGTAGAAACTAGTCATGACTGTGATTGTTGAAATGTACATATGGCCTCTTGCTTTCATAGGATATATAAGACAGCTATGGCCACCTCATTACAAAAGACATGTGGTTATGAATTTGTTTCTTTAGAAGTTTTAAAACAATAATAAAATACTATATAGTTTGAATGTAAGGGTATTTAATTATATCTCATGTGAAGATGAAGTATATTTTAAAGAGTAGCAGTTTTTTAAACATAAACATTTTTTAAAAATAGATTATGAGCCTCAAACAATTTGTGAGCATCTCCAGTACTTGTTTGCCTTGTTGCAAAACAGTAATAGGCGATACATCGATCCATCGGGATTTGTTAAAGCCTTGGGCTTGGACACAGGGCAACAGCAGGTAAGAACCTTGTGTTTATTTTTTCAATATAAAAAGGTACCCAAGCATCCCTTAGAATGTTTATAGAAGGAAATGCTTTTATAAATTATTTTTTCTATCTTGAAGTAGAGCATTTATTTACTGTTCAGTTTATTATACATTCTTCTTGATCCTATTTCTAAAAATTCCTATTTTGGGCACAAGCTGATTCAGTACAGCTCTAGTCCTTGTTCATAAATGTCAAGTTCAAAGTACAGATGGTTTTGGGAATATTTAACTTATTTCTACTTGTATCAGAAGTTGAAAAGCAAGATTTGATTTTTCTTTTTATTAACCCAAACTTGTGTTGTAGGATGCCCAAGAATTTTCAAAGCTCTTTATGTCTCTTTTGGAAGATACTTTGTCTAAACAAAAGAATCCAGATGTGCGGAACATTGTCCAACAGCAATTCTGTGGGGAATATGCTTACGTAACTGTGTAAGTGTGTTTCAGCTTTTCATGTTTTACTCTAAGACAGTCGTTCATATGTTATCTAATTTTTAGTTCAGTTCCAAGTTATAGCTTTTGTGGATTATCATGGGACCTGAAATATTTATAGCAATACATTGCCATGGGAACATGTAAACAACTATCTTGATAGTTATAGTTGAACCCATCCAGGTGTTGGGAACTGTGTCTGGTTGAGCACTTGCCACTTATTTTATGGCTGTGGTGTGAGCTGAAAGAGTAAGATTAAAGTCAGCTAGAATACTAAGAATAAATGTAGAATAACTCTTAAAAACTTTCCTAATCCTAAAACACATGGCCTCACCGATCACTGTCTGTGTTTACTAAATATATATAGTGTAAATAATTTCTGTGAAAGAGAACTAAGGGAATACACGCTTCTATCTATATTTCTAGGATGTAAAACAATAGAACCTTGTTTTTCCCACCCTGGTCTTAATTTTATCACTCTTTTATTACAGTTGCAATCAGTGTGGCAGAGAGTCTAAGCTTTTATCAAAGTTTTATGAACTGGAGTTAAATATCCAAGGCCATAAACAGTTAACAGATTGTATCTCGGAATTTTTGAAGGTATTCAATTTTGTTGTATGTATTGTTTTTGCTCATTAACAGTTAAATACTATTCTGAATGGTTTTTGATTTAATGGATAAAGTCATGTCAACATTTTCTATATATGAAGTGTCTCTGGTTATGTAATGATCTAGAAGAACCTTAGTAAATTATAAAGTATTGAAGCAGGCTGCATCTTAAAATAATTTTTGACTATTTCAGGTTATTTTATGTGTATAAAAACTTACTGTGTGATCAGGGGTAGTAGAGTGTTTAAGGAAATCTGAGCTGTTACTTAGTTTAATTTACATTTTCATTTAATGAGAGCTAGAATGTGTTGAATGTAAATAATTTTTATATCACTGTGGTCATTCTTCAGGTCTGCCACTTGATATTTCTACTTTCTGTATATTTAGATTTATGTACTGATGTGGAAGTGGTTCCCTTTTGTTCTGGGGGAGAAAGCTGCTAGGAGGAAACCTTTGCTATCAAGAAGGAACAGACACATAGCATAATAGATGAACTTACTATTTTTGTATTTTCCCTACTCTCTTAGCACAACCATTAGATGCTAAAGATACTCATTCCTTGAATCCATTCAGCTAGTGTTGAGTGGTCGCTGTTCGGACACTGTTTCAGCTGTTGGGGATAACCATAGTGAGCAAAACAGACAAAACATTTTTGCCTTTAAGCAGCTTATAGTGTAATGGTGATGGGATCAGGGAGGGGCAGTAAAATAAATATAAGTAAAATACAAAGAGTGTCAACTATAACAAGTGCTATGGAGAAAACTAAAGCAGGCAAGAAGGGTGGAGAATGTGGTAGGGATGAGGGTGAGGTTGGTTACAATTAGAAATAAGGTGATAGAAGGTGATGGTGTGAGTCATGCAAGAACCAGGAGGGAGCATATTTGGGCTATTTTGTGACTGAAGTGAAACAAAAAAAAAGGAGAATGACAGGAGATGAAGTTGTAGAGATAACCAAGGACCGTTTCAGATAGGGCCTGGTAGACCTTTGTCAGAAGTTGGACTTTTATTCGAGTGAGGTCAGACGCCATTGAAGAGCTGTGAGCGTAGGAGGGATGTAACCTGTTTTTAACAGGATAACTGGGTGCTGTCTTGAGAAGAGGAGGCTGATGTGGGGCCAGGGCAGACAGATGTTGATGGTGTCTTGGACCCAAGGCTTAGTTGAAGAGATGATGTGTTTGGGTTTTAGATATATTTTCAAAGTAGAGCTGATGAAATTTGCAGGTTGGATATGGAGAGCACGTGTGTGAAATTTGTGTATGTGTATCCTATATAATAAAAGCCTAATATGCAAGTTGACTGGAGGGGGAGCGGACCTAAGCCATCAGTCAGACATCCCCCAAGGGCTCCTGGTCTGCGAGAGGGCGCAGGCCGAGCTGAGGGAACCCTGAGTGCATGAATGTTCATGCACTGGGCCTCTAGTATATATATAATTAATTTTGTATTGTGGTGCCCACGTGTAGTTTGTACCTATTCACTATTTTTAAATTAATTATGCTGCATCAAAATGCATATGATATTTCTTTTTTAAAAAATTAAGTCTTTATTGTTGAAAGTATTACATATGACCCCTTCTTCCCCCCATTGACTCCTTCTGTTATGCCCCCACCACCCACCCGAGGCCTTCACCACCCTACTGTCTGTGTCCATGGGTTATGCATATATGTATACAAGTTCTTTGATTTCTTCCCCCCGACTTCTCTCTGAGGTTCCACAGTCTGTTCTATGCTTCTAAAACCCACTTCCCATCTCCTAGTTTTTAAAATATAATGTCTTGTTCCTTATCAGGAAGAAAGACTAGAAGGAGACAATCGATACTTCTGCGAAAACTGTCAAAGTAAACAGAATGCAACAAGGAAGATCCGACTGCTGAGCCTTCCTTGCACTCTGAACTTGCAGCTCATGCGTTTTGTCTTTGACAGGTAAGTATGTGCAGATGTGGTGTGTGTAGCTCATTGTGGAATAATGTGGAGATTTTACTGTAGACAGGTAATTATAATTTGTAATGCTAGCTTGAGGATGAAAGTTATAGATGGAGCCTGTTGATTTGAAATGCGTGTATTTCATGATTTTATCACAAAATTCTTAAAGAAGCTAGACATAAAATTCAGAAATAGAAAAGTAGAGACTCCTTATTTTTTATTCTGGGAAATTATTTTTAAGATGCAAAGGAAAAGCAAACATTTAGGTCGGAACTGAATTACCTTGACATTCTGTATTGTGTAAGAACTAGAGTAAAATTTTCTGCTCATTATGGTACCCTCAACTCCATGGGAATATATATCTTTTATTAAAACCAGTCATTTCTTCCATAAAAAAGCAGGAGCATCTGTGGTTTCGTCTTGTGATCAAATCCAAACCTCTGGAAATAAGTGCTCTGTTTGGAATTAGCATTTTAAATTCATACCTTTTAATGATCCATTTATTTTGCCCAATTCTAAGACAGTATTATGTATACTTATACAGGTCTTTGAAGAAGGAAATCTGTTGAGTTTATTAAGACAGATGACAGAGCTTATGCATTGTTTTATGATTGTTTTAAGTATAACTATAATTAGCTTTTCTCTTGCTTAGGCAAACTGGACATAAGAAAAAGCTGAATACCTACATTGGCTTCTCAGAGCTTTTGGATATGGAGCCTTATGTGGAACATAAAGGTAATATTTTTACTGAGCAGTGATAATCATAGTGCTCAGAGATCATAACTTGTGATCTGCCTGTGATGAATACATAATAGTACTACTACATTTTATTACCTAATCTCTGGGAACAAAGGCTTTTTGGGTGAGCTGAGATGTTACTTTATTTTCTGCAGAGATTAGATGGTTCATCAATATCTGCATAATTAAGGGTATCTATATAATAAAAGCCTAAGCAACCATTATGGCAGAGCAACCAGAAGGACTGCTCGCTATGATGCGCACTGACCACCAGGGGGCAGATGCTCAATGCAGGAGCTGCCCCCTGGTGGTCAGCGCGCTCCCACGGGGAGTGCCCCTCAGCCAGAAGCCAGGCTCACGGCTGTGCTGGCAAGTGCAGCAGCAGTGGTGGGAGCCTCTCCTTCCTCTGCAGCAGCACTGAAGAGCCAGGGGGGTTCTGGACTGCGAGAGGGATGTCTCACTGCCAGCTTAAGCCCGTTCCTGCGGGGTTTCCGGACTGCCAGAGGGTGCAGGCTGGGTTGAGGGACAAGCCCCCCCTCCCCCGCATGAATTTCATTTACTGAGCATCTAGTAAAAGAATAAAAAATGAAAGATATTTCACTGTTCCTGAACCCACACTTTTTACCTTTAAGTGTCAATATGTATCTGTAATTCCTTACTAAATTAAGTCTTCAAGCTGCCCCCACATTTTTTACTTTTTTAAAAACATTTTATCAAAAACATTAGGTGACATAAATCTAATATGTATATTGTAATTCATATCTGACCACTGGTGAGAAGAGTTCTAGGATGCTATGAGATAGTTTCAACAAGAAATAGTTTACTGCTTTCTCTTTTGATAGTCTTTACCTTACCAAACAGGGTGATTCTTATCAGAGAAAACCAACATCTTGCCCTTACTGGAAGGACTGTTTTACTTCCCTTTTAAGATTGATTGTACTGTTGATGAAATTTTTGATGTCGAAATTATGTAATAAACTCTGTCTCTTTACATAAAAAGGTTTTGGAGGCAGCTCATTGCAGAAATAAGCCATAAAACAAAAACCTTGAAAAGAAATGATTGGGGAGGTTGGGAAGCCATTTGGTAAATATGTGAGCTTTAAAATGTACGATGCTCTGTCAGGACTGTGGCTTAAAATTGGCTTTTCCCTGGAAGAACGAAACTACTGACTACAGACTGTGTCACTGTTGAATTTGGCTGAACAAATGACCTTCGCTCTAACCCTGGCTGTGTGGCACCTGTTGGTTGAAGCGTGGTCCTGTACACTGAGGCCAGGGTTTGATTCCTGGTTGCAGGTTGGGGCAGACATTCAGGTTGCAGTTTCCATCCAAGGTCAGAGTTCATACAGGAGGCAACTGATCCATGTTTCTCTCTCTCCCCCTTGTTCTCTCTCTAAAATCAGTAAAAACATATCCTTGGGTGAGGATTAAAAAAAAACCAAATTACCATCTTAAGTTGAGTATAAAATTTATCAGCAATAATGGTGATGTGATATGATACAATGGTAATAGAATCATATAGTTAATGCCAATACTTCTGTGGTTTATTGTCATCATTAATAATTTAGGAAATACTGCCTTAGCCGATCTGGCTCTGTAGATAGAGTGTTGGCCTGCAGACTGAAAGGTTCCAGTTTTGGTTCCAGTCTAGGGCACATACCTCGGTTGCAGGCTTGATACCCTTCTGAGTTGGAGCACGTGTAGGAGGCAACCAATCAACATGTCTCTCATGTCGATATTTCTCTCTCTGACTCTCCCTCTCCTTTCCATTCTCTCTAAAAAAAAACAAAACAAAGAGCAATGGAAAAATATCCTCGGGTGAGGATTAAAAAAAAAAAAATCGCTATGAAGAATTCCTGGTGTAAAAAAAACCCCAAAAACCAAAACGCACAGAATTCCTGGTGTAGATGAGTTAATGCATTTAAAAGTTATTTTAAACTTACATCTAAATGATGTTCAGTTAGGGCAGGTTAAGTGGGTTTTGTTCTAGCTATTTGCATTACTGTGTCTCCTACTGAGCTACGAGAATGCTGCAACGGTCCTTTTCTCTGTATCCTCTGTGCCTAAACTGTGTCCATCATGTGTATTTGTTGAGTGAGTGATTGGTTATACCTTGTGACTCACTCCTTACAGCTTTAAGGAAATTATAAAGTAGTGGTGAAACGTGCAAAGATTTTTACTACAAAGGTAATAATTATTGTTTGTAATGTCACTAAAATGCTACCAGCTTAAATAGTCAACAGTATGGGAGTTGTCCAGTATAGTGTGGTACTTGTACATAGTCATTATAAATAATTTTTGAAGAATATTTAATGATATGGAAAGATGATGATAATGTTTGTTAGAAAAACCTGCAGGTTTAAATATTAATAGTAATTACGTCTGTGGGATTGCTAATGAATTGTTTTCTCCTTTTTAAATAATAAAATGTAGAAGTGATCTTTTCCAACACATATGTCCTCCGTGTCATTGGCTTAAGTTTAGAATCTTTACGTACTTCGTTGTATCTTAAAATATTGATATTCATTTGCTGATACATTGCTGTATGGATAAAGCCTTCTCACGAACCACTGGCACCACAGGCTGGTGTGTAGGCTTTATTTATTTATTTTTAAAAATATATTTTAGTGATTTTTTTACAAAGAGGAAGGGATAGGGATAGAGAGTTAGAAACATTGATCAGCTGCCTCCTGCACACCCCCTACTGGGGATGTGCCCACAACCAAGGTACATGCCCTTGACCAGAATCAAACCTGGAACCCTTCGGTCCACAGGCTGGTGCTCTATCCACTGAGCCAAACTGGTCAAGGCTAGACTTTATTTTTTTAAATTATTATTATTTTTTATTGATTTCATAAAGGAAGGGAGAGGTAGAGAGGGATAGAAATATCAGTGATGAGAGAATCATTGATTGGCTGTGTAGGCTTTGTTTATTTAAAGGAGATTAGGAACTTAATGCTTTTGAAGAAATCTGAGTGTAGAATCAGTATAGATTTTCAATGTTTTCTCTCTTATTTACAGTTGTCTTGCCTATAACTATTTTGAAAGGCAGGTTTTCTTAATGACTTACCTCCATTTTTTTTGAAAACATTTTTATTTTACATAAACAATAGATTTTACTTTTGCAGTCATCTTTCATTAGCTTGCGTAATTGATTTTTGTAACAAGTTGGAGAATTTGAACAGAATTTTGGTAAGTATATGACTCAGGCAAATTATCCGGGAAAGGCAAAGTATAATACAGAGTAGCTTTGTAGCCCTGAGTGCCCAGGATGCCATAGCTTTTCCTCTGTCTTTGAGGGAATGGAGAATTATTATAGTGAGCTTATTTTATCATGTAAGTCTTAACTTTTTTTAAAATCTTAGGTGACATGTTTAGAATTCTATCAGATGCATAAAGAATTGTATTCATTATTTAGGCTTAGGATACAAGAAAAAATATTGTTACCCCAAATTTTTTTTCACTTTCTCCTTTTCTAGGTGGGTCCTATGTGTATGAACTCAGTGCAGTTCTCATACACAGAGGAGTGAGTGCTTATTCTGGCCACTACATTGCCCACGTGAAAGATCCACAGTCTGGTGAATGGTATAAGTTTAATGATGAAGACATAGAAAAGATGGAGGGGAAGAAATTACAACTAGGGATTGAGGAAGATCTAGGTAAAACCTTTAAGTTGTGAGTGCCCTTTTAAAATATAAATATTTTTTTGCCGGAAATATTTGTGATAAATTATTATGGTTCAAGATTGTTAATGGACTGTCAAGGATATTTGTATTTCTTAAATACACTCTCTGAACATCTTTTATTAGCAATGCCTGAATTAAAAAAAAAGATTTTGCCCCAGAGGTGGTTTCCATAATGCCATGTTTGAAGGCAAATATTTCAATATTTTCAATTATCAGGTTAATTGGGAGAGAGGATGGTAAGTATTAAACTAAAAAATGATGGCTAGTAGATTTAATATGTAGGATTTGTAGTCCTTTCCTCTGGGTCAGGAAATTTATTTTTGGCAGTAATTACAGCAAGGGAACGTGGCTGCAAGGATGGTATCTACTCCTTCCTGTTGAGTATCTTATCCCACCCATGGAGTGGGGGCAGCACCTCTGGGGAGGAAACTTTTTGCCATTTTGTAGTGATGAGGTCTGCCTTAAAAAAGTACTTAAAATAGTGTCTTAGTATGGAGCTCTCATCCACTTAGTTTTCTTAGGCCAAAATACCCATTATTCCCTGAAGGAGTGCATGGTTCTTCCGGTAGGAGCCATCTTGGCTGAGGTTTTCATGACTTTCTTACCATATTTGCCATTTTGGGGTGAGGTTTGACCTGGGATCTAAATAAGGGGAAAGGAACAGGAATAAGCATGTATCCCACCCATGGAGTGGGGGGCAGCACCTCTGGGGAGGAAGCTTTTTGCCATTTTGTAGTGATGAGGTCTGCCTTAAAAAAGTACTTCTTAAAATAGTGTCTTAGTATGGAGCTCTCATCCACTTAGTTTTCTTAGGCCAAAATACCCATTATTCCCTGAAGGAGTGCATGGTTCTTCCGGTAGGAGCCATCTTGGCTGAGGTTTTCATGACTTTCTTACCATATTTGCCATTTTGGGGTGAGGTTTGACCTGGGATCTAAATAAGGGGAAAGGAACAGGAATAAGCATGTGTCTCCTTGCCACTGTTCTTTTTTAATGGATCAGAACCACTTTTCCAAGGAATCAGGGAGGGGCATGGCCGTTGGCTGGCTTTGCTGGCTTTCAAGGAATGTGGGCAATCTTTCTACAGATCTCCATGTGCTGACTATTCTTGTGATTTAAAAATAGAAAATACTCTATTACAAGAATAGTAGTTATTTATAGACCAGGTAGAGCATTTAGTGTTTCTACTGATTATTTTATTATTTTTGCTCATTAGAGTGTCTTGAGTGTGTGTGTGTGTGTGTGTGTGTGTGTGTGTGTGTGTGTGTTAATTTTATTTCTTTGGGCAATTGAATTAAGTCTGGACTTATTTTTATAATTTAAGACCAATATTAAAATAAACTCGAGTAGTAGTACTTTGTTCTAGGTATGTTCTCATGAAAAACAGTACTTAACATTTTTTGAGGATGCAATATGGCAGGCAAGGCAGTGGGGGGAGGGGTAGGAGACTTTTTTAAAGATTCAAACATCTGTAGAGCCTGCTAAATTTGTGTTGCATTTTAATGTTTTAGATCCATGTAAAAGTTTCTTGATCATATATTGTAGGAATTATTTAAGTCCACCCCACCCCCATGAAAGAAAAAACAAGCTAGGCATTCTAATTTAATCATCTTTTGATTTCCCTACCTCAGCAGAACCTTCTAAGTCCCAGACACGTAAACCAAAGTGTGGCAAAGGAACTCACTGCTCTCGAAATGCATACATGTTGGTTTATAGACTTCAAACTCAAGAAAAGCCCAATACATCTGTTCAGGTACCAGGTAAGCAACTTCCCAAGATTGTGTAAGACAAATATTTTAGAATACCATGCTGAAAGGTCAATGACAAGAACAGATTGTTTTTGTTATTAATATAGGTTGATTGCATATTGTAAACATTCGTGAAAGTAGATATAATCATCACAAATTTGCTTTAAAGTAGTGAGTTTTTAAAATAAGGGAGTCTTTAACGGAACTATTCCATTGAACCTCCCTAACCCCCACAAAAAAAAAAAAAAGCAATTTCTAAAAATCCAATAAGTAATCCAGGAGTATTTAAGGAGCAGTTTGGGCCTGGCTGGCGTGGCTCAGTGGTTGAGCGTTGACCTATGAACCTGGAGGTCATGGTTTGATTCCCGGTCAGGGCACATGCCTGGGTTGCTGGCTTGATCCCCAGTGTGGGGTGTGCAGGAAGCAGCAGATCAATGATTCTATCTCACCATTGATGTTTCTCTCTGTCCATCTCCCTTCCTCTCTGAAGTCAATAAAAACACATTTTATAAAGAGCAATTGGTTTTATTTTTAAGTATTTTCTAGATTTCAAAAAAGAAGAAAGTTGCTACTGGCCTGTTGCATTCTTTCGTTGCCATTTTATCTAATACTGTTCTGTGCTCTGCAGCACCATGTGTGTGTGTGGTTTTTTTTTTTTAATTTTTAGAAAATATGTTTTTATTGTTTTTAGAGAGGAACAGGGAGAGAGAGAGAAGCATTGATATCAGAGAATAACATCGCTGTCTCCCAGATGAACCCCGACTGGGGATTGAATCAAAAACCTGGGTATGTGCCCTGACTGGAATTCGAACTGGCAACCTTTCGGTGCACAGGACGACACCCAACTGAGCCACACTGGCCAGGGCAGTAGCATGTATCTTGAAGTTGTGTTTCTGAGCCATTTGATGGTTCTTGTTGGCTGTAGTGTCATGGATAGCCAGGTGGGGACTCGCACTCTAGTGTCTGTCTTCGGTTTCACTTTTGCTTTCAGTTTGGGGGTCTCTATCAGAAAAGGAGACCATATTAGGAAGCTGCCACCAAAATATGAGCCAGCATGATATATTTGATATGATTTAGAGACCAGCATGGTTCAGTGTCTGAAAATAGGATAAAGTGGTTTTGTTTTTTCTTTGTTTTGAATAGCCTTTCTTCAAGAGCTGGTAGATCGGGATAATTCCAAGTTTGAAGAGTGGTGTATTGAGATGGCCGAGATGCGTAAGCAAAGTGTGGACAAAGGCAAAGCAAAGCACGAAGAGGTTAAGGAGCTGTACCAAAGGTTACCTGCTGGAGCTGGTCTGTAAGACATTCTGGGACAGCACTGTTGCCATTGAGTGCCTTGTTTTATGTTCACAAATGTGTATGAACTAACTTTTCCCTTCCCTGTCTTAGAATTCACTAATGCCAGCCTTATATACTATAAAATTGCCATGTAAACCAGCAATAACTTGATGTGTAGCATTTCATATAATTTTCATTATCATGTACTTTTAAAAATGGGAAGCTCTTAATTACAATGTTTAGGTCTGCACTCTTCATAAAAGACAAAATACATATTCCTATTTTGTGAGATAGTAACTTGTTCTTAAGGAAAAATTGGATTGGGTTACAATGGAGGCAGCTCAGCTATTTGGTTTCCTTGTATATTTTGTACCCTCGCAGTATTCAACAGGCATTCTTTTATATGAGTACTATTTCTTAGGATTAATTTGAAATTTAATATCAAATATTATGTTAAGAATAGGAAAGCATTCTGCTGACCTTTAATTTCTTAAGAATTGTCATACATAATCCAGCTCATCCCTCTACTGTAAGTTTACCTAATGCTTCAAAAAGGAAACCAACTTTTTAAAGCTGGTATGCCATTTGTAATAATATGTTGTCTTAGTCCTTTCATAGACATGAATTCCCTCTAAACCCAATTTCTACTTAAAGAAGAGGCAATTTAATCCTAATTTTAGAACATAAATACTCAAGCATAATTGTACTTATGGGTTTTGTCTTTTTTGTAATCTTAATTTTCCATTACTGTTAAAACTTTAAACAAAAGATGAATATAAATGGCTAAATCTGGATAAATACCCCTTAAAAGTTCTTTATTTTTAAATCCTCATCGGAGGATATGTTCATTGATTTTAGAGAGAGGGGAAAGAAGAGAGAGAGAAACATGGATTGGTTGCCTCGCCTATAGGTCCTGACTGATGATCAAACCTGCAACGTAGGTATGTGCCCTGATCGGGAATTGAACCCAAAATCTTCAGTGTACTGGACAATTCTCCAACCAACTGAGCCACACCGGCCAGGGCTTAAAAGTTCTTTCTAAATGATTTGATTCTGAGCTTTCTTTGTAACCTATTACTGTCACTCTGTTCCAAGGGTTGGGATTGTCCTAAAGAATTAAACTGACCTTAATTTTCTTGGAAATGATTTGGAAATGAACATATGATTCAAAGTTGTAAGTTCAGTCATAGGAGTTCGGAACTGGGAATCAATTTTTTGAACTTTATTCCGTTTTCATTATTCATTGGACAAGAGAAAGGGATTTACGGAGTCCGAAGGAAAATGCTCTTTGGAACCACTCTTTAAATCTGCATGGTCCAAAGATGTTATGTGTCAAGTCAGCACATGCTTGTGCTTCTCCTGGCTGTTTTCATTCCGTCTTTAAGGACTGTGCTGTAATCATCTTAAATTATCTGTAGACAAGTATTTTAAATATTTTTGATGACTCAATCTTTCTAGATTTCATAATGTTCCAAAAGAAAATACTTTGTTCAAAATCCAGGCATTAAAATATTATAACTTTGAACCCAAATGTGCATTTCCCTTTGTTAAATGTTTTAACATAGCTTTGCTGGGTTGTCACATGCTGAGATTTTATAGTGTATTATCTCCAGATTGATCATTAAAGAAAGTTGCCATTTGGCGAGTTGGCTTACCCATGCCTCTGGAAGGCAATGCTTAGGTAGTTTACAAATCACAGAAGTAGAGAACATCTTTGAGAACCTGCCAGGAGCCTTTCGGGCAGAAACATTTGTGGTGTAAAAAGCGGTCCCCACACTCTAACCTAACCATGAAGACGTATGCTAGACCTTGACTGTCGGGGAACCTCTGGGCAGAGATTGATCCAACTCTAATGTGATGGGATGGAAAATGGCAAGAAAGAGCTCTGTGACCACAGTCACAGCCTCCCATGGGTTTCCCAGCACACTGAAACTGGCGCCCAAAATCTGCACACCCGGGGATATGGAGTTACACCAGAATTATAGGCCCAGTCTCCGCTCTGTTCTTACTATAAACCACACGTGATTTCTCTAATCTTCATGTAGTGCATTGAACCCAAACAGGAAGAAGCTTCACTGGGAAGTTCACTCTGGTAGGGAATTGGAAAATGTTGTCTTGAACTAACTGCCCTTGAGTCCATTGCTATTGTATGGGCCAGGGTAGAGTCACTCTGGGCTTTGGATCCAGCAGACACCCCCTGGCAAGGAATGCTTTTTGCTCTTTTAGTTTCCCTAGATTTCTTATAAAGGTCAAGATCCTTATTTTTTCGCTTGGAAACAGCAGGTATTGTCCTGCACTTACCCTTCCCCAGCTGTGGGGCAAACAGGAACACCTGGTGAATCCTTCTTGAATGTTGCTCTGTGTCGCAATCCTGTTTTCCCTCCTTTGACAGCCTTAAGATTACTAAATTTTAATTGATGTGACTATATTTGGGAAAAGGTCAGACCTGCTAAGACTTTGATTTTCCTTTCTTAGAAAGGGATTTTGCTTTCTTAACTCTATCCCTGCCAAGTTAAACTTGATAAGTGGCAAATAACAATGAGAGGTATTTTAAATTTCATTAACCATATCATTATATGTTGTGAAATGCCATGGCCATGTTACCTCTACTAAATCTTAAGGTCTCCTCTTTAATATATTGTGTGAATGTATAATTAACTTTTCTGTATCTCTTTTCTTCCAAAAAGCTCAAAATGCTTCACATATCTTATCTTTTATATTCAACAACATCCCTGTGAGGTAGGTAGAAGGCAGGTATTATTACCTTCATTTTACAAATAAAAGACTTGAAGCATAGAGTTTAAGTGACTTGCTCAAGTTCAGTTTCTTGGCAGAACTTGGATTAGACCTTGGTCTCAGCTTGTAGTCACCTGCTCTTCCTCTGCAGCTGCGTCTGAGCTGATCAGTACAGTTTTAGCACAAACAAGACATTCAAAAATTCTGAATTTTGTTTTTGTAAACCTTGAAATGTTTTATACTAAACCTAAGATGGGAGTTAGTTTTCTAGATTTGTAACTCAAGAGAAGTATACAGTTGCTCAAAATGGGCTTTGAGGTGAACTGTCCATCCCTCAGATCTCATCAGAAGTAGTACATAATACAAATATATAAATTCAACCTCTGTATGTTTTCTTCTATGTTTTATGCTTGGACTCACTGGAGATCTTTGTAAGTAATCAAAGCTGGCCCTTTACCTTTAATTTTGGCTTATAGGGAACTCAGGCACTCTTATTTTCCCAAATTAAAACTCATGTTGAGGTGTTTGGTTTTGTCTTAATTTTTACTACTTCAAATTGAAATTCAATTCTAGTGTATTTCATCCTGGAATTTGTTTAAAATCGCTTATTTTCTTGAAACAAATGTAATGAATAGATCATGCTATGGGTTGGGTGGGGAAATCAGTTGCCTTTTCATCCATATACCCATATTATCTTGGATGAAGAAAAGCTCAGTGGTTGAAACAGGCTCTTAAAGTGCAGTTATAACTGATGGGGTTAATCTCTGACTTAGAACTCAGTCCTGCTTTTTCAGATGTATATTCTGTATTGATGAAAAGGATTGGTGAAAAGGGTTTTATGGAATAAACAGTAGGGGATAAGGTTATGTGATTTGTGAGCCAGCGTGGAGCGGCTTGTCAACAATCACGGTGTCCTGATCAAAGCTCTGCTGTGCTATCAAGCAAGACACTTCTCTCTGCGGATACCTCCTTTGTAGAATGTGGTTAATAATACCAGCCGATCTCCTAGGCACTGAGCAGACTCGCCCTGTCACGCGCGGCCTCTCACACGGCTCCTTGAAACCAAGGGAAGGGTAGGGAAGGATAGGGTAGTTAAATGGAGCTCTGTGTCATAGTTATCAAACATTTCCCCCTCAACAATGATTCTTCTGATTCTAATTTTGGACAGAGTTTGCATTGTCATTTGAGAAAAATGAATGTATCACTTAGTTTAAAAGCTGTAAAAATACATAGGCTCTTTCCCTTGCTCTCTTCCTCAGAGCCATATGAGTTCGTCTCTCTTGAGTGGTTGCAGAAGTGGTTGGATGAGTCGACACCTACCAAGCCTATCGATAACCACGCCTGCCTTTGTTCCCATGACAAGCTGCATCCTGATAAAATATCGATCATGAAGAGAATATCTGAATATGCAGCTGACGTTTTCTACAGTAGATACGGAGGAGGACCGAGGCTAACTGGTAATTTCCGATGTCTTCTCTACTTCAAAAAGAGGGATGCTGTAGGTCCTCATCATGTGATCTTTATGATCATTGGACCCAAACTAAGCCAGACCAAATGTTCCTTACACCGCAAGAAGGATTTGCTAAATAAAGTAGAAGTAGCGTTATACATGGTATATTTACAATGTTAGGAAACTGGTACTGCTCATTGGTTTTTTTTTTTCTTTTTTCAAAGCAGACAGAATAGGATACTTTTGAGAAAATCAATCTGGTAGTATTTTGTTGCTTTATACATTACTCTTCAAAGTACTTGAGCCCTGGCTGAGTAGGTCATTTGGAGCATCACCTGATGCACCTAGGGCAGTGGTCAGCAAACTGTGGCTCGGCAAACCATGGCTCGTGAGCCACATGCGAGTCTTTGGCCCCTTGAGTGTGGCTCTTCCACAAAATACCAAATGCGGACACACACGTACAGTGCAATTGAAACTTCGTGGCCCATGTGCAGAAGTCGGTATTTTGTGGAAGAGCCACACTCAAGGGGCCAAAGACTCGCATGTGGCTCACGAGCCATGGTTTGCCGAGCCACAGTTTGCTGACCACTGCCCTAGGTGCATCAGGTGATGCTCCAAATGACCTACTCAGCCAGGGCTCAAGTACTTTGAAGAGTAATGTATAAAGCAACAAAATACTACCAGATTGATTTTCTCAAAAGTATCCTATTCTGTCTGCTTTGAAAAAAGAAAAAAAAAAACCAATGAGCAGTACCAGTTTCCTAACATTGTAAATATACCATGTATAACGCTACTTCTACTTTATTTAGCAAATCCTTCTTGCGGTGTAAGGAACATTTGGTCTGGCTTAGTTTGGGTCCAATGATGGGGGGAAAAAAGGAGACATATGTAATACTCTTTGTAATACTTCAAGCAATAAAAATTATATATATATATAAAAAAGAAATTGATGTTTCTGTCTCTAAAAAAATAGTAAATATATATATTTTTAAATCAAAGTACTTGAAGCCTGGTCTAGTTGATTATAGATCTTATGCCTCCCTGCTACAGTGACTTTTAACAGTATGAGATCTGCAGATTGTTACTTAGCTTATGAATGGAATCTGTGTGATTCTACCCTGAATATAGAGCTGTATAAAAAACCACATAGTACCCATAATCTATTTGGTTCTGGTTACCTCTCCTCATAACATTTCTTTTTAACTGGCAACACAGTCCCCCACCCCCTACTCAAGCTATTGATGAGTCCAATAAACGAAACCATCATCCTCTTTTTCCCTAAAATAAGTGCTATTTTCTGATCATGTACCACTTACTGCATAAAAACTGGCACTTAACTATATGATCCAGGTCTTGTACACATCTGGAGTTTTCTAAATTTATGTTTTTGATTCACAATCAATAAACAGCAATGGGATGATCTTCCAAAGAATCAAATTTTACATGATTCCTGACACTGTGCTTTAAAGCAGGCCTTGCTTTTTGTTTTCCCTTTCGTGTTCTGTGCTTTGAAGTGTTCACATGAAGCTCTTAAACGATTAACATTACATTTATGGTTGTCAGATGCATTGACTCCCCATCCCACCATTGTTTGATTAGGGTCTTGTGAAATTTGCATCTAAACCCTGTAAACTTTGCATTTCATGGTACAGATACTTTTGACATATAGCATTTTATCTCTTTGAACAGTGTTACTATCTTGATATTAACATTACAAAATAATTTAGGATATATATCAATTTTTTTAAAAATATATTTTTATTGATTTCAGAGAAGAAGGGAGAGGGAGAGAGATAGAAAAAAGATGGTAGAATATTTCACTACCATTAAAAATACTGATGTCATAAAGAAATGTAAACATTTTGGATAGAGTGGGTTAAATTCAGTATTTTAAAAATTGAAATTGCAGAACCGGTTTGGCTCAGTGGATAGAGCGTCGGCCTGCGGACTGAGGGATCCCAGGTTCGATTCCGGTCAAGGGCATGTGAGATGATAGATCTCTCTCATCGATGTTTCTGACTCTCTATCCCTCTCCCTTCTTCTCTGAAAAATCAATAAAATATATTTTAAAAAAAATTGAAATCATCATCTATCTTCTAAACCTGCATCTTCTGCTGTAGTTTTGTTTTTTTTAATGTTTGGAAACCACTGCCTTTAAAAAAAAATATTTTTATTGATTTCAGAGAAGAAGGGAGAGGGAGAGAGAGAAACATCAGTGTTGAGAGAGAATCATTGGCTGCCTCCTGCACGCCCCCCCCCCCCCCCCCCCCCCCCCCCCCCCCCCGCTGGGGATCTAATCTGGGATCCTTGAGTCCACAGGCTGACGTGTTCTATCCACTGAGCCAAACCAGCTAGGGTGATACATATCAATTTGCTATGTTGTCAAAATTTGTGACTTTGATTTAGAATTTTGTGTTTTGTGAAATGGTGAAAGCATTTTCCTAACAGGAAATCTGTATGTGAATAAACTGTATTTTCTTTCATTCTCTCTGGCCCTAGTGAAAGCCCTGTGTAAGGAATGTGTAGTAGAACGCTGTCGTATGTTGCGTCTGAAGAACCAACTAAATGAAGATTATAAAACTGTTACTAATCTGCTAAAAACAACAATAAAGGGGTATGTTCCACCGTATATTGTTTATGATAAACTAAGAAAAAATAATTAAGAAGTACTAACTAGGTAGCTGATTATTTTTAGATAAGAGGGAATTGGATTTTTTTGAATAAAGAAGGGTGATGATGTGCATGGCAGAGCCAGATTAAATTTTGCAGTGATTGCCAGTGTGGTAAAGATATAGATAGCTGAGTCACACAGCCTTTGCAACAGTATTCCATCATTAGAAAGATAGAAGCAGAGATGTGGACTTGGGGCTTGGTCAGACCAACGCAGGGGTGTAAACCTGTGTTCTGGCCTGGAATTACAGAAAGCCATGGTGGAACATCCTGCCTGGTCTGGTGGTGTTCGCCTTAGATCTAGAGAATGAAGTATGTGTGTAACAAATGGTACCTAGCAGAGCATCCTCGTCAGAAACATTCAGCCCAATAAATTCAATTGAGAAAGAAAGAAAGAAAAGAACATCCAGGGTTCTTTGAGCCCTACTCCCTATAGTACCTGTGGATTCAGATACAATAGAGGCAGATGGCATTTATTATGTCTGGATTTGATTTAAGTTGTGTATTGCCCAAACAAAGATTAATCTAGTTCACCATTTTTAGTCATTCCACAAACAGCTTAAATGTGTGTTTATGTGTAGACGTGGATGTATATATGTGAGTGCGTCTGTGTATACTTAGAGGCACAGCTGTATGTAATTGTGAATAGTAATCAAGTGAAAGAAAGCAGCCAGTTGATTGATGTGATCGGCATGAATGTAAATGAGAGTTAAGAGAAGCAGGGTAAGATTTAGGATGGGAACAGTACCTGCATTTCATTCGTAAGGAGTAAAAATGGCCTAAATGAAGAAGTGGGTTAGAGAAATTGTACATAACAGCAGACTTTGAATATTTGAGATTCATTTTAGTTGTGGCCTTTACAAGGAAAAAAAGGGAGGCGAGGATGTGAGGAAACGTGACATGCATGATTTCACCCTCTCTCTGTTCCTCAGCAGTGATGGCTTTTGGGTGGGAAAATCGTCCTTGCGCAGCTGGCGCCAGCTGGCTCTTGAACAGCTAGATGAGCAAGATGGTGACGCAGACCAAAGCAATGGAAAAATGAATGGCAACACCTTGAATAAAGGTACCTTCTAAAACCTGTGTCGATGGTTGGGAATTCTACCACAAAACTGTAAACATTTGTTTTTAGTAAAATTGGTTTTATCCCCACCCATGTAATTTTAAAGAAAATTTTTATTAAACCTAAAGCTCTAAAAAAAATGCCTCATAACAAATGAAAAATGTTTCAGCTAATGAAATTGAGCAAGGGTCACAGGTTCAGCAGCTCAGAAAGGGAGGCTGCTGCAAGTTGCAAAGTGTGCTGTGATCTCGGCGTTTTGGTGGTGGGTTATCGGTCACACGTACAGCCTGCCTTAAGTAGAAGAGCTTGTGCTTGAATGAGAAGGTAGCTTTTGGAAAGCTTTTTGCTTATAACGTTTTCTGAGCTTTTTTTTTTTGAAGCTATGCTTTCAAATAGGAAATTACATTAGTCTAAGTCAGTGGTCGGCAAACTCATTAGTCAACAGAGCCAAATATCAACAGTACAATGATTGAAATTTCTTTTGAGAGCCAAATTTTTTAAACTTAAACTATATAGGTAGGTACATTGTTATTAACTTAATTAGGGTACTCCTAAGCTGGTCTTTGCTAAAAACGTCCTCAATCTGATTGAGGTACGTTCGACCACTCGTCTTGTATACTTGTTGTCTTGTATACTTGTTTCGTCTATCTCCTTTCCGAAAACCAAATTCTGTGCATGGGCCACTAAGTTTCAATCGCACTGTACGTGCCCGCACGTGGTATTTTGTGGAAGAGCCACACTCAAGGGGCTAAAGACCGCGGTTTGCCGACCACTGGTCTAAGTAAACCACTAAACTTAATGTTATAGCCAATATTTTATAAGATATCAAGGGAAATTAAGGCATAGGAACTATTTTTAGATTTAAAATGGAAACTAGAGGTTTGATCAGTTTACTAATTCAGAGGTAAATTAGTGATCCATAAGCAATTATTTCATTTAATCTTCTCATCAAATACCATTTACATACATGTATTTTTATCATTTAAATATTCTTAACCATTTCACTGGAATACCGTGCATTTTCTGCATTCAGCCATATTGTATCATTCAATTTTGCTTGGTGTGGATCTCTCCTTTCACTACCCTTTTGAGAAAATAAAAACACCAAAGCCATTATTAGTTTGAAACTATGATTTTTACACTTAAATTTGAAGTTCAAATGAATTTGTAGAAATTGCTGGACCAGAGAATTATCTCCATAAATAATTGCTGTAAACTGACACACAGTGGTAAATTTCCTCTAGAAATTATTTCCTCATGCCTTCATCAATATAAAGAGTACATCAGTCACATCCATTTTTTCCAGACATATATATATGAAAAATGACTAGCAGTGTCAAAGCTTATATCTTTCAAAACCATCACTGAGGTCGACCCTCGTCATATATTTGAGGTGTTATTTGTGTGTATGACAGATGCCAGAGTTACCTGATCATGTCCTTCCTTTGCTCATTTCTCTACTTGAACTTTTCAATATTTAGCAAATATTCTTTTTATTTATGTATTAATTATATTAAAAATGTATTGTGTTCTTAACTTGGAAAACCCATGCATATGATAGCCATTCTGATCTGATACTCAAGACTTCTCTTATTTGATCATGTTCCTGGTATACACAACTAAAAATTGACGATACAGCGTGGGCAAGTAAGAAAAGTAGATACTGGGAGAGAAATGTTAACAGGAAAAGCAAAGTTCTTATTATATGTGTTTGACGTTAAAGGTTAGGTTTTTATTTCATTGGCCTCTAAAGCTTTCTGTTCAACCTTTAAAATAAGAGAATGACATGACATGTAGATTATTAACTTGGTTTATGACACAGTTCTGAACACCTTGACTAGAATTAATGGAAGGATATGTAAATTATTTTTCAATTTGAAAAAAAAAGAGCACACTTTCTTACATAATCTAATTCTTTAAAAAGTAAAACTGCTATTCAGATATTCTTTCCTTTTAAAGAAAGAAATATAACACTTCTTAGCAGAACTGTGTAGGAATTACTTGGGTCAAATTTTTAGAACGTCTAAAAGTTTTCTTTGTTCAAAATTGTGCAGAGTATTATCTCTGCTACTTTGACCTTTAAATACAACAGCCAGAGCAAGTTACTCTCTGTGTTTCTTTTGATTAGACGAATCAAAGGAAGAAAGAAAAGAAGAAGAGGAGGAATTAAATTTTAATGAAGACATTCTGTGTCCACATGGTAAGCTAGAAGCATAAATCTTCTGTTGTCAGACTTGAGCATATTGTAAATACTTTGTTAACGGTTTTGTACTTTCTCTTAGGAATTAAGCCCTAATACGGCAGCCATGGTTTTTCTAAACTACTTGATTCTGATGTTTCTATTCTCACACCCTTCTTAACTGTTAGATTCTACGACCCGGTTTCAGGCCAATGCCTTGCACACCTTTTCTTATCCT
>NW_005354551.1:806023-814227 GCF_000412655.1 Myotis brandtii
GGATTTTTCCTATATTTAGTGGAGAAGAAACTTTTTGTCACTTGTCTCCTTGAAGGGCTATCTGAGTGGAAGGAAAGACTTCCAGTTATTTCCCATGACTGTCTTTGTCCAGTTTGAACACTTTGAGAACAGCATTCATATATTTCTTACTAGAGGCCTGGTACACGAAATTGGTGCACTGGGAGGGGGAGGGGGCTCTCAGCCCCGCATGCGCCCTCTCACAGCCCGGACCTCTGGCTACTTACCACCTGCCTGTTCGCAGATCCTTACTGCTCAGCTTGCTGTTCTTTAGCGCTGCTGCGGAGGCAGAAGAGGCTCCCGCCGCCACCGCCACTGTGCTCGCCAGCCGTGAGCCCAGCTTCTGGCTGAGCGGCGCTCTCCCTGTGGGAGCGCACTGACTACCTGGGGGCAGCTCCTGTGTTGAGTGTCTGTACCCTAGTGGTCAGTGTGCATCAAAGCGACCAGTCGTTCCACTGTTCGATCAATTTGCATATTAGGGTTTTAATATATAGGATTATTATTATTAGGGGTATTTTTGGTTTAGTTTCTTAGACACTTACTCCTGTTTATTTGTTTATATATTTCTTATTTGGTCCTAGTTAGTGCTCACTATTAATAAGTAATTTTCTGCAAGGGATTCTTTATATATGAGACATGATTATCCATTCTGTTAGCACTGTGAAAGTCAAGTGGGTCTCTGCTTCTCAAAGCCTTCTACTATGTAAGGACCCCTCACCCCTTTTTAAAAACTTGGTTTATTCTACTAATCCACGTCTGCGCCTTTCTTTCTTTCTCTTTTGGAGAGGGAGAGAGAAACATCCATGTAAGAGCACAACATTGAATAGCTGCCTCCTGCCTGTCCCCTACTGAGGGTCAACCTTTTGGTACACTGGTCAACGCCCAACCAACTGAGCCACATCGGCCAAGGCATGTGTATTTCTTGTTGTGTGCTAATGTATTGCCCAATCTCAGAATGCTTGTTGGTCCTAATAAATTCCTGATTTTAGTTCTTACTTCATTGGTTCATTATGAACCAATACGTAATGTCTCACACACCGTCGTGCACTCCAGCCCTTTTATATCGAGGGTCCTTGATGACGTGGCAATAATTCTCCCCTGAATGGTCCTTGCATGCTGGTCTTTCTGGATATTGTCTCACTGCGCTTTAGCTTACTAGCTAAGTGGCATTCTCATTTACTAACCACACTACTAGGTGGTGAGGGGGGTCATCCTGGGACTTGGATTTAGGTCTCTGCATCCCAAGCCCATCTCTCCTTCTCATCCCATCGCCTGCTGCCCAGTTTGTCCTCCTTACACTTGGAGTCACAGCAGGAGCACAAATGTGAGAGATGTGGCCTCCTGGGTGGTAGACAGATTGAATAAATAAATAGGAGGCGGAGTAAATGGCCAAAAGTAGATGAGTTTTTATGGAAACACTTTCTGTCATCTCTTATTTTACCTTCACAGCATAGATGTGGACCCAGGATGAGTGCCTTCCTTTTGAGAGTTGAGGAATGCTTGATCTGTGATCTGTCCCACGGTTGAAATAGTGCCAGAACTCAGATTGTCATCTCATTCCTTCGCCCACTGACTTTTGCTTGGTCTTCCCACCTCCTGTCTCATCTTGTCATTTCATATTACAGTTTTGATTAGAAAGCCTGGCAGAGCTGAGTGTGATTTCAGGACGTGTGCTGCACTCCTCAGCAGAAATCGTGCTCGAGCTGTTTTTTAGTTCTTTAGCTTGATCTGGGACTTGTTGGCCTTTTCTTGATGTACTTTTTAAAGATTAGTTCTCAACTACTGTTTTTGTGGACATCACTTGTCCATGTACTGTGTCTATGAGATCAGGTTTTTCAAGTGTAGGACAGTGGACCTCAGAAACCCACTTGACTCATTAGGTTTATATTAAAACTAGTGACCCAGTGCACACATTTGTGCACATTGAAAGGAAATTAATTAGAAGGTGGCCGGCGGGATGGGCCAGACATGCCCTGGAGCCAACCTCCAGTGGTCTGCTAGCGTCTGCGGAGTGAGCGGGGTCCCTCTGGCAGGTGGGGTCCCTTGGCCTGGCCTGCTGGGATCGGGTCAAAACCTGCTGTCCATCCCCCGAGGATTTTCGGAGTGTGAGAGGGTACTCTCAAAGTTGCTGTTATACAGGATGTGGAACAGAAACGCAAATGTGCAATAAACCAGATTCAGGGCCGATAGTGCCCCAGCAACAACATACCCTTTGGTCGGAGGTGGAATTGTGTGGCCCCATGAGGAATCGGGCTCCTCCTCTCTGATTTTGGGGTGTGTCACCCGAGAACCGCCGCTGCTAAGTCACTGCAGTTCAGCAGCTCCTGCGTTGAGCGTCTGCCCCCTGGTGGTCAGTGAGCATCATAGCGACTGGTCGGACTGTCATACACTTAGTGCATTAGCCTTTTATATACATAGATTTGTTCCTGGATTGTGATGGTGCTGGTGATGGTGGTAGTGATGGTAGTACTGAATACAAGCAGTAGTGAGATGATAGTGGGCATGTACTGAATGTTTATACACATGCTGGATTAACTTGTTTATAAAACAATGCTGAGAAGTCAGTATTACTGTCATATCCATCGTACTGATGAGTAAGTAAGCTGAGGCATAGAGATTTAAGAGTCATTTGCTCAAGATCACCACATTTAATGGATAATTTTACCTACGTGCATAATTGTCTCAAATTAGACTTCTTCAGAAATTTAAAGGACTTGCACTACCTTTCATTGTGCCATTTGTCCATTATGCGTAGGTGATTCCTTTCATTCCCTTTTGGCAGTTTGTAAGATTTTTCCCCCCTGTGTTCACTGGCATCTCACACTGGCCTTCCCTGGTGCAGGCCCTACCCACCTCCCTCATTGTGCGAGGTGCTTGTGGAGGCCGGGTGCACCCAGGAGGGCCTCACTGGGGAATTCCCAATGTCAGTATCTGCTCTTGGGCTGCTCCGATTTCCTCCATAGGCATCCATTCTCCTGCCTGGGAAATGCAGCCATGGCTGTGCCTGTTCTCGGGTAGTAGAAAGAAGAGGGCTTGGGAGACTGCCTTTGTGTCAGCTCATTGCCTCCCTCGTCTCTGTGCTTTGTGTCCCCTGGTGTAGAGTCCTGGCGCTTTATGTCACCAGAGAAGTTATGGTCTTCTTTGTGGGGTGAGGGAAGCAGAAAGTATTAATTGCCTCTTCAATAGACTTTAATTCATTCTGGTTTTTTTTTAACCCCACCTGTACTTCCAGGTACCCGCAATTTCTAGGCAGTTGTGCAGTGTAATAAATCTTGTTACTACTTGACTTTTGCCAATTTAGAATTCATTTTTCATATGTTTCATCTGTCTGCTTTTAAGCTTCTAAAGTTTTTGTTGCTGTTGTTCCCTCTCTGTTCATCCATCATTGTGATTTTAGATCTTTCTAAAAATTCCCTTTACTGTGGTTTAATGGTGTTTCAAGAGGCAACTGAAAGTAAATGCAGTTTTTTTTAAAAAATATATTTTATTGATTTTTTACAGAGAGGAAGGCAGAGAAAGAGACAGTTAGAAACATCGATGAGAGAGAAACATCGATCAGCTGCCTCCTGCACATCCCCCACTGGGGATGTGCCCGCAACCCAGGTACATGCCCTTGACCGGAATCGAACCTGGGACCTTTCAGTCCGCCAGCGCCGACGCTCTCCACTGAGCCAAACCGGCTTCGGCAGTAAATGCAGTTTTAACATCATTTTTTTTTTCTGGAAGTGCTTGTTTTGAATTTTCTTATTTTTTATAACGAAATCCTCCCTTTTTAAACCTATTGGGTTATATCACTCATATACAGAGGAAGAGTTTTTTCCTTTTTTTTTTTTAAGAAGAAGGAAAAAAAGGAAACCACTTAAAATTATTTTTAATTTTAATTGCCTTGGAGTGCTTTCTAGGCAATCAGGTCATAGAAATCATACCTTTCCTTATTACAGCTGCATTCTATTTCACTATAAAGATGTGTTAGACTAGGTTTGGATAATCAATCTTTTAAAAATATTCCCTAATTGTGTCTTAGGGTATGCTTGTTGGAGTAAGTTTTTATAGCCCCAGAGGAAATTTAAGTTAATAGCCTACTCAGAAAAAAAGTTAAATTTTACATTGTGACCTATTTTTCTCTGGTATTAAGTTTATTAAAGCAAAGTAATCTTTTCTTGGGATTATTCAAAGGTCGATAAGAGGTGAAGGGTGGCAGTTATGAAGATATATTTATAGGTATTAGAAGTTACGGGGTTTGAATGAAACAGACCTGGGTTCATAGTCCAGCTTCATTATTCACCAGCTGTGGAGCCCTAGGTGTATTAATTTCTCTGATTCTCAGTTTGTTTATTATTAGGTAAAACACATGAAGCAAAGGATGATACTTACTTTATTTATTTTAGTAATTGTTTCTTTTTTAAACCAGTGATATTCACCAGTGTGTATCTCAAGATTTTTTTTTATGTATACTTTTATTTATTTATTTTAATCCTCACTTGAGGATATTTGACTTTTAGAGAGAGTGGAGGGGAGAGGGAGAGACAGAGAGAAACACCGATGTGAGAGAGAGACACACATTGATTGTTTGCCCCCCACATGTCCCCCGACCAGGTCTGGGAACCTGCAATGGAGGTACGTGCCCTTGACCGGAATCGAACCCGGGACCCTTCAGTCCGCAGGCCAATGCTCCATCCACTGAGCCAAACCGGCTAGGGCAGAATGATATTGTCTTTAGAAAGCTTTATTACTTTTAACAAACATGGAGGTGCCTGGCAAACGGGGATAGAAAAACATGTGGCCTTGGAAACTTACAGATGGTTTTCTGGGTAATGACCCATATAGGTACATAGGGACAGTTCATTAATTCATCAATTAGGAAGAGCTGAAACAATGAAAACTAAAACCACAAATGGAGTGAGAGGTAGAGTGGGGGAAAGGCACCAAGGAGGGGCTGTTGAGGCTGCAGGTTTCTGCCATTTGGGCATTCCCACGACCTTCCGACCTTCCAAGAAGAGGAAGGGTGGTGGTCAGTGGTCCTGTTTTTTTCTCTGCGGATTTTTAAAGATCCACAGAGATTGGGGTGATGGCAGTAGGAAGCTAAGAGGATCTTGTCTGGGGACAGTTCACCAGTTGGACACTAGATTACTTTATTATTTAACTTTGAATCGGTAACAAGAGAATGGACACCACCTTGAAAACACCATTTTAATTCAGGATGATTTCAGTGAGGTAACAATCAAATGGGAGGAAATACAGTCCGCAGGAAATTGTGAGGCGAGTGTGGGCGGAGATGAAATGCCTCGCGCAGAGCCACCAGGATCCCGGGAGCCCCTCTCACCGGCAGGAAGAAAGACAGGGAATGCACAGCGCGAGTCTCATGCAATTGTCTTTATTGCCTGGTTTTTCAACCACAGATACAATGAAGGGCATAAGGAATGGCTCCTTTAGAATGAGATAAAATAAACAAAATTAGAGATTTCTGAAACCAAAGAAAGATTTTTCTTAGGTTTAAGAAATAGGAAACATCTTTTTTGGAGGCTATACGTTGACTTTTTTGCTTTAAATGTAAGAAGAAAATTTTTTTTTTTTTAATACTCAGGGGAGTTGTGCATATCTGAAAACGAAAGAAGACTTGTTTCTAAAGAGGCCTGGAGCAAACTGCAACAGTACTTTCCAAAGGCTCCCGAGTTTCCCAGTTACAAAGAATGCTGTTCACAGTGCAAGGTACTGAACACAAGTCTCCTCCCTCTACCGCTTCCCGAGAATTAGCCTTGTTAGAACTTCTGCTGAGGGGGTGGGGAGGAGGCAAGCCCCGGGCTGTCAGCAGGAGATGGTTGATTGCTTCATTCTCTTTCAGATTTTAGAAAGAGAAGGGGAAGAAAACGAAGCCTTACATAAGATGATTGCAAACGAGCAGAAGACTTCTCTCCCGAATTTATTCCAGGACAAAAGCAGACCGTGTCTTAGTAACTGGCCAGAGGTAGAAGGATCCCCACCAAGGATAGAATTCATCTTACGTTTCAGAGGCTTTTCTGCTGTATTGCTTCCAAACAACCTGAGCTTCTCTGATTCTCTTTGTTTAGTTTTTATCTAATCAGGGGGCTTTACTCTAATTCTGTTTCTTGGTAGCGGGCTATGTTTTCATTTTATTTATAAAGCTTAGTGCATGGAAAAACATTTTTCCCTAAAGGATTCAGGTTAAGAACACAGTGTATTGATGCCTGCTTTAATGTGACTTTGATGTTCTAGGATACAGATGTCCTCTACATTGTGTCACAGTTCTTTGTAGAAGAATGGCGGAAATTTGTCAGGTAGAATCCAAAAATGTTTCTATTTCCCTTTTTCGGGGGTGGATTTTAGTGTTTTAAGAATTAATGGATTCTGATCATCATACCTTTTTAGTTACTTTTTCTAGCATGTGCTAAAAGCTTTCTTTTAAGTTAAAGGAATAATCAAGAGAAACATTTAATTACTAATATCCTTTTCAATATATCTCTCATTTTTAACTGATTGAGCACTCTTCTGTTTACTCATGCAGTAGTGAAGTATATTGATCCTCCTTGTCTCGTTTGAGTAGGAAACCTACGAGATGTAGTCCCGTGTCATCGGTCGGAAACAGTGCTCTTCTATGTCCCCATGGGGGACTCATGTTTACATTCGCTTCCATGACCAAAGAAGATTCTAAACTGTGAGTTTCTTCTCTTCATGCAATTTGTCTGTTTCTAATGATTAGCAAGTTTCTTTTTCTTTTTCTTTTTTTTAAATATATTTTATTGATTTTTCACAGAGGAAGGGAGAGAGATAAAGAAAGTCAGAAACATCAATGAGAGAGAAACATTGATCAGCTGCCTCCTGCACATCCCCCACCGGGGATGTGCCCGCAACCCAGGTACATGCCCTTGACCGGAATCAACCCGGGACCTCCCAGTCCGCAGGCCGACGCTCTATCCACTGAGCCAAACCGGTTTTGGCGATTAGCAAGTTTCTTATCATTTTAAGAATCTAGTCCCTTGCTGAATTGTGGGTTTTTTCCCTCTTTCATATACTCGCTCTACCAGAATGAGCACTTTTTTTTAAAAAAAAAAGACCTGCTACTCCATAAAAGGCAAGAGGATGACCATGGGCACCTTGCTCTTTGTTTCTTCCTTCCTGGAGCCCTGCTTTCTCCTCTGAAGCTGCTGCTAACAGTGTCTGTAGGTGGGCCTCTTTCCTAGGAACACGTAACAGCCAGGGTCTTGGTAGTTTTTATCGGCAGCCACCAGGCTTCATAAAGTGGAAGGGAGGCAGCATGACACTGAGCTGGAATCTCAGGGTCCTAAAACCAAAATTGTGTTCCATTCCTTTAGTGGTTCCAAAGGGGCTCATCTATGACATTCACCCATTATGTTACCAGTTTGTCTTTTAAAATAAATTTTAAATAGCTATATAAGATAAGGTAGAATGCCCCTGACCTTGCCTGTAAACCATGAAAAGAAAATTGAAACATAAATATTTCTCTGGGACAAAGCTAGAATTTGGGAGTTTATTATTCCTATATCAATACTTTTTTAAAAAATATATATTGTATTGATTTTTCAGAGAGGAAGGGAGAGGGATAGAGAGTTAGAAACATCAATGAGAGAAACATCGATCAGCTGCCTCCTGCACACCCCCCACTGGGGATGTACCCACAACCAAGGTACATGCCCTTTGACCGGAATCGAACCTGGGACCCTTCAGTCCACAGGCCGACACTCTATCCACTGAGCCAAACCGGTCAGGGCCCTATGTCAATACTTTCTAACATCAGTGCAGGAAGCTTTGAGTATACATATATTTTCTTCTAGGTTCTCCCATGTTTTTTGGGGAAATATCTATAATAATAAAGCAAACAAATGTGGGCCACCAATTATTTAAAAGTTAAACAATTCAAATATAATTGAAAGGCCCTCAGTACTTAACCTTCTATTCCTCCTTTTCTCTTTTTATTCCCGACTGTCTCATAGTAACCACTGTCCTGAATTCTTTTTTCTTTACTGATTAAGGTATTACATATGTGTCCTTATACCCCCATTGCCGCCATCCCCCCCCTTCTCATGCCCTCACCCCCCTGTTGTCCATGGCCATTGGTTAGGCTTATATGCATGCATACAAGTCCTTTGGTTGATCTCTCCCCCTTACCCCCACCCTCCCCTACCTTCCCTCTGAGGTTTGATGATCTG
>NW_005354551.1:814372-835511 GCF_000412655.1 Myotis brandtii
CTCATCTGCTGATGGGCACTTAGGCTGTTTCTAAATCTTAGCTATTGTAAATTGTGCTGCTATGTACATAGTGGTACATATGTCCTTTCTGATTGGTGTTTCTAGTTTCTTGGGATATATTCCTAGAAGTGGGATCACTGGGTCAAATAGTCATGAATTTTTGAGGATTATCCATCTCAGAAAGTATTTCTTTAAACACACACACACACACACACACACACACACACAGTAATGTTTTGCGTGGTTAAAATTTTTTCTAGCCTTGGCCAGTGTGGCTAGGTTGGTCGGAGCATCATACCATGCACCGAAAGATTGCCAGTTCCATTGCTGATCAGAGCACATACCTGGGTTGTGGTTGTCCCAGTTCAGGGTGCCTAAGGAGGCAATTGATGGATGTTTCTCTCTCTCTCTCTCCCTCTCTCCCTCTCCCCCCACTTTTTTCTTAACCCCCCTTCCCTTCTCTCTAAAATCAGTAAAAAACCATATCCAACTACCTTCTTTCTCAATTTAGGTTTTTGAGATTTAACCAAGTTGATTCATGTAACTTCAGTCCATTTTGTTTCTTTGCTTTGGTAGCATTCGTTTCTGTGGAAAAAAACACCCAAACTACTGTTCCTCGTTGCTGCTGATGTGGCTTCCCCCTCTGATTCCTCTGTATTAAATGCTGGTTGTGATGATTTCTGTTTAGGAGACTAATGGATAATATCAGTTCTCTGAATTAAGGCATGTTGTGTTTTTTTGCACAGTATAGCTCTCATATGGCCCAGTGAGTGGCAAATGATACAAAAGCTGTTTGTTGTGGATCATGTAATTAAAATCACAAGAACTGAAGTGGAAGACGTAAATCCTTCAGAAACACAGTATATTTCTGAGCCTAGTAAGTTTTCATACTGCTTTTGGTTTGCGTAGTGAAGAGTTGACATTGTAAGGGAAGTAAGAGCATGTGGATATTATGTCCTCTACTTAAAATTAAAGGTCCCATGGCAGTCCAAACTAATACTCCCCGGGGGGGTGGGGGGTGGGGAGCCATCATACAATTATGTCATGATTTGTACGTTTATTTGTTGATAGTAAATGGGTTTCTATATTGTTGCTATTTGCATATAACAGTGCAACAATTCAGCAGTTAATAGAAAATATGAGTAATTGTTGAATGAATACTCACTGGTAACTTTGATACATGTTTTTAGATATTTGGGTCTTCTATTTCCCTTTTCTTTAGAACTCTGCCCAGAATGCAGAGAGGGCTTACTGTGTCAACAGCAGAGGGACCTGCGTGAATACACTCAAGCCACCATCTATGTCCATAAAGTTGTGGATAATAAAAAGGTACCAGTCCCTCTTGTGGCCCTGGCTGGTAATGGCCAGGCTCGTGCTTTTCACTTGCTGTTGGGAGTTTCCCTGAGGACTGCCGAGGATCACATTTTTGTTTCCATGGAGCTTTTGGTATAAAAATTAAAATTAGACAGGAATTGAATACGAATGGTTATGTGGTTGCTGGTGGAATGAATATTCGGCACACAAATACTTACTGAACGTCATCTGTGTGTCTGGAAGGGCTTCACTGCTGGGGATACAGTGGTGAAGAAGACAGACAAGGAACCGGCCCTCCAGAGCATTTGTGCCTCGTGAGTTAGATCAAGTAGCATTGGGACTCCTGTCTGAACCACGTGACAATCAGTGTGCCGGGAGAAATGCAGAGCACCTTTGAACTGCCGCAGAATAACACCATCGTTAAAGCCGATCACAGTGACTGTTCTGTGCAGATCACTTACATTACGGTGGCTGCATTAGATGCAAGAATAAACCACAGGATAAACTTAACCTGTTACAGGAGGATACAGAGCCCTGAGTCTTGAACCTCTGGTGTGTGTGTGTGATCCCAGCGGTGATAAAGGTGTCCCTCCTCTTGATGACGGTGGGCAGCCAAAGCCCCTCCGTGACTCATCTTCTGAGGTCTGACCTACGTCTGTCTCTGCTTTCCTCGCACGTTCAGGTGATGAAGGATTCCGCTCCAGAGTTGAATGTGAGCAGTTCCGAAACAGAGGAGGATAAGGAAGAAGCTAAACCAGACGGAGAAAAGGACCCAGACTTTAATCAGGTACGTGTTGAAGCGGCTTTTCTTCGTCGTACCTTCGGCTGTGCTGGCAGGGAGGGCAGCCTCTCCGTGCCCCAGGCGTCTCTCCACACCCGTGTGGGTATTGGGCCTCGACACCCTTCGTTCCCTTCGTTCTGGTGGCATGCAATAGCCGTCCTGATGTCTCATGAAAAGCTGTGGGCAGCATTATTACAGAATCACAGTAACACATTTTTAGCTAGAAAAGAAGGCTAAAACAAGACCCATATCTTGGTTTGTTGCTTAATCATGGAATCTTTAAGTATGAAAAAGCCATCTTAGATTTCCTCATAAATAAAGTAAACAACAGATTTAATAATGGAGTTTATAGATGAGATTTTTGGGTCTGTAAGTAGACAACTGACCATGTCAACATTAGTCTTTTCTATTCCGTTATGATTTCCTATCCCCTCTCCTTTTTTGGTTGCTTGATTATATTCTGCATGCTCATTGTATTGGGGAACTTGTCTTAAGAACAGGAAATAACGTAGGAATATGTTTGGTTGGTGTACAATGTAGATAAGTTTGATCTTCTTCAAAAGTCAGGCCACTGTGTTCCAGGATATTCTATGGATACCCTAAATTCATTAAATTTCTACTCTACCTAGAGTTTAGTTTTAACAGATGAGAGATTTTCTTTCTTTCTGCCAAAATACAGGGTAGTCAAATGATGGTTGTCCTTCTCCCTGACGGAGTAAGTGGTATAGTGATCATCTGCTGTATCTGTGAGAGCGGAACTCTGGGCTGGTCCTGTCTCTGCTCACCGATCCTGCTATTTCATTTTTAACATCGATGGAGAAAGTCTGAAAAGCCCTCTTTGACTTGAATCTTGGTCTCCCCGAGCGAAATGTTACTAGTGGTTTCCCAGTTGTCAGAGAGATACGTCAGCATTTGCTTTCTGTGCTGTCGCATCTCATAAATGTTAACTGTAAAACACCTGTGAGAACAAAATCGTGCACTCTGTGCACCATCCTTCTGACAGCGATCAGCCACTCTTGTTAAAGTTGTCCTACCAAGTTCGTATTCCCATCAGTCAGCATTGGGGGCCTTGGCTTCAGTGCCAGTTCAGATCTATACATTTCAAAATACGTTTTTATTGATTTGAGAGAGAGAGAGAAAATCATTGAGAAAGAGAAACATTGGTTGGCTGCCTCCTGCATGCCACACTCCTGACTTGGGATCAAGCTAGCAACCCGGGCATGTGCCCTGGCTGGGAATCTGTGCATGGGATGACCCTCAACCAACAGCCACACTGGCCAGAGCAGCATGTATACATTTTACAGGAATGCAGGTTTACAGCCCTGAGGGGATATTTTCCTCTGGCAAATAACCCCCCTATTAAAATCCATGTGCATATATGCCTTCTGTTATGTGGGATGGTTTTTGAGATAACAGAGTCAAATAATATGTCTCTTGGTAGGAGTTTGCAAACCTCTCTGCCTTTGTAACCTGTTTGTTGTCAACTTTTTCATATCTCAAATCCTTATACAGTTCATCTTCCATGATCTTCACAGATCTGCAAACAAGTCTGTTTGCGTTTCTAGTTGATACATTAAAAGTGTGTGTGTGTGTGTGTGCGTGTGTGCACACGTGTGCATACTCATCCTGATTTACAGCTTTATTCTCTTTTTGGTTTGCTTGGCTGGCAATACCATATGGTTGTTGTTTTGTTTTTAATATTTTTATTGATTCAGAGAGGAAGGGAGAGGGAGAGTTAGAAATATCAATGAGAGAATCATTGATCAGCTGCCTCCCGCACGCCCTCTACTGGGGATCGAGCACACAACCCGGTACGTGCCCTTGACTGGAATCGAACCTGGGAACCTTCAGTCTGCAGGCAGATGCTCTATTCACTGAGCCAAACCAGCTAGGGCAATACCATACGGCTTTATTACCTCTCGGGTGTATGGTTTAATAGTCCATTGGGAATCTCATCTTTTCCCTATATTTTTTACTACCTGTGGTCACCAACTCACTTTCTGTTCCCTCTGGTAAACTTTAAATTAGTTTGTAAAACTTGACGTGTATGTTCTTATTGTTCTTAGTTTCTGTTATTTCAAGCTTTGCTTTTTCATCTAAAAAGTATTTAGAAAACTCTTCACATTTTCAAGAGATTTAGGCTTTTGGAAAGCTGACTTTTTTGAATATGTAGTTTTATTCATTGGTCATAACCACATCAGTTTACAAAAGTGAATGTGGAATTCTTCAATGTGGATGACAACAGATTTCACATGTACAAATATGATAGAGGACGTTGGGAAACATTGCTTTTTATGCTGTAATTACATTTTATACTTTGTAATTTTCTTCTATCTTCTCCTTGTTTGGAAGTTGTAATACTCTAGAATGTTTTAAATAGTTCTTGTCCCACAATAAAATCTCAAGTGTAACCTTCCTTCTTTAGAAAAGAGTAGAGTCCCAGAATATCAAGTCTTTTCAGAATGCCAGCCTCCTCAAACCTTTTCTTTGTAACAGAGTTGACCCTTGAGCAACACTGGGTTCGGGCTGCTGACCCTGCGTACAGTCAAAAATCCACGTATAACTTTTGACTCCCCAGAAATTTTCCTAATAGCCTAGTGTTGACTGGAAGCCTTATCAATAACATACACAGTCAGTTAACACTTTTTGTATATTATGCATAATATATACTGTATTCTTACAATAAAGTAAGCTAGAGGAAGGAAAATGTTATTAAGAAAATCATAAGGAAGAGCCCTGGTCGGTGTGGCTCAGTTGGTTGGGCGTCACCCTGGGCACCAAGAGATTCCCATCTGCACATGCCCAGGTTGCATGCTGGATTCCCGGTAGGGGGCGTGCAGGAGTTAGCTGCTGATGCTTTGCTCTCGAATTGCTGTTTCTCCCTCTCCCTTCCTCTCTCTCTAAAAATCAATGAAAATATTTTTAAAAATTAAAATCATAGGAAGAGAAAATACAATTATTCTATTTCCTGGGGGGGGGCGGGGGGAAATCCATGTTTAAATGAACCTGCAGAGTTCAAACCCGTGTTGTTCAGGGTCAACTGTACATTACAGTATCTCAGTACATAGATAGCTTTTATAATTGCTGTTTTAAATCCCTCTAATAGCAAATGATTTCTAGTTGTCCTTAATGGAGATGAAAAAATCTCTTTTCCTCTTTTCTCTTAAGCTAGATCAACACAGTTCCTTTGACTTTGACCTAATCTACAATTTAGGTTAATAATGAACCCAGTATTGGTTATCACTTAGGTAACTAAAAGCCATTTAAAACCAATGGGCTGCTTTTTGTCAGATAAGTTGGATTTAAATTCTATGGATTTTTTAAAAAGTAATTCTGGGAAAAGCTTTTAGACCCATTTAAAACCAGTCATTAAAAAATGTATCATGCTTAATGCTCAGGGCTTTGTTATTTGGTTGTGTTTTGTGTTCCTAAAGTAAAATTTCACATTACTGTAGATATTTTTCCTAATTGTGGAATTTAGGTCCAGTTTTACCTTTTCTTTCAATAGTCGATCGAGATTAAGAAAAATGTTTCATCGGCTTTAACTTTTTATGAACTCCCATGTTTACTTAACCTTTCCTGATGACTGTCACAGTCATTGGACCTAGCCTGGTGCGGTTCCTAGCCTGTGGGCATCACCCTAAACAAATGCTCTTCTGTGTTTGCATCCTGATCCTCTTCCGCTTCGTAAATCTCTGGAGCTCCCATGGTAATGACTGTGGCATCTGTGTCCATAATGATCCCGAAACCGCTCTGCTGTGCACAGCTGACGAGCCAGTGCCTCATGGTTACCTCATTCAGATTTCATTAAACCAGGGAAAAGGGTTCTTTTTTGTTTGTTTTTGTTAATCCTCATCTGAAGATATTTTTCCCATTAATTTGTAGAGACAGTGGAAGGGAGGGAAGGGGAAGAGAGAGAGAAACATTGATGTGAGAGTGACACACATTGATTGGTTGCCTCCCACATGTGCCCTGACCAGGGCCAGGAATACAGCCTACAATCCATGTATGTGCCCGTGACCAGCAGTTGAACCTGTGACCCCTCATTACGTTGGTTGATGCTCTAACCGCTGACCCATACCGGCCAGGGCCTCTGTTAGACTCTTGATGAGGCATTTATAGGATGCCTTGTAGAAGCGGAAGAGGATCAGGATGCAAACACAGAAGAGCATTTGTTTAGGGTGATGCCCACAGGCTAGGAATTGCACCAGGCTAGGTTCAACGATTCTGACAGTCGTCAGGAAAGGTTAAGGAAACACGGGAGTTCATAAAAAGTCAACGCTGATGAAACTTGTAGAATGACATTTGGTCCTTACCTATTATTTTTTCCTTAAGACTAGTATAAGATGTATTACGTGCCCATGTGTATTCCTGTATTTTGTTGCTGAACCACCCTTAAGTTCGTTATGACATTTCACATCTGAATACTTAAACCAGCATGGAAGTGTTTAAAGTTCTCAGCAGTTTATACTAAATTTCCATGTCATCTCAAAAACATTTAATACAAATAAATTAGGATGATGAATTCAACTAATAATCTTATCCTTGGCCGGGTGGCTCAGTCATTTAGAGAGTCATCCTATACACCAAAAGGTTGTGGGTTCAATTCCTAGTCAGGGCACATACCTAGGTTGTGTGTTCGATCCGTGGTGGTAGGGGCACATACAGGAAGCAACCGATCAATGTTTCCTCTCTCTCTCTTTAAAATGAATAAACATATCCTCCAATGAGGATAAAACAGAAATAAATCTTGCCCTAGCCGGTTTGGCTCGGTGGATAGAGTGTCGGCCTGCAGACTGAAGGGTCCCAGGTTCGATTCCAGTCAAGGGCATGTACCTCGGTTGCGGGCACATCCCCAGTAGGGGGTGTGCAGGAGGCAGCTGATCGATGTTTCTCTCTCATCGATGTTTCTAACTCTCTATCTCTCCCTTCCTCTCTGTAAAAAATCAATAAAATATATTTAAAAAATTAAAAATAATGAACTCTCTTAAAAAAAAATCTTAAAGTTTTCCAGCATATCACATGTCTTCTGATTTAAGGTCAGACATATCATTTTGCTTTTAAATGTTCTTTTTATAATGTCTTCTTAAAACAATCTTGGAGCTTACATGCAGTTAGAAGAATTATCTCATTCATTCTTTTCTTTATTCAATTCTGTGAGCCTGCTAAAAATGAGTCTCTACTTATTTTTTTTAAATGATATAGGAAGAAAAGATTATTTTTTAAAAAATTATTTATTGTTGAAAGTATTACATATGTCGTTCCCACCCCCACCCCCATCAACCCCCTCTAGCCCACTCCCACCCCTGCCCCAGCCTTCACCACCCTACTGTCTGTGCCCATGGGTTATGCATATATGCATACAAAGTCTTTGGTTGATCACCTCGACTTACTTCTGACATTGAATTTCAATCTTTAGGGGACTCATAAGTAGAGCACGAGTAATACTGTGGATTATTTCATTGCTTCCTTTGTTTTGAATCTTTATTATAGAGCAACGGAGGAACAAAAAGGCAAAAGATATCCCATCAAAATTACATTGCCTATCAGAAGCAAGTTATTCGACGGAGTATGCGGCATAGAAAAGTTCGTGGCGAGAAAGCACTTCTTGTTTCTGCTAATCAGACACTGAAAGAATTGAAAATTCAGGTGAGGACAGCATAACACTGAGTATGTTGTGGACTAAAAGGACCTTCATAAATCCCTGCTTTCCACCCATGTTCATATGTGTAACTGGTTTTTTCTAGGTTGATCTCTAGTCATGTATTAAGCCACTGAGAAGGTTTTATTGATTTCGGAATAATGCCTGCAGGGCCTCAACATTAAAATAACTTATTCTTTAAAATGATCAGAAGTTTTTAGAACAGACAAGCTTTCTATGAAGATGAAAGTGTTTTTGGATTCTGAAATTTGAACAAGTTCTGAGTAGCTTTCCAACAAGAAACACTGAGTGTCAGTTTGTTAACTTGTCGGGGTTGTTCCAGAATAATTGTTCTCTCACTTTATTCTGGTGTATGCTTTTCTCTGACCACTTAATGGGCATCTGAGCCGATTATTACCAGGATCTTCTGTCAAATTTAAGGGGATGTAAAAGGCAGCTGCTTAATTGTTTATTGGATGAGTCAGAAATTCTTTTCATCATAATATTTTTGATGTCAGATAAGTCTGTTTGGTAGAATTTTAAAATTACCTTCACCTCTCTTCTCAGACTGGTGTTTTCATATTGTTTTGTAAAGATCCATCTCACATCATTTCCTCTCTGTCCCCCTAAAAGCATGCATTGCTGTACAGATCAATTTAATGAATGCAATGTGGGCATTGTGAAAAGGCTTCACGGAGTGTTAGTTCTCGGCGCTAAAGCGGAAGGGCTGTAAATGAGCGTGCCACTGGTATATCTCACAACGCAGGCAAAGGGGGCTGATAAGTTCAAGATGTCCAGGAGGAAAGTCTGGCCCCTGATCTGTTTCAGTCACTGCTATATGTCCAAAAAGCTGACCAAATTTCCCTCGTTGCTGCTTTCATGTGGCATAGTCTAATGGTTATGCATCTTTCTTGTTGCTGATATTTATCATTGTGATTGAGGCAAAAGTACAGGCTTCCTTTGAGGGTGTTATGTGTTCCAGATTGTCCGGGGAACAGCGTTTCCCTCGGTTGAACCCATGGCTCTGGAAATAAACCTGTTGGCACAATATCTTCCCTCTGTTTATTGTACCTTTTCCATCTGAGAAAGCTTGCTTCTGTCACCGGCTTTCTGCCTGTCAGTGGTAAACCTCGAACATTCAAACCCTTTCAAGGGCACAAAGAGCCCCTGTGGTGGAGGCATTTGAAAAGCCTGTGCTGCTTCTATTATGGACTACCATTTTTGAAGAATAAGTCAAAAAGTCAGCAGAAATCACCTATCTAGGATAGGAGTGTGTAACCTGCACCGATGGGTTGTTAGGAGGCAGCAGCTGTTCAAGTGAACGTCCCGAAATGGGCTCTGCTCAGACAGTTCCTTTACCGTGTCCTTCCTCTCATCTCCCACCTGCTCAGGCACCGCTGTGATCTAAGCAGGGTCCAAACAAAGGACAACGAAATGCCATTTCTCCTAGCTGCTCAGTGTGGCAGCTTTGAAAGTGTCGACTGGATGTGACCCTTTTACCCCAGCAGCCTGGGCAGCATCGGGGCTTATGGTGGGCATGCGTGTGATCCCCGCTTAGTGGTGGTGGGTGGTTTTTTGAAAAGCCTGTTTTTGTGTTTGATGGAGCCTTTCCTCCAGGGAATACTACAATTCCAAGTTAATAGAACGACAAGCTTTATAAAACTCAATGGCTTAGCCTAGACATATCCCTTTGCAGTTCTTTAAAACCTGAAGAAACTTGCTTTGCCAGATTACTAATTCATCCACCTATGATGCCATAAAGCAAATGAAGTATAATTTATTCATCTCCTTTCTCAAAGGATGCAGTGTTTTATTGTGTTATTTCATTTTCCCAAAAATAGGTTTTGAGTGGGTGGTATTGCCTGCCTTAGAAAGGAGGAAGTGTTGGCACAGGTTAAATGGCTGGCAGTGGAAGCCATTGCTCGTACATTTCCTTCTCTCTCTCTCTCTCTCTCTCTCTCTCTCTCTCTCTCTCTCTCTCACACACACACACACACACACACACACACTAGCAAGCAGCAGGGAGCCACTCACCGTTAGGAAAACATTGTTCCCTAATTGCTCTATAGATCAGGAAAGCTGTATCTACTTGTTAAACACACTTATATAATATTAGTTCTACTCAAGCATTCTCCTAGTACTTACGGTTTATGAGTTATTGTACCAAAGGCCTCCATGTCTTTAATTAGCCTGTTCCCTTGTTCTAAAATCATTTTCTCCTCATTAGCACACACTTGTTCATTTTTCCTCGAATCTCTTCTACAAAACCTGTCCTGGCGTCCGGTTGTAGAGCTGGCTGTTCTCTCTTCCGTGTCCCCCTGGATCTTACCCGTACCTCCCGCCGCCGCCTTCACATTGTTGCTCTCACTCCTGTGAACTCCAGAGTGGCATCAGTCACTTTTATCTTTCTTGCTCTTAGCACAGTATTTGACAGGTAGCTTCTTATTAAATGTTTCATTAGTTCTAGAGTGAATTTTAATGTCCTTGTCTGTGTGCTCAAATAATAAAGTCTGAGCATCGGCCCCTCACCGATCGTGCTTGTGTCCAGGGGTACTTGTTGTCAGTCCATAGGGTGGTGCGAAGACCATTAGCATTCAGGGATATGAGCCAGCATTCCTCCAGCCACGCAGCTGTGACATTTCCCACATTCGTTGTATGCGATGCCTCCGTGTAACTGGTCCTTCTTCACAGGTCCCGGGGCCTGTGTGCTGGGCTGGCTTTGGTAGAACTGTCCTGTCGATTCTTCTCCCTTCCCAGAAATAGGCTTATTGCTTCATAGGCGGTTCTTGATGATGTCAGTGCACTGTAGCCACCCGTCCCTGTTTGATCGATCCCTGCTCGCTTCTCGGGGGCTGATGTCCTTTTGAGAAGTCCCGTCGAGGTTCTTATTTATCTGTGTGCTGTTATTAAAACCACTTTTGTGTTCCCAGCTGTCCCAGCACGGAAATCTCCTGGCCCCTGTTATACACACAGTTGGCTCAGGCTGCTTTGCTAGGCTCGTTTTGCCTTCCCAGGTTCAAAGGGTAGAGGAAGAGAGTGCATGGAAAGGTAGGATGGTTTTCCTCTACATCATGGGTATAGGAATAATGAAAAATACATGTAATAGAATGCGCTCAAGAAGGATGTAACTGAGTCATGAAGCATAATAAAGTGCACACCGGGAAATAATAAAAATGAACAGTTTTTCTGAGTTCGAAAATGTGTAAGTATTATACCTAGTAGTCTTTCTGAATGTATTTACTTTTTAACACTTGGCTAGAACTAGGGTCCTTACCCTTAAGGAATTCATATTTTGGTTCCTAGATGAATGATCAGTCTAAGAATATGTGTCCCAAGGACTGAATTGTGTAGTCCAGGCTGCTTGCTAGAGGAATCAAAGCAGAAGGAAGAAGAGTCCAAATCACCTGCTGGTTAATTTAAAGACTTGATGATTACAAGGCTGTGGGACTTGGACATGGTCACTTGGGCTGATGACAGTAGTGGCCCTGCCCGAGCCTCATGACCAGAGGAGCTGTCAGCCCAGCCCCACCTTCTGCTCCTTTGATTCCCCCCCACCCCCACCCCCACCCTCGGAGAGGTGATAGGCGCAGGACTAAAGGATCTGTGGGTATAATTGTTTCTCTACCAGCCCTCCTAGGGGAGTTCCCAGATGTGTTGGGATTGTAGCCTCAGTAGGTAGGTAGCAAGTGGGCTGACTGAACACAGTAATGTCTTTTGTACTCGAGTTCTTTTATTTTTTAAGGAATCTATTTATTCAAATGGGGTATAAGTCTCAGCATTTTGCTTTATACCAACTTTCTTTTCTTTTTTTTTTCTCAGATCATGCATGCATTTTCAGTCGCTCCTTTTGACCAGAATCTCTCCATTGATGGAAAGATTTTAACTGATGACGGTGCCACCCTCGGCACCCTTGGAGTCATTCCGGAATCTGTCATTTTGTTAAAGGTAAGTGACGGTTTCTTACCTGAGGAATTCTAGAAGGTTTTTTCCTTCTCTTTTCTCTGGAACTTTTTAATGATGCACACCCACGTGTGAGCTGCTGCAGTGGTGGTTACGGCTGCCCGGGTCCTCAGCAGGGTGTGGTAACAGGTGACAGCCATGAATTCGTGCTGGCGTCTTGGTTCTCCAGCCGTGGCCGAGCCGCAGAGACTTAGAGGAGGTCATGGCATCATTGAAGTTTTCATAATTTTGTTAAAAATAATGGATCTAGATTGAGCCTCCTCCCTAACTCTGGATCAGCAGAATTAACGATACTTCTACCATGAAAGCATTCGCTCATTTCCTCCAGGCTCAAAGATAGCAGCCAGTCATGTTAGGAATCACACGGACCCGAGGCTTAGCCACAACAGTCAAAATACGTTTGGTTGTCTTCATGGGATTCTTGTCCAGCTGATGGAAACTCGCTTTGGGTAGAATGGATGTAGGAGGTATGTTAGGTAGTAGGGCTTCTCAGAAATTGTCACAGAAAGTGAGTCATTGAACCAGCCTTATTTGCCCAGTGGTTCTCGTGTCTAGAGGTACCTACTCATCACTTTCATTTGCTTCTTTGTTGTTTCTATGTGGCCAGAAGCATCCCCACTGTGCTAAAATGTTCATAGGGTATTTGAACGGTGACATAGATCATACCCAGGCGCCTCAGTTCTGAGGAGATAAGCTAGGCCCTGGACATGATGGAGCAGACCCATATCTGCCCCACACATACACACACCCTCACCCTGCCACCTACCCCTCCTGCTGTTTACTTTCTCCATTCTTGGAACTGTAGGTTCTGTGGAATTATTTTGAAAACCTATTGAGTTGCTGAGTCCTAGGAGGCCTGTCTAAAATCCTAGAGACAGTGGGTTTGTACTTCTGATGGGCAATTAGATTCTCCACTGGCCATTGGCCCCTGTCCTTCCCGCTAATCCCACCAGAAGCTCGGGCTCTGTGTTGGCTTCTGCCCTAAAAAGGATCAGGGTGTTTTGTTTTTTTTTTGTTTGTTTGTTTGGTTTTTTTTTTTTGTTTTGTTTTTTAAAATATATTTCACCGATTTTTTACAGAGAGGAAGGGAGCTTGTTAGTGAGGCAGGAAAACAATGTATTTTTAACCTAGTTAGTATTTTTATTTTTATTTATTTATTTTAAAATGTATTTTATTGATTTTTTTACAGAGAGGAAGGGAGAGGGATAGAGAGTTAGAAACATCGATCAGCTGCTTCCTGCACACCCCCTACTGGGGATGTGCCTGCAACCAAGGTACATGCCCTTGACTGGAATCGAACCTGGGACCTTTCAGTCTGCAGGCTGATGCTCTATCCACTGAGCCAAACCGGTCAGGGCTAACCTAGTTAGTATTTTTAGAGGACCAGTCTGACTTTAATTCCTGCCTAACTCGGCCACCACCAGCATGTGAATTCACATTAATTAAACCAGTTTAGTAACCTTGGTATCTAAACATCTCTACATCTAGAGGTGTTTTTAGGAGTTGGAAAACATGCCACATACAGTGTGCAGTTTTGCGGGTGTTGAGTTTAGACCCATTTCAGGCTGGCCACCCTCCGTTAATCCTCAACTTCGCCGGCTGTGGCTCGAACCCAGTTCTCTACTGGACAGTGTTTAGATTTGTGTCTTGTGGCCACACAGTAGTCGGCTCCTGGGCCAGACTTCCTCCTGGCTGCCTCTCCCTTATGTTTTGAATTGTCTTCATTTGTTGTCTAGGCTGATGAACCAATTGCTGATTATGCTGCAATGGATGATGTCTTGCAAGGTAAAGGCAAATTTATTGTAGGAATTTGTTGATTAACTTGTTAGAAGGATGTGGAATTATAGATATTTAAGCTTTCATCTATAATACTATTAACCTTAAAAAAAGCGTCTACATGTTGTAAATGGAAAGCAGGGAGAAGAGTAGTAATTATTTAGCTGACCTGAAAAACACACACACAAAAACCCGAAATAAACGTCAGCCTACAGATGGAAGAGGTCATCAGGAAGCAAAGCTAATTCAGATCAGGCACACAGGAATGGGAGGCCCCAGGCACCCCTGAAAGTGGGAGTGAGGTATGAGCCTAAAAACAGGAAACCGGCTGCAAAACTGTATAGGAAGCAGGTGGACACCTCGCTGTCCCCCAGATCCTCACAGCCCCTCGCTTTACCTCCATGTCACCCTGCTTCTTCCCCCGGCACCTCAGATGGGCAGTTAGAGTATGTGTCTCAGCTCATTGAAGAAGTTAAACTAGAAGGTGAGGCCGAGGCCCGTTACTTCCCGGCGCACACCCGGCGTGGGTAGGAGCCGCGGGATGCAGGCTTCGGGAAAGTGGAAGCGATAGACGACTGTTCTGAGGCTCACAGGTCTTTAAGAATTTGCCCTTGAGTTGGAGATGGTATAGAGAAGATGAAACACATAAATATTGCAGAGCTACCGACTCAGAAAACCGTAAAAACCATACCAGACAAGCAGTGTAGCCACAGTACACCAAAGGGTTCGACTGTGAGCAGTATTAATAAAATTTAAAAAATAATGTGAACGCTGGAGATCAGCCTAACAACAAAGGACCACAGTGTCAGGAGGAAGTGTAGCTGGTCTCATTCCGTGAGGAATTGTCTAAAATAGTGGAATAGCAATATAAGCATGTTATTTAGAAAAAAAGAGGTTGCACACCATAAGAAATGGCTGCAAGAGTCAAAAGTGGTTCCTTCCGGCATGTGGGGATGGGAGGAGGGGGGCCAGCTCCTGAGGTCAGCCCCGGGGTTGTCTCCAGGCTTCCCTGGAGCCGCGCCGAATGTAAAAACGAAGAATGTCATCTGATAATTATCACCCATAACTTCCAAAGTAATGATTATGGGTGAAGTAATTAAAAGTTATTTTAAACCTCATCTTGGGCATTGACATGATCTTGTTACTTACTATCTGTCACGACAGTCTTTCTAATTTGGATTTTTCCCCCCCGCCAGTGTGTATGCCAGAAGAAGGGTTTAAAGGTAAGTTACATTTGTCATGTTCTGTTCGTGAATGTCAGAGTCATACTGTAATTTTCTATTAAAGTGAAGGCTATAATTTGATTTTAAAATTTAATTCCATCTGAGTCTCATGACTGAAATTAATTTTAGTTAAATGCATTTTTTATTCGAGCTTCTTCGTTATCCTTTTCAGCGCTCGGGCCTCCAATGGGGCCTGTGTGGTCGCAGTATCTACTGGCACATGTCCGTTCTGCTTTCTCTTGTTTGGCGGGGGTGGGGGGAGGTTGGGGAATTAGCTAGTGGCATTTCGAGGTTTATATTTAACCTGTTTCCAGTTCACCCTGTCAGTCCCATCTGTGAGCAAAACAGTTTGTGTGCAACTGATAAGAATTGGAGGAGAAGAATTTGCTGAACTATATGAGGTTCAGTGAAAAGGTTTCATTAATCTATTTAGAATGAAGGCATGTCTTGGGTTATTACTTTAGATAGAAACACAGCAGTGCCTTGTACTCCATCTTGGCCGCTATAGTTGTGCACACCAATGTTATTCACTAATCCACCAAGTACAGACCTTTGGCATTTACTGTTGCCATTTTAACTGGTGGTGGCCGGCTCCAGAGGTCCAGGCAGGTTGTGATTTTGCCCAGGAGTCGTTTGAATCGGATGTCAGGGTGCCTTTGCTAAAGGAAATGAGTGAAGGAGCCACTGGCCCGTGGAAAGCCTTCCTCCCAGTGCCCCTTTGTTGTCTGCGTATCACGACTGCAAAGAAACCCCTGTTGTCACAACCAAAGCAAAGCAAAAAAAAAAAATTTTTTTTTTTTTAATGAACAATGGCCATCTGATGAGTGTCAGTCAAATCTCATTAACTGCATGAAGACAACACATGGCTTTGAACAGAAATGGGATTTAGCTGAAAAACCTACAGTTGGCTGATTTTTAAAAATATATATATATATTGATTTCAGAGAGGAAGGGAGAGAGAGAGAGATAGAAAATAGAAACATCAATGATGAGAGAGAATCATTGATCAGCTGCCTCCTGCCTGCTCCCTACTGGGGATCGAGCCCGCAACCCGGGCATGTGCCCTTGACCGGAATCGAACTCAGGACCCTTCAGTCCGCAGGCCGACGCTCTATCCACTGAGCCAAACCAGCCAGGGCGTGGCTGCTATTTTTTCCTGCCCTTCAGCGCCAAGGGGCTGCTGCACTCATTCATTAAGGTGCATAGTCCCTGGGGTGGTGTATTCTGGGTGAGTGGAATGCATGGACTCTGAATTTTTGGTTCATAACTATACCTCCACGTGTTTTTTTTCCCAGGTACTGGTCTCCTTGGACATTAATCTTTTGGACCTTTCCTGGCTGCTAAGAAATGACCAGAAGGGAAGAGGAGTTTGACATGTTAGGGCATTAAAGAAAAGCTGGATTTAAGAATTGAATCATTACGTGACTCTTCCAAAAGGCAGAAAACCATTCAAAAGTGACCGTCCCAAATGCCTTGTGTCAAATAAAGCCAATTGCACTGAAGGGCCTCAGACTTGAAGGAAATGTTTCAGGTTTTCTATTTAAGGGGTGGGGGTGGGGGAAAGGCGAATAAAGATCAAGCCAGTTTAGTAGCAGTAACAGTAAATCATGTTTACATATGAGATTTATAATCGCGGGAGGGAATAAAGTTCTGTTCTATTTCCTTGCTCGAGTTTCATGCCAGATGCATTGGCCCATAAGGGATTTGTATCACAGTAAATGGGACGACATTCTGCTCTGAGCTAAAAGTAACTCTTTAGAGACGTAATCTGCTTACCAGTACCTGTCTTTGATTCATATTTTACTTTCAATAAAGCATGAAAGTGAAGAACTTGCCATAATTGTGGGAAAGTGTCTTCAGATTAGATTGCTCTCCACGTCCGCCTCACACGCTGCCCGGCGGTCTGTCTCTTAGTGTTGGGCACAGGAGGGGGTACCTGTGTGTCTCCTGCAGTGACCAAGGGACTCTGCCTCGTTTTTGGCTTCAAAGGCTTTTTGCTTTCAAGCCTTCCGGAAAGGACGACGAATGTTAAAACATGTGGTAACATCTTCCTCCAGTTCTGCTGTTATTCAGAAGCAGAAAGTCAGACCCGCCTGGCACTATTGAACCATCCGGCCTCAGAAGAGCGGAGTGGACTGAAGTTCGTGTGGACGGCACAGGCTTTTGTAAAATGTCTTCCTGTCTCTCAAGTCCACCATCCCTTGCATCTCACCTCTCTTTTTGAAAACATTCTTCCGGAATGGCCAGAAAGGATCTTTACATCACTTTGTTTAAAGAGAGGGGGGAAAGTGGCCATTTTATCTAATTCAGGATTATCGTTATGAGCAACATACAACCGAAGCAATATTCCTAAGAACATTGAAGGACTTTTAAATAGAGTTTACGACTGGAGTTTGTTTCGCTGTTTCTTCTGTTGAGTATGTATGTACATCTCTGGGGCAGAGATGCAGACTTGGATGTCTCTTTTGCTAACGTTTTCTTTTAGCTCTAGGTTTGTGCTAGGTTTCCCGCTCCCCCATTTCTAAACATTTAAACTCAAATAACGGAGGGGAGGCAGGTTTCAATTGGAGGGCTAGTCACCCTGGCAGCATCCCTTTTGAATAGCTCTTTTTATCAGAACAACCATGGCTTTTGGGCAAAATTATAGCTTCTTGTGTTTCCCCTCTGTGTTTGCAATGTCTTCAGTCTTTGCCCCCTGGGGACACTGGGTTTGTTTAATGAGCCTGTGTGGGAGAGAGCGGCACACAGGACCCTCAAGCCATCCTAGGAACCAGTAGTTCCCACCTTCGGTCAGCACAGGAAAAGGACTCAGTTAAGATCACAGATAGCTGATCATCTTTTTAAAAATATATTTTTATTGATTTCAGAGAGGGAAAGAGAAACATGAATGATGAGAGAGAAACACTGATCAGCTGCCTCCGGTACGCCCCACACTGAGGATCGAGCTTGCAACCCTGGCATGTGACTGGGAATCCGAACCGTGACCTGGTCTATAGGTCGAGGAGCTTGCAACCCTGGCATGTGCCTCGACTGGGAATCCGAACCGTGACCTGGTCTATAGGTCGATGCTCAGCCACTGTCCCACGCCAGCCGGGTCTGATCCTCGTTTTTAGATCTCGCTCTTTTATTTTGCTCCAAATGGAGCTGGCGCATAAGAGTGATAACATGCCAAGCAACTTATTCTTTCCCAAGGTAAAGGCTTGTGCAGAGGTTTGCCTAGTGCTAGAGGCAGCTGCTGCCTTTTCCTTGCTCAGCAGCTGTTTGCCAGAGGACGTTCTTCCCGGGGATTGACACCAACCTGTCATTAGCTCCCCGAAATGAGATCTGTTTCTCCCAGTCTGCTGTTAGTAGTTTTACATTTTGTTACTTGAGTCTCGCTCTCACACAAGGGCACAAAATAGCGGCCTTTTGCGTGTCTTCGGCTGTTGATCCAATCTCAGTACTGGCTCCTTTAATGACACTCCCCAGGGCTGGGAGTCGGGTGGGCCCAGTGAGCAGGTGATGCTCCCCAAGCCTGTGGGATCCCCAGCAGTGGTCTCTCCTTGTTCCATCAGCGCTGCTCAGATGTCGGCTATGGCCCCACAGCAGCACGAAGCTGCGTTAGGAACGCAGGAACCTGGGCCCGAGACCCACTGAGTTGGAATCTGCCTTCACGGGCCGCTCTCCTATGCTGTTGGGAGTGGAGAAGCCTTGGGCTGGGACCTCTTTCCCACCCACAGTAGTGCCCTTGCAGCGCCACCCTCACCACTTTGTATGGGAAAAGCAGGGCCACGCTGTAACCTAAAGCCCGGTTCTTGCTTTGTAGTGACAAATGGATGGAGACCAATTGGCTGTGACCACATTTTAGTGCAGAGACTTCCATTGGGTTTTTAATGTGCACGTGACCTTTTCTATGATGTTAGGCCAGCCTTCTTCGGTAGAAGGTTTCTAAAGCTGGAGTCCTCCTCCCGCCGCCCTTACACTGTTGGCCATTCCTCAGTCCCAAACTGAGGTGTGCAACATCGTACCTGAAATATAGGTTGCCATTTGGACATCTTCATTCCCTGAGGGAATAAGTATCCGCCTGTGTATTAATGGACTTTGTTGTTTGGAATTACTGTTATCTTTCTGCCAAATTAAAAAGAAATGACTGTCCTTTTATTTCTATGGAATCATTGTCCAGGTGAATTTTTGTTGTTGTTCCTGTAAGTGTCCCGTTAGTCTATGTTGTCAGACCCTGGTTGATATTTGAAGCTAATGCTGGGTTAGAAGAACCTGTTTTAAATACCCAGGGGATGATTTATCGCTGATGTGACTGCTGGAGTGAAATGGGCATTAAAGCCTGTCTTTCCTGTTACAGGATCAGGGAGGAGCATCAGGTCCTCTCTCCCTGGCATCTGACTGTGCAGCCTGTTCAGTGTTGCAGGGAACTGGGAGCAGAGTTCAGTGGGTGAAAAGCCAGTGTTTTCGATGTTAGGCTCTCACCCCACGCACCTGTTAGCACCTCAGCCCCGACACCCCTTCCCACAAGGCGCAGGTTTTATCACCTGCCTTTCTGATGCTTGAGACTATGAGTTTACCACCCCCAACACCTTATTTTATGGACACCAATATTAACTGGGGATTTGATTGTCAACATTGGAATCCTTGATTCATTAAAATAAAATTAGAAGCACTTACAAAACACTGCCCCTTTGGCATATTTCACTGAATGAACAGCCTCGTGCCAAGTCCTGAGTATAGGGAGACACAGAAAACTACCTCCTCCTCTCACATCCCGAGCCTTGGGGTTTTTTCAAGCCTGGCTGTTCAGTTCATCGGGCTCAGGAGCCTGCGAGCTGTTCAGGCAAGTGCTGAAAGGGCAGGTTTGAGAAGTTGGGTCTCCTGTGTTCCAGATAATCTCACCATTTACCTTATGACGGAGAAGTTCCTTTGCTTTGTCTTAGTTTTCTTAGCTCGTAGAACAAGGCGATATTTGCTGCCTTGTTTACCCTCCACACTGAAGCTAAGCAGTAATATTGTTGGGGTAAAATACTTTGGGTTACTCTTTGTAACCAGATTCTAACTTTTGTGAGAAAATGCTTTGGAGTCCTCTGCAAGTCTTCAAAAAGAATGAACAAAGCCAAGCTACCTGGAACCCCTGCCCTGGTGGCCCTTGGGAGCTGAAATGACTGGAAAGGTGTCTGATCATCCTGTGACATAAATGTTTCCTCTTGTCCCAGAAGGAGCACGAAGCTAACGGTCAAACACAAGCCGCCTTGGTGCTTTATTTGCGGGGTCATTGAAACTCAAGGCACATTTAGAAAGTGCTTTGGAGATGTCTGTCTGTGGTGGGCAGGTCCTTTCCCAGAGGGGCAGCTTCCATTGCCAAGAACATCAGGAACTGGGGCCGCGCAGGCACCAGGCTGCTTCCATGGCCTGAGCATCATGCTTTTCGTTCTTATTTACCTCTTGAGACATGAATAATGTTCCTGACTAGAATACACAGAACAAGTATTTCTTGTGCTTTTCCCCAACAAGCCACAGAACCAGTTTTTGTTTTTTTTATCAAGTTAATACAGCATACTGCTGACCATATATCAATTTTTTTAAAAAAGAATTTAGAGAGAGGGGTGTGGGGGAGAGAGAAACTGACTTCTTTATACATTCATCGGTTGTTTCCTCTATGCGCCCTGGCTGGGGATCGAACCCACAACCTTGGCGTATCAGGATGATGCTCTAACGAACTGAGCCACCCGGCCAGGGCCTATCACTTTTTAAAATGCATGTTTCAGGCAAGTTGATGATACTTCTTCATGTGGTGAGGTTCCTGAGCCCCATCAAATTTTGGGAAGAAGGAGGTTGCAGAGTTCATCCTGTGACTTGTCGAGGAGGGTATGATCTCTTCTGGCTGACCTGGGTCCGCTCTTTGAATTGGGACCTGCACACACGCTCATTACTGGACCGAGCCTTTGTTGTGTCCCAGCAGAAGCAAGACCATGACCCCCGAGGAAGGGGATCCTGCTGTCAAGTGGCCTCCATCCCACAAGCACAGGTGGCACGTGGGCTCTCCATACAGTCTCACACTTTCTCATCCATGAGGCTCTGAATCCTCCGTGAAGTCCATCCTAGGAGCTTGTCCAACATAACTGCCGTGTCGATCTCAAATAGAGGGCATCGTCTGTTTTGCCCCAACATGCTGAAAGGAAAAAGGAAAAAGCACCCTGCTTTCAAGGACTTGGCTAAGACCGCGGAGGCCAGGCCCTTTGAAGTGGAACTGCTCTCCGTCAGGAAGGGAGCCAGCCTCATGACAGCAGCTGGAATCCCAGATGCGCTAGTGCTGTCAGCAGGCCGGCCCTGGGCCACAGGAAGTGGGGACACGCCCCAGGGGAGACAGAAGGCCTGGGCTTTCTGTCCAGGGTTGAGTGGTTGCCAGCCGGCACACTGGCCTTTGTGCACTTGTATCTTGGCTCCCCTGACCCCTCC
>NW_005354551.1:835538-839447 GCF_000412655.1 Myotis brandtii
GCAGTTCTCTGCTGTATTTGTATTTGTAACCTAGGGAACCCTAAACGGCTACCCGCTCTTTACGATCCTGGACAACTGTTTCCCTTTGGGCCGCAGTGTTCTCTTAAAGGAAGTTGGATGTGTGGAAGTTGTCAAACATGAACTAGGTGGAAGGAGACAGGGGGGCCTCAGCTCCTCAGCTCCACTCCCACACCCACCCACTGCCTTGAAGCTCCAGGGAGTGCACTTGGAAAGTCGCCCAACTGGACGGCCTCTGGGGACTTCTCTTCATCCGCCGTGAGTCGTTTCTGTGTTGGCTTATGTCTGGGCTTTTCGCTGCATCCTCTCGCAGCCGTAGCAGGCACTGACGGGGTGAGGGGCTCCAAGCTGTGCTAGACTGTTTAGAATTCTGGGACTAGAGGGAACTGTTTATTTTTTTGTCTTTGTGGGAGCCAGAGTTAGGGCTGGCCTGGATCGTCTGTCTGCCCCTAAAACCACTCGGATCCCAGAAATGAATCAACCTAATTATTAGACTGTTCTTGTGCCCGAGGGCAGGGGCTCAGCCGTCTTCCTCAGCACATCCCACCGTGAGCCACATGACATGTTCTCAGCCAGGAAAATGAATGATCCCTTCAGGGTCCGCTAGACACTCTTTTTCTGTGGCAGCAAGACCTCCGGGAGAGAGCTTCTATTGCTTCGGTATAACCAGAGCTGGCCCCACTTTTGGGCTTATCTCTTTCACCCTCTAGCTGTGTTCACATTCCTGATCCAGACTTCCCCAAGAGTGGCCCCCCCCGGGTTGCATCTTCTGTCCTGTCTCCAGCATCAGCGGGGCAGCCAGACACAAGGCCCAGGGTCCTTCCCTGAAGGACGTGCCCTGGTGCCAACTCCCACTCCTCATCCTGTCTTATGCTCACTGGAGTGGCACTGCCTTCTCCCAGTCAGTCAGCCCTGCAGACAGCACCCCCCCCACACACACCCTTACCAGCCCCCCCTAGATCTTACTGCTGCACAGACAACACACCTTGGGGACCCACCACTCTTGCGTTTTCTCCCCTTGCTTTTCCTGCTGGGCAGTCTCAAGCCCAGTGGTTCTCAGCCTTCTGGCCCTTTAAATACAGTTCCTCGTGTTGTGACCCGACCATAAAATTATTTTCGTTGCTACTTCATAACTGTAATGTTGCTACTGTTATGAATCGTAATGTAAATATCTGATATGCAGGATGGTCTTAGGTGACCCCTGTGAAAGGGTCGTTCGACTGCCAAAGGGGTCGCGACCCACAGGTTGAGAACCGCTGCTCTAGCCCCACCTTTCTCCTCTTTGATCCAGCCAGGGAGGGGTGGGCATCGAGGGGATAGTTATTTCCAAGAGGCCTCATTCCCACTGTAGGACTCCATCGTGCATTATTCCGAGTTTATTGTGCCATCCACATTTTCACTCTCCAGTCTTAGATGTCGGCTATTCTGAAGCCAGCTTTCATTTCGAGGACTTGGGAGAGCAGGGGTAGTGGCTAGGTCACGGCGTACTAGTATTAAGCGAGAAAGAAAAGGCTTGTGCCAGGAGGCAGCCATGCGTGACTGGTCAGCCCTGAGTGGTTTGGATTGAAATAGGGCAGAGAAAGCAAAGCTGCGGGGCCTTTGTCCAGTCTTCCCTGCCATACCCAGGCTCCATGCCAGGCTCCGTGCCCAGCCCCCTACAGCACAGCACATGTTGCCTTCTCCCCAGGGGCCCTGACAGTCTCAGAATGCTGCCCCCACCCCGGCTGGAGATTAGAAGGCTCTTGCACTGAGGTTTTCTGTAAAGAGGAAAATGCTGTAATTGAAAAGCTCCTTGATTATAAAGAAGAAACAGAGAGGCCTGGCACAGAAGAGCTTTCGTTTGTTGGCCTGCTCAGCCAGGGTTGGACACGTTTAGTCCCTAGTCCCCCGGTGCCAACAGGACCTCAGGCCCTTGGGGAATCTTGGAGTCTGCCGGGTCCAAACCATGAAAGGTCACAGCTGCAACTCCTCAGTGAGTGCATTTCCACATCCCCACGGCCTCTGTCTGCCCCTCGCTCCCGCTCAGGTGGGGCACCTCCATCTCTGCTCGCAGTCTGCAACAGTGGTACCTTCGGCATTGCCTTCCTGGCCGGAAGTGGGAGTCTCAGCATGGAGCCGGGGTGGGGGTGGGGGGGGTCTCCTTGGAGAAGTTGTTGGAGAAGCAGGAAGAGGCACTGGGATTGTGACCAGAATTAAGGATCCATCTGGTCAAGCATAAAAAAAAAAGAAAAAGCCAAAGGATATTGAGATATGCTTCAGAGGGCCCCGGAATTCGTATGCCCTCCCTGAGCTGTGTGAGCCCAGCCCCAGGTCTGTAGGCTTTCAGCGGGCCCTTCCCAAACAGGATCTGTTTGCACCAAGCATCTTCCAGAGCCAGTGCCCTGCGGGACATACCTGGCTGGGGCGATGGCTGCCCCGGGAAATCCCTTCTGCACCATCTCCAGCAGGGCTTGGGCCAGGCTGGCTCAACTTCTTCTTCCTCTTATTACTACTCCACACCAGCTCTGTCTCCATGGTGCTTGCTGAGAAGGGTCCAGGACCCAGGCCCAGGGCACATGCCAGGCAGGAAATCAAAGGGCCTCCAGGGGTGGGAGTGATTTGCAGGTGATGCTCCAGGAGTCCCTTAGAGCAGCCGTCTGCCTCCTGCCCTGAACTTCACCTTGTTCCAACCAGCGCGACTCAGAGTGTCTGTGGCTCCACAGCACCAGCAACACTGCACGGCTTTATCAGAAATGCCAGAACTCAGGCCCCAGGCCCCCTGAATCGGGACTTGCGTTGGGATCAGGCCATTCCTAGAAGTCTGAGAGGCCCTGGGCTGGGCCTCTTCTCATCCATGGCTTGGGGGTGCTTGTGGAGAGGGAACTTGACAGAGAGGGACTGGAAAATAGTGCCAGCTCCACGTCCCTTCTGCCTTTTCACACTTGCTGGAGGGTGGGATGAGGAGGCGGCATGTCCTGTTACTCCCTCTTAACTCTAATCTCTTGGTGGGGGTGAGATTCTTGGGGGGAAACAGCTGCGGTGGGACTGAGCACGCCGCCCTGCACGTCTCAGATCTTCCAGAGGCTGATGTCAGGGTTGCTGAAGGCCCAGATCTTTTTCTTAATGAAATGCAGTCCCTGTGGCTGGGGAGACAGAGGGGGAGGTGGACTGGACAGTCATTTGTTAAGTACACAGCAGGTGCTCAGTAAACACGTAAATAAATGAAGACTTGAGACCTCCCTAAGCCCTACCTGTGAAGGGGCCTATGGATGGGCTCACCTTGGAGGGGCCTGTCTGCTTGACCTACTAATCATAAATGGTTGATGAAATGGAGGTTTGTCTCTACCCCTTTTTGACCTCAGTTTCCCCTAGTGAGATTCAGAGGCCTCAAAGGTCCCCTCTAACCATGTTCTGACTCAGGCATGATCTTGGGGCCACCAAGCATGCCCTCGCCCACTGTCCCCCACAGCTCTGGCCTTGCAGACACACGGCCTGTTTCGAGGGCTGCCCCTTGGAGGGGAGCCCATGGAGACAGAGATGGGGAGTGGGGGCCAGGAGCCACAGTGTCAGCTTGGCTGCTACTGCTGCTCACTTGCACGTGACCATGGCCACGTCTCTTCCCCTCTGTGGCCCCAGAGGTCAGACTAGGATTATCTCTGGGACCCCTTGCTGCCTGGGTTTTCAACTCTTGTCCTGACCCCACCTTTCTCCTCCCGGTTAGGTGGGGAGCGGGGAGCGAGCTGCCAGTCCAGGGAGGATGTCAGAGCCGCTGACCTGCTGGGGGGCGTCAGCGAGCCCTCTGGCCCAGCTCGCCCCGCGCCTCTCCCGGAGCCCAGGGGGCCTAGGCGTCTCGCCCACCTTTCCTGTTGCCCCGACTTGCCCAGAAGACGTTTCTCTGCCCCCAGCACAAGC
>NW_005354551.1:840187-849053 GCF_000412655.1 Myotis brandtii
CACACCACCCAGGACCAGGCGCACGGGTTCCCAGAGGGAAGTGGGGGCCCAGCTCCACCGCCCCCGAGCTCAGAGGCTGGTGATGCCCTTGCGTCCTCAGGACGGAGCGCGTTCCCCGCCTCCTGTCCCTGACCCGCCACCAGCAGGACACGCGCATCACGCAGTCGGGCGTCCCCTCCTGGCTTCGCCGGCTCCGCAGGATCTGAGGACTCGGTGGGAGTCCACAGGGCGGTCCCCGCGCCCCGCAGGCGCCCTGGTGCCCGTGGTGGGGTGCCTGGGCTGGGGAAGACACACACACACACACAACTAGCTCCCTCCAGGATCTCAGACCCTGACCTGTGCGTGACCCCTAACTTCCTGGGGGTCATACACAGGCCTGGGGTGGAGCCCACCCTCACACAGGGCACCTGGGCATGTCTCCTGGCTCCATTCCCCTCCCTCACCAAAGTCAGCGGCCAGCAGGAGGGCACTGAGGGAAGCCGGTCAGGACGGAGCCAGCCGGGAGCAAGGAGAGGGGACATGAAGCAAGGAGGCGTCTGTTCCTCCCAGAAGGGAGCTGGGGTGGGCTTCCAGCCCACCCCCCACAGGACAGGGGTCCCTCCTTCCCCAGGTGTTTGAGGGAAGAAATGAGGATGGGGAACAGCCCTGAGTTTTCTAGCGAATGAGAAGGAACTCAGTCAAAGGTACCCCTGAAGGGCATCTAGGCCTGGCATAGCGGTGGAGAGCAGCAGCTGGGTGGGGGAGGTGGTGGTCATGCCCAGCTGGCCCCTTCTCCTCTGTCCAGGGCCTCAGCCTTGTTCTGAGACCCCTGGCAGTTAGAGGGTCTGGGAAGGGGAGGGGGCAACTTAAGGGCCTGGGAGAGAATTCCAGAGTAATGATTAATCCTCAAGTGGCAGGAGCACCTTCCTGACCCACAGCAAGGTTTCAAGGCAGGGGCTCATGTCCCCATTGCACAGATAAGGAAACAGAGGCTCGGAGAGGCTAAATACACTGCCCAAGGTCACAGAGTCGCCCTCTGCCTGATCCAGGTGGATCCCACAGCGGCGGGGTGGAGGAAAGATCATTGACAGGGTAGAGTGTCCACAGTGGACCTGCTCCCCGGTGCCTTTGGGGGTGCATCTGGATGGAGGTGGAGAAGCTGGCTTAGGTGGAGGAGAACCCCTCCACCTTCTTCAGGGTCCAGAACTCAGATCTTCTCCCCCTTCGGAGCCCCATGCACACTTTGCCACCCCTTCTCACAGCCAGGATGGTGTTCCCGCCCTGGGACCTTCCCAGCTCCCTACCTCCCTGGGGCAAAGCCCTCTCCTCTTCTCTCTGCCCCATGGCGGGGGGTCTCAGGAGGTCTCTCTCCTGGCTCTACCAGCTGCCCCTGGGGGACAAGAGGATTCTTCCTTTGGCCTCTTGAAATGCAGAGGGCCTCCTTTTGGCTTGGGGGGGTGGTCTCTGCTGCGTGGCCCTCAGCCCCTCCGCAGGATCTGCACAGGCCTGGGGTTAGGGAGCCCTGAGCCCTCTCTCTCACCTGGCCCTGCCCCCCGCCTGGCTGTGGTGTTCCTGAGCCTAGAGGCCCTTTGAGGACTCCTGGGGCAGGTCTGTCTTCCGCACCACCTGTCTGTCTACAGAGGCCTTTGTCCTGGCTGTCAGAGGCTGCTGAGCAGCCACACATGCTGCTCAGACACCGAGACCCGCGCACAGCCAGACACACACGCAAACAGGATTCAACTCACAAATATCTGAGACCCAGACACAGGAACCCAGAGGCACACCCAGGCCAGGACCCCCGCCTCCGACCCTGAGCACATTACAAACACAAAAACACACCACACGGACGTGCGCACACAGATCGGAGGTGGTTGTCAGCAAGAAGAGCTTCCTCCAGAGCCCTCGACCGGCTGATATCTGTTTCCATGATCTCCTCCAGGGCGCACACATGATACATACACATGCGGGAAGGGGCACAGGAAAGCCCCAGGCCCTCAGAAATGAGCATGGCAGATATGCCCATGCACCCACCCACGCCCAGGCCACCACGGGTGTACACACCCGTGAATGACATCAGCTTCCTGCGTGTGGGACGTGAACTCATCACCCGGGAGAGGGTGGCACAGGCCCCTCCGGCCACCCCCAGCCAAAGCTCACCCCCTTCCTTCTTTTCTGCCTCGTGTGAACCCAGCTTGGCTCAGAGACTGGGAAACTGCCTGGTGTTTTCCCCTTAGTGGACCCTCCTCCCCCCTCCTGCCCCTCCCACACATACACCTACACCTGCCAGGTGGCGGGAGGAGCCTCTCCCACCAGGATCCCCCTTGGCTGCCCCTGAAGGTGCTGCACAGGCCCCTCCCAAATCAGAACACTCTCAGCCCAGACTCCAGCAGCCCTGGGTTTCATTTCCTTTGCCACTTTTGCCAGGAGGCCTTGCCAAGTCTTTCTAGGGGCCAGCTGGTGTGAAGGGAGGGGAATCCTCCCAGCTCCCCTCTGCTTACCTCCTCGCCTGGCAGAACCTCTGCAGGCTGGGCCTCTGGCACCGCTGGGGAGCAGCTGCTGAGAGGTGCTTCTGTGGGCTCAGATGACCTCCAGGGCAGACTGGTGCTCGGTGGGGAGCAGGGAGGGGCTCTGAGCTTGGCCGTTCTCACGTGGGCACTCACCCTAGGCTTGCCAGAGCGCTGGTTCTGGGTCCAGGCCTGGCCCTGCCTCTCGCTGGCTGTGTGGCCCGTGCAAATCATCCCCCGTCTCTGGCAACCATCTCCAGCTCTGGGAGGCAGCTCCACCTGCTTAGGGAGAGTGAGGTGGGAGGTGGCAGCCTGTGCTAATGAGGAGAGGAAGTTTGGCTCAGTTGGGCAGTGTGGGCAGATTGGAAACTCTAGGCCCACAGTAGGTCAAGCAGGGGTTGCCAGTCTGGGACTTCCTGGGGCGGCCACCCTGGGGCCAGCAAGGGGGCACCGAGAGGAGGGAGGGGGCTGCAGCTACAGTTTATCTGTGGGTATTTTTGTGCCCCCAAATGTGCTCTATTTTTAGGGCTGAAGACTAGTACTTGCCAACAGTGACTCAGAGAGGACGAAGGGAGAAGCAGGAAGGTGCTGGTGGGGAAATATCCCAAAACGGGAGTCCCACTGCGACACCAGCCTTCCCTGGAAGGAAGGAGGCAAACCTCTGAAGCTCATGCTGTGTGCGGGCACAGTGGTGGGGACCTCATTTGCACACTGACTAAGCGACACGGAGCGTGTAGTGTGTCCCAGGGACACAGAGATTAGCTGGGTGTGGCATCTTTTGGTTCCCACCACGGCCCAGGGTGGTTTTACTGTGGCCACATCTCAGAGGAGGAGGAAAGGCTCAAAGAGGTGAAGTACCCTGCCCACACTCTGTTAAAAACCGCCTCTGCCAGCATGAGCCACCTTTCCTTGGGCCTCCTTTTCGAAGAAGAAGGCCTGAGTTCAAATTCAGATGTTGCCACTGACCAGCTGCACAACGTGGGGCAAGTTACTACGTCTCTCTGAGCTTCTGCGTCTTCTTTTTTTAAAATATATTTTTATTGATTTCAGAGAGGAAGGAAGAGGGAGAGGAAGATAGAAACATCCATGATGAGAGAGAATCATGGTGGATTGGCTGCCTCCTGCAAGTCCCCCACTGGGGATCGAGCCCACAACCTGGGCATGTGCCCTTGGCCGGAATTGAACCTGGGACCCTTCAGTTCGCAGGTCGACGCTCTATCCACTGATCCACTCAGCCAAACCAGCTCAGGCGAGCCTCTGTTTCTTTATCTGTAAAGTGGGGGTCACCCACTTCATGCACCTGATGGGGTTGCTTCCAGGGTTAAGAAGACTAATGTAGGTAAGTACCCAGGGCCACGCCCACCTCCTCCTGGGCACTTGTGGACTAAGAGGTTATGGGCTGGGACTTGTCAGGAATCCAAGTCCGGTCTCTGCTGTGTGACTTTGGACAAGTCGCTTGCTCTCTCTGTGCCTCATTTCCTTCTCCATAGAAAGGGGTGACAATACTCCCTGTCCACCTGGGAGTGCTGTTTGTGCAGATCAGACATGATGGCTGGGAGCTGCTGTGAAAAACAGAGCTGCACCCAGAGATATGAGAGCACAGAGGAAAAGCAAACACCAGAATAATGTGGAGAAAAAATATTTAAAAAACACCTTCAGCCGAAGCCGGTTTGGCTCAGTGGATAGAGCGTCGGCCTGCGGACTGAAAGGTCCCAGGTTCGATTCCGGTCAAGGGCATGTACCTGGGTTGCGGGCACATCCCCAGTGGGAGATGTGCAGGAGGCAGCTGATCGATGTTTCTTTCTCATCGATGTTTCTAACTCTCTATCTCTCTCCCTTCCTCTCTGTAAAAAATCAATAAAATATATTTAAAAAAAAAACACACAAACAAACAAACAAAAAAACCACCTTCAAATATTTTATTACAGCAGGAAAAGAAATAAGCCTTTTCTTAGTGTTTTGGGGTAGTGGGCAGCTTTTCCATAATTTTACATTTACAGGCCATTGGCCCTGCCATCATCATGTGAGATGGGTAGTGTTCCCCCTGAGGAGTCAGTGTCTGGCACATAGTAGGTGGTCAGTAAATGGTAGCAATGGCCCCGAGTGGAATGATAAGTTCCGTAGTGAAAGGAGCTAAGGTATTTCTGGGGCGTGACTGCTGCGACCGGGACACTGGTTTTGCTTCAATGGGAGGTATGTACAGGGTTGAGCTGGGACAATTTACTTAGGACCTTGGATGTCAGGCTAAGGCGTTTGCATTTTCCTGGAAGCCAGTGGGGAAACCATTGGAGGGACTGGCTGAGCTTCCTGTGGCCGGGCCTTGGGTACTGAGCCAGGCTCACCAGCCAGGAATGAAGAAGTAGCCAGCACCGTTCTCTGCCCTGTCCCTGCTGGGTCCGTGTGGCTGTCTCCCTGGGTTTCATTTCCCCAAGAAAGCCTCCAGCATGTTCCATCCAGGGGCAGGCGAGAGGACCTAGCACCAAGCCGTCAGGGCAGGAGGGGGCTGTCGTCTGTGCTGGAAATCAGGAGACTCGTGTTCCTCCGTTGACCCCACCCCCTTGCTGGGTGATCTTGGCCGTCACCCGCCTCTTGGAGCCTCCCTTTCATCTGTGCAATGGGTGTTTACATTTTCTGCCGTTGCCATGTGACACTAATGAGACCGAGCTGGTGACCGTGTCAGAGGAGCCTCAGGTGTGTCATGTCTCCGGGGAGCTCCTGCTGTTTCTTATAATTATGCATCCCCAGGCTCCTCTGAGAAAGTGGCGCTGCTGGGATTTGGGGGGACAGCAGGTGAGGACAGACTCCTCAGACACCAGAGAGGCCGTGACCTTCTCAAGGCCACAGGAGCCACATGCCTGCCACAGCCAGGCTGTTGGAGGGAGTGGGGGCCTAGCCTTCTGCTCTGCTCCTGAGTTCTCAGCCCTGAGTCTGTGAGAAAGTCATCCCACCCCAGCTTAGAGGACAGCCCTCTCCAAGGCCCCACTCCTCTGAGTTGGGGTCTTCGAGGTGGGATGGAGGTGGCCGACGGAGGGTGACCTTGGGAACTCCTCTCTGCTCACAAGCTCCGTCAGAACCGCGGGGGCAGCCCTGGTTCTTCCATTCTCATGAGTAGGGCGCGTCATTGACCTTTGAGGGGCTGCCAGGACAAGGCCCAGGCCGATGATGGGAAAGGCTTTTCCTAACCTCGGAGGTCCCCCGAGAGGCCATCCGCCCTGGCAGACTGCTGCAGGCCCTCGGGCCAGCCAGGGCAGCAGGCTGTGGATGCCACTGGGTTGAAGGCTCTGAGGAGGTGGCTCCAGCCTTGCCCCATTCATCACCTGCCTCCACCTCACCTGAGACATGGGAGCTCTGCCAGGTACAAAGGGGTCCCTTACAGTCCCTTCCCCAGGGCTTCCAGTCCCCAGAGGCAGGACTGGAAAGAGCCCTCACCTGTCCCAGTCACCAGGCAGACCCCCAGACCTCTCTGGCTGGCTAGAGAGGGATGGCCCTCAGTGGTCCTCAGAGGGGCAAAGAAAGCTGGGGCCTGCCCCCCAACCCCGCCCTTGCTCCCACATGGCACTGTGGGGGCCTGCCCTGTGTCTGCCGGGTAGAACTGGCTGGCTGCGGGTTCCCAGGAGGCTTCTGGCAGGGGAGAAGCAGAAGGAAGGCTGGTGATGGAACGCAGGTAGGGGCATGAATTGAGTGCTTACAGTATGCTGGGCCCTATGCTAAGCACTTTTCACGGATCTATCTCATTTAATTCTCAGAGCAATCTTCATTAGCTGCCCAAGGTCACCCAGCTGGAATGTGGCTGGGGCTGAGATTGAATTAAGGCCTGTCTGACTCCACTGTCAATCACTTCGTGTACTGCATACAGAATTAGGTGGGGAGGGGAGCGCGTGATAGAGAAGAATGGGCTGTGCCCTAGGGAATGGGGGCCGTTGTGGCCAGGGGCGGGTGCAGCTCCAACTCTGGGGCTGTCCCCACACTTTCAGGACCTGGCCCTAAACCTCCAGATCCTCCTCCCTCCCTTTTCCCTTCCTATGGCCTGTCCCTGGGGCTCAGAGTCCAGGACTGAGTGGGGGAAAGAGGATGCATGGGGAGATTTGTTGGCAGACGTTCCCAGGGACGAACAATCCCACAGACCCGGGCTTCTCCCGCCCCCCTGTCTGCACGAACTCCTAGCTGGGAACCCGAGAAATCCTCAGCATCAGAGCTGGAGAGGAGCCCGTGGAGATCAGCTGGTCCAACCCCCTCGTTTTACAGATAATAATTATCATGATTACGCTCGATGGTGGCAATTCACAAAGGGCTTTCACATCTGGGTTGCCTCTGCACGCCAGAGCCCTTGGGGCTGGCAGAGCTCATCTGGTAGTTTTTATGCCCCTCCCCACTTTGTGACCGAGGAAACCAAGGCTTAGAGGCCAGGAGCTGGGTCTCGGGCACACATCTGGCTTTGGTATTGGGTTCCAAACCCAGGTCTCTCTTCCCCCTGAGCTCATCCCACCATCTTGGGCCCCTGAGGCCCAGAGCCCACCAGGTGTGGCTCAGGACTACATCCCGCATTAGGGGCGGGGCAGGGAGCTGGTCCTGAGAGGTCAGCATGGGCACAGGGCAGGTAGCAGGTGACACTCTGGGATTCCCAGTGCTGTCCACCTTTCCGCTGTTGTGAGAACACAGTCCCCTTCTCCATGACAAGAGTGATAGACTGAGGGGCAGAGCTGTTCTCTAGAGGCCTCCCCACCCACTATGCCCACGGGGACCAGGCCTCCCCATCCACCAAGCCCATGGGGAGCAGGCTGCCCCAGAAAATCAGACCTAGAAGGCACCTTGGAGGGCCCTCATTATACAGAGAAGGAAACCGGGGCCAGCGGGGTAGGGACCCGCCCACGATGAGCCAGTGGCAGAGCTGGGCCTAGGACCTGGGTCTCCTGCCTCAGCGCATGGCTGTGCCAGCACATGCCCAGGAGCAGGAGTAAAGACAGTCCCTGTTTATAGTTGCCAGGGCTGAGCACATTATACTGAGTCCTAAGAACAACCCTATGACACAAGTACTATTCTTACCATGACCACCCCTTTTACAGATGAAGAAACTGAGGCGTTGAGAGGTTATGAACATGGCCCAAAGTCACAAACCAGGAAGTGACAGAGGCAAAGATTCAAACACATGTCCATCTGACTCTAAACCCATGCTGATGTCAACCCATGCAAACCCATGCATAAGTAGTATGACAGGAATAGAGTTGATTTTATCTTTCTTTTTGTTCGTGGCCAACCTAGGACATCATTCATTCATTGACTCTTTATGGAGTGCCAACTATGCTGAGGAGAGCAGGGAGTGGATCTGGGGTCAGAGGCTAAGAGCTAGTATATCTCCATTTTCCAGATGTGAGAACTGAGGCTTAGAGTCACACAGCTCAAGACCGAGCCAAACCCTGCTCTGTCTGGCCTCATGTCCGTTTCCCGCTTTCTTACGGGGTGGCTCACTCGGCCATGCTCTGTGCCCGGGCTCTGTGGTGATGCATTTAGAGTCCTGGTTCCTGGTGGGCAGGGCTTCAGCCAGGCAGCAAGTATTCCGTGAGCACCTACCCTGCGCCTGGGAATGTGCTTCGTGGAGCTAAAGCGTGTGAAGATGAGGAGATAGGGGCTCCTCTGTGAGGCATGCGGGGCCCGTGCAACCACCCCACCCAAGCCCTGAGGTGGAGGAGGCTGCCAGGCCTCCAGTGGTGTCAGGGCAGGCAGTGGGAGCTGGTTGAAGGGCTTTCTTCTTGGCAGGAGTGTCCCCGAGAGGGACTCGGAGCGGAGTTAAGACCTCAGAGCTCTTCACAGCCACTTCTACTCGCACCCACCCTTGAGCAGCCACTCGCCCAGCAGGGCCGTTTCCTGGTCTCAGCTGGGGATGGTCACAGCACCTAACTTACCGGTAGTCGTGAGGCCGGAACCAACAGGTGGGCTGGGCACAGGGCCTGGGGAACTAGGGGCTTCTCTTACTGAGCCGGGTGCCTGTCTGACGGGGGTGCGGGGGTGGGGGGGAGAGGGCCTGAGGTCTGAAGGAGGCATCAGAACAGCTGGATCTGCTTGTTCGCAGGCCTGTTTCCCCATCCGTCATGGTTGTCACATCACTGTTGCAGGATGTGCCTCACGGGCCTGTCGTTGGGATCACAGAGGTCCCAGGGCGCGTAGGTGCGGTTCGTGATCTGCACACGGAGCGAACGGATCCCGGGCGAGGGGGCGGCCGAACGTGGTGGGCGGCGGTGCATTGTGGCGCTCAGGTGTGGCACCGTGTCCCCGGAGAGGCGCGGCAGTTCGCAGCGGGGAGAAGGGAGAGAGAGGGCAGGCTTTGGGGGCCGCCTCCGCACAAGGGGAGGAGTGAGAAGCATGGGGGGCGCGGGTGTCGAGCGCAA